>NW_012122931.1:1221969-1231085 GCF_000951035.1 Colobus angolensis palliatus | reverse complement strand
TAGCTGTGCAGAAGCTCTTTAGTTTAATTAGATCCCATTTGTCAATTTTGGCTTTTGTTGCCATTGCTTTTGGTGTTTTAGACATGAAATCTTTGCCCATGCCTATGTCCTGAGTGGTATTGCCGAGGTTTTCTTCTAGGATTTTTATGGTCCTAGGTCTTACGTTTAAGTCTTTGATCCATCTTGAGTTGATTTTTGTAAAAGTTGTAATGAAAGGGTCCAACTTCTCCATATGGCTAGCCAGTTTTCCCAACATCATTTATTAAATAGGGAGTATTTTCTCCATTGCTTGTGTGTGTCAGGTTTATCAAAGGTCAGATGGTTATAGCTGTGTGGGGTTATTTCTGAGGCTTCCGTTCTGTTCCATTGGTCTATGTATCTGTTTTGGTACCAGGACCATGCTGTTTCGGTTACTGTAGCCTTGTAGTACAGTTTGAAGTCAGGTAGTGTGATGCCTCCAGCTTTATTCTTCTTGCCCAGGATTGTCTTGGCTATGCAGCCTCTTTTTTGGTTCCATATGAAGTTTAAAGTAGTTTTTTTTCCAATTCTGTGAAGAAAGTCAATGGTAGCTTGATGGGGATAGCATTGAATCTATAAATTACTTTGGGCAGTATGGCCATTTTCACGATATTGATTGTTCCTATCCATGAGCATGGAATGTTTTTCCATTTGTTTGTGTCCTCTCTTATTTCCTTGAGCAGTGGTTTGTAGTTCTCCTTAAAGAGGTCCTTCATATCTCTTGTAAGTTATATTCCTAGGTATTTTATTTTCTTAGCAGCAATTGTGAATGGGAGTTCACTCATGATTTGGCTCTCTGTTTGTCTGTTATTGGTGTATAGGAATGCTTGTTATTTTTGCACATTGATTTTGTATCCTGAGACTTTGCTGAAGTTGCTTATCAGCTTAAGAAGGTTTTCTGTGGGATCAGTGGTGATATACCCTATATCTTTTTTTTTTTTTTGAGTCTATTCTATTCTTCTCTATTTTCTTATTTATTAATCTGGCTAGCAATCTATCTATTTTGTTGATTTTTTTTTTTAAATAGCTCCTGGATTCATTGATTTTTTGAAAGGTTTTTTGTGTCTCTATCTCCTTCAATTCTGCTCTGACCTTAGTTGTTTCATGTCTTCTGCTAGCTTTTGAATTTGTTTGCTGTTGCTTCTCTAGTTCTTTTAATTTTTATATTAGGGTGTCAATTTTAGATATTTTCTGCTTTCTCTTGTGGGTATTTAGTGCTATAAGTTTCCCTCTAAACATTACTTTAAATGTGTCCCAGAGGTTCTAGTATGTTGTGTCTTCATTCTCATTGTTTTCAAAGAACATCTTTATTTCTGCCTTCACTTGGTTATTTACCCAGTAGTCATTCAGGAGCAGGTTGTTCAGGTTCCTTGTATGTGTGTGGTTTTGAGTGAGTTTCTTAATCCTGAGTTCCAATTTGATTGCACTGTGGTCTAAGAGACTGTTTGTTATGATTTCCATTCTTTTGCATTTGCTGAGGAGTGTTTTACTTCCAATTATGTGGTCAACTTTAGAATAAGTGTGAGGTGCTGAGAAGAAAGTATATTCTGTTGATTTAGGGTGGAGGGTTCTGTAGATGTCTATTAGGTCCTCTTGGTCCAGAGCTCAGTTCAAGTCCTGAATATCCTTGTTAATTTTCTGTCTTGTTGATGTGTCTAATATTGACAGTGGGGTGTTAAAGTCTCCCATTATTATTGTGTGGGAGTCTAAGTCTCTTTGTAGGTCTCTAAGAACTTGCTTTATGAATCTAGGTGCTCCTGTATTGGGTGCATATATATTTAGGATAGTTAGTTCTTCTTGCTGCATTGTTCCCTTTACCATTATGTAATGCCCTTCTTTGTCTCTTTTGATCTTTGTTGGTTTAAAGTCTGTTTTATCAGAGATTAGGATTGTAACTCCTGCTTTTTTTTTTGCTTTCTATTTGCTTGGTAAATATTCCTCCATCCCTTTATTTTGAGTCTATGTGTGTCTTTGCATGTGAGATGGGTCTCCTGAATACAGCACACTGATGGGTCTTGACTCTTTATCCAATTTGACAGTCTGTGTCTTTTAATTGGAGCATTTATCCCATTTACATTGAAGGTTAATATTGTTATGTGTGAATTCGATCCTGTCATTATGATGCTAGCTGGTTAATATGCCTGTTAGTTAATGCAGTTTCTTCACAATGTCAATGTTCTTTATAATTTGGTATGTTTTTGCAGTGGCTGGTACCAGTTGTTCCTTTCCATGTTTAGTGCTTCTTTCAGGAGCTCTTGTAAGGCAGGTCTGGTGGTGACAAAATCCCTCAGCACTTGCTTGTCTGTAAAGGATTTTATTTCTCCTTTGCTTATGAAGCTTAGTTTGGCTGGATATGAAATTCTGGGTTGAAAATTCTTTTCTTTAAGAAGATTGAATATTGGCCCCCACTCTCTTCTGGCCTGTAGGGCTTCTGCAGAGAGATCCACTGTTAGTCTGATGGGCTTCCCTTTGTGGATAACCCAACCTTTCTCTCTGGCTGTCCTTAATATTTTTTTCCTTCATTTCAACCTTGGTTAATCTGATGATTATGTGTCTTGGAGTTGCTCTTCTTGAGGAGTGAGTGTCTTTGTGGTGTTCTCTGTGTTTCCTGAATTTGAATGTTGGCCTGTCTTGCTGGATTGGGGAAGTTCTCCTGGAAAATATCCTGAAGAGTGTTTTCCAACTTGGTTCCATTTTCCCCATCCCTTTCAGGTACAGCAATCAAATGTAGATTTGGTCTTTTCATAAAGTCCCATGTATCTTGGCGGCTTTGTTCATTCCTTTTTATTCTTTTTTATCTAATCTTGTCTTCTTTATTTTATTAAGTTGACCTTCAGTCACTGATATCTGTAAGATTCTCCCCAGGGCCTGAAAGCTTAAGGAAATGAATAACTCCTCCCTTCTCAGGCCCAGTTCCAAGGTGCAACTAGTGCCAGCAGCATGCACCAGCAAGATAGCAGGAGCAGGAAGAGAGCAGGCTGGAAGACACCTACCCTGGCCGAAGACACATACCCCTGAAGATCGAGAAAGAGGCCATCCAGGTACAATATAACAGTCATGTCAGACTGGGATACTTCCTGTTTACAGAGGACTATAAAACCTTTGCCCCCAAACCTTTGCCCCGTCCTCACTTGGGGCTGATGCCATTTTAGGCCTCAGCCCACCTGCACCCAGCTGCTCATTAAAACAGCATGTTGCTCCATACCGCTTCATGTTGTCTGTTGGCTCACTCTTAGGGTTCAAACTGATACAAGAACCTTACATCTGGTGCCGAAATCCGAGAGGGGCTCTGGTCCACATCCCCCATAGATGTACCTCTCCACCCCAGAGTGCAGGCCACAGCAGCTGGACAAAGGAAGCTCCTCAGCCTCCAGTCACCTCTCTGAGCATGCACATCAATCACTGATTTTGCCTACTGGTAAGTTTCCCCGGAAGCCCTGTTAACAGGGGAAAATCCACACAGCCTCTCTTAGTTTCTCTGGTCTGAAAATCCAGTGTTGGTCCAAGAAGGCTCCAGTGTGTGCCAGGCACTCACTGATCATCTGGTCTTAGGGGGATGCCTCTAAGTCATTTGATCCCATTCTGGGAATGAAAAAGGCAGTGGTGACAATTGCTCCTTTTATTGTCTCCCTCCGGCCATCCAGGACAGTCTCCTTTTCCCTGTTCTCCTGAGCCTACCCTGCATTATGGGAAACTCCCAGTCCTCCGTTCCAAAAAATAGTGCTCTAGGCTGCCTCATAAAAAACTTGCAAACCTTAGGCCTCAGGCAAGATATCCACCCTAAGTGCCTTGTCGTTTTTTGCAATTCAGTCTGGACACAATACGAATTGGACAACAGGTCCAAATGGCCCGCAGATGGAACATTTGAGTTTACAATTTTAACTGACTTCAGCAAGTATTGCCAACAACTGGAGAAATGGGGAGAAATTCCTTATGTACAGGCCTTTTTGTATTCAGATCACAACCTGACCTGTGCAATTCTTGCTCACCTTTTCAAATCCTTCTCCATTCTCACCACCCTGATTGCCTTTCTCTTCCCGACCCTACCTCTTTTTCCTTGTTAGATCGAGCAGAGTGCTGTCCACCCTTCCCAGCCCCTACCTCTTCCTCTCAACCGTCTTATTTAACCCCCTCAAGCCGCCTCATTGTCTTCTCAGCCGCCATCTGTCCCAGCTGCCATCTTCCCTGTTGCCATCTTCTCAGCCGCCATCTTCCCAGTCGGCATCACCTCCAAAAGTACTCATTTCTTTTCCTATACCATCCTCTCCTCAGGACAACTTTAGCATTGCCTGTACTCATTCTCCTTCCTCACTGCCCTCTCCTGAAGCCTGTAAAACCATCCCACCCTTTACACCCCTATCTATCCTCCACTGCCTATCAACTCAACCCTCCTTCCCCCTTCAAACCCTCAGCAGGAACCGCTTAGGGCTCATTCCTTCTCTCCCACCCATACTCACTCGGATGCCATCTTTGGCCCAAGCCCCACCTTTACTTCAGAGCCTGTGTTAGAGTGCCCTCTTCAGGAAGTAGCAGGAACTGAAGGTATGGTTAGCAGTCTTGTTCCCTTCTCCCTCATTGATCTATCTCAAATTAACAAAAGACTCGGTTCATCCCAGAAGACCCTACCTCTTATATCAGAGAGTTTCAGTAACTCATCCAGTCTTATGAACTAATCTGGCAGGACTTCTATGCTATTCTCTCTTCCACCCTTACCCCAGAAGACCAAGACTGTATCTGGACCCTAGTTTAGGCACATGCTGATACAATTCATAACCAAGCTCCTGCCCAGCCTACTGGCGCAGAGGCAGTCCCAACCAGGACCCCCACTAGGATTGCCCAGACAGGGCCTCTGGGCCGCCATGGAGACCACATGATTGTGTTTCTCCTTGCAGGTCTCAAAAAGGGTGCCCATAACGCAGGAAACTATGAAAAACTTTCAGAAATCACCCAAGGTCCTGATGAAAACCCAGTCCTTTTTCTCTATCATTTACCTGAAGCCATGAGAAAATATACCAACCTAGACCCAGCCAGCCCAGAAGAAACCACTATTTTAAACCTTTGGTTCATCTTCCAATCCACCCCTGATAATTGGTGCAAGCTTCAGAAGCTTGACGACAGCCCTCAAACCCCACAACGAGACCTTCTTAATTTAGTCTTCAAAGTCTTTAACAATCATGATGAGGAAAGGAAAAGGCACAAACAGGCAGAGTTTCAAATGCTTGCCTCTGCCATCAGGGGTCCTGCAGGCCCACAGAGCTGCAGCTCCACACAGAAGCCTCCTAGCAATCCACCTCCACCTGGCACCTGTTTCCAGTGCGACAATGAAGGCCACAGGTCCAGACAATGCCCAAACCCAGGTAAGCCCACCAGGCCGTGCCTCTTCTGTGGAGGACCCCACTGGAAGTTGGACTGTGAGTGACCCCCACAAGGACCGCCCCCATCCTCCCTGAGCCGGCCAAAACCTCCTACTTGGATCTCATTGGCCTTACCACTGAAGACTAACAGTGCCCTGGAACAGATGCCCTGGCAGCTACTATCACTTCATCCGAGCCAAGGGTAACCCGGGTGGTGGCAGGTAGGCCAGTATTTTTTTTTTAATTACTATCAGGGCAACCTACTCTGCTTTACCTAATTTTTCAGGATCCACCCAGTCCTCCCAAGTCTCTGTTGTGGGAATTGATGGACAAGTCGCCAAACACCAAGCCCCTCCACTCCAGTCTTCTGCTCCCTTCACTCCTTTTCCTTCACTCACTCTTAGTCCTGCCCTCATGCCCAACTCCGCTCCTAGCAGAGACATCCTTTCAAAACTCCACACCACTCTCCACTTCCACGTTCCCCAAAGTACCCAACACATCCACCCAGACCCCTCCGGGACATCTAACTTTCTTCTACTCCTCCAACCTCCCACCTTAAAACATGCAACTTTTCCTTATCCCCCATCCGTAGTTAACCCCACTGTTTGGGATAGTTCTACACCCTCAGTTGCAGAACACCACACCCCTGGCCGTATTACCCTTAAAGAGCCCACCCAGTTCCTATCACAGAAGCAGTAGCTCATCCCCCAAGCAGCTCTCATAGGCCTAAAGCCTATCATTTCTTGCCTCCTCACCAGTCACCTCCTCCGCCCAACAAACTTCCCTTTTAACACACCAGTTCTACCCGTTAAAAAGCCAGATGGAACTTAACGCTTAGTCCGGAACCTCAGGCTCATTAACCAAGCTGTACTCCCAGTATGTCCAGTAATTCCTAACCCGTATACTTTACTTTCTGCAATTCCTTCCAATACCACCCATTTTTCTGTTCTAAACCTAAAGGATGCTTTTTTTTTTTCACAACTCCTTTGCACCGTGATTCCCAAGGCCTTTTTGCCTTTACGTGGGAAAATCCTGACACCCACCTTTCATGTCAGCTCACCTGGCATGTACTACCTCAAGGTTTCGGAGACAGCCCCCACCTTTTCGGACAGGCCCTTACTCTCGACCTCTGTACCTTATCCCTAAAACTGTCCATTCTCCTTCAATGTGTTAATGATCTGGTCCTGCGTAGCCCCTCTCAAAGAGACTGCAACACCCATACTATCTCTTTAAAACTTCTTGGCAGAGGGAGGGTATTGGGCCTCCCCTAAGAAAGCACAAATATGCACCCCCTCAGTCACCTATCTATGCCTAGCTCTTACCCCGTGAACCCGAGGGCTCACAACCAACTGCATATCCCTCCTCCAGCCCCTCCCGCCTCTGCAAACTAAGCCAGAAATTCTCTCTTTTCTAGGACTAGTGGGATATTTTGGGCTGTGGGTTCCCTCCTTCGCTCTTGCCAAACCGTTATACCAAGTCACTAAAGGCCTTCTCCATGAGCCCTTAAACCCTGCACAGCCTATTACCCAACCTTTCCATCTACTCCAGAAGGCTCTCACCTGAGCCCCCATCCTCACCCTCCCAGACCTCGCTAAACCTTTCTCCCTCTACACCGGTGAATGGCATGGAGTTACACTAGGTGTTCCAACCCAGTCTAAGGGACCCACCCTTCTGGTTGTTGCCTGGTCCCTAGTCTAAGGCACCCACCCTCCCGGTTGTTGCCACCTCTCCAAACAGCTTGTAGCCACAGTTCTCGGATGGTCCGCCTGTCTCCGATCATTGGCAGTAGCTCCTGTTCTCACCCTCGAAAGCCTAAAACTATCTCTCCATGCAAACCTGTGTATTCAGCCCATAACATCAAAGACATGCTAGCTCCCTGCAGTGTACTAAGTCCCATCTCTGCCCACAGCTCCTCCAACTGTATACGCTATTCATAGAAACCCCCCAAATCACCATGCCAACCAGCTCCTATCTAAACCCGGCCACACTCCCACCTGAAGCTACAACCGCCCAAGACCTTGCACACTTCCATGTGAACACTGTTCAAACCTTTCTTACACCTTTTCCAAACCTAACAGACCAACCCCTTCCAGATGCCTCCTTTACTTGGTTTGTAGATGGCAGCTCCTTCCTGCATCAAGGGTGCTGGCATGCTGGCTATGATATAGTGTCACCCGCCACATTATTGAAGGCAATCCACTCCCCCTGGGCACCACCTCCCACAAAGCTGAACTCATCGCCCTCACTCGAGCTCTCACTCTAGCAGCTGGACAACAGATCAACATATATTCAAATTCTCATGATGTGTTCCACATGGTGCACTCGTACCCGTCCATCTGGAAAGAATGGGGTTTCGTAACTGCAAAAAACACTCCTGTCATAAATGGCTGTCTCATCAGCAACCTCCCTCAAGCTGGCAGTCTCCCACAGAAAGTTGCCATTGTTCAATGCAGTGGCCACCAAACCCCAGACAATCCGGTATCAGCTGGAAATGAACTAGCAGATCAGGCAGCCAAACAAGTAGCCCTACTACCCATGCAAGGCCAGTTTCTGTCCCTGTCCTTGTTCTCTCCTCTTCACTCCTCAGAAGAAAAGGAGGACTTCTGAGCCCAAAACCTTCAAAAGCAAGGACCACGGTATGTCAAGGAAGGGCGCTTCGCTCTTCCTCACTCTGAAAGAATTCCTATCCTCCAAAGGCTCCACAACTCTTTCCATGTTGGTTACAAACCTCTCTTGCAACTTTTCCGTCCTATTCTCACTCGTCCTCAGCTTTCCAGCCATGTTCGAGGAATTACTCAGTCCTGCTCTATCTGCTACTCAGTGTCACCCCAGGGCTCCCTCCGGTCGCTGCCTTTTCCTACCCACCACGCCCGGGCCCAGGTACCCGGGCAAAATTAGCAGGTAGATTTCACTCACATGCTGCGCAATAAATGGCTCCGCTGTCTTCTGGTCTTTGTCTGTACTTTCTCTGGGTGGGTAGAAGCGTTCCTGACAACTTCAGAAGGTGCACATATCATCACACAAACTCTCATCATGCGTATAATTCCCCGTTTCGGACTCCCAGCATCCATCCAGTCCGATAACGGGCCCACCTTCATCAGCCAAATTACCCAAGGCGTCTCTACATCCTTGGGAATAAAATGGGTTCTCTACACACGCTACCGGCCTCAATTTCCAGGCAAAGTTGAAAAGGTCAACTCTGTCCTTAAAGCCTGACTCACCAAGTTGGCTCTAGAAACCTGCCAGTCGTGGACTAAAAAATCTCCCTTTCTCCTTCACGAGACTGCGCAACACCAGAAGCACCTTCTTTTTATGGTCCCTTTGAAATCATGTACGACCCAACTTTTGTGTTAGGGCCTCCACCCTTACCAGCCTCTGAGTCACTTGGGAATTAGCTCCCCTCCTTCATCCAGACACAGTCTTTCATCTGTGAAGCGGCGAATGAGGCCATGCCTCTCCCTGCCGACACCTCCTTGTCCTCTCAACATAACTGTCTTGCAGGCACAGACGTGTTTATCTGCCAAACCAATCCTCACAAAAAGCTACAACCAAAGTGGACATGCCCCTGCACTGTGGTACTCAGCTCGCCAACTGCAGTGAGAGTCCATGGACTCCCCAGCTGGGTCCATCGCACCAGGGTCAAGCTCACCCCCAAGGCTACTCCTTCCTCCAAAACATATCAGCGGGCAACACCCTCAGAGTCCCTGTGTATGATAACTTAAACAGAGAAAAATGATCCTTCGG
>NW_012122931.1:1213770-1221154 GCF_000951035.1 Colobus angolensis palliatus | reverse complement strand
TCTCAAAAAAAAAAAAAAAAAGAATAATAGACTAATTAGACTACTCAAGAATAATTAGACTACAGGTGGTTCTAGAGATAATCACTAACCAAACTGCCTCAGCCCTGGAAATGCTCGCACAACAACAAAACCAAACGCGCGCGGCAATTTATCAAAACAGGCTAGCACGAGACTACTTATTAGCAGAAGAGGGTGGAGTCTGTGGTAAGTTTAATATCTCTAATTGCTCTCTTAACATAGATGATAATGGAAAAGCGGTTCTAGAAATCACTTCAAACATCAGAAAAGTAGGCCATGTACCAGTCCAAATCTGGAAGGGATGGGACCCAACGAGCCTTCTAGGAGGGTGGTTCTCCAATTTAGAAGGATTTAAAACGCTGGTAGGGACAGTAATCTTCATCATTAGGTTCCTCCTGTTTCTCCCGTGTGTTATCCCACTAATAATGAAAGGCATTAAAACTCTTGTTGAAACTACAGTTAACTGCCAGACAATCTAGACGCTCCTGCTACAACGACACGATGGATACCAACCCATCTATCAAGAATACCCCAAAAATTAAGATTTTCTTTTTCCAAGGTGCCCTCGCCACCCCCTGTGTTACGCCTGAAGTAGTTATTGAGAAAGACGTCCCTTTTCCCTGATTCTCCCCATGGCCTGAAAGCTTCAGGAGATGAATAACTCCTCCCTTCTCAGTCCCAGTGCCAAGGCACAACTTGCGCCAGCAGCCTGTGCCAGCAAGATGGCAGAAGCAGGAAGAGAGCCGGCCAGAAGACACCTACCCTGGCGGGAAGACACGTAGCCCTGAAGATCGAGAAAGAGGTCATCCGGGTGCAATGGAACAGTCACGTCAGACTGGGACACTTCCTGTTTACAGAGGACTATAAAACCTTTGCCCCATCCTCACTTGGGGCTGATGCCGTTTTAGGCCTCAGTCCACCTGCACCCAGGCGCTCATTAAAACAGCGTGTTTCGAGGTCAGGAGATCGAGACCATCCTGGCTAACATGGTGAAACCCCGTCTCTAGTAAAAAATATAAAAAACTAGCCGGGCAAGGTGGCGGGCGCCTGTAGTCCCAGCTACTTGGGAGGCTGAGGCAGGAGAATGGTGCAAACCCGGGAGGCGGAGCTTGCAGTGAGCTGAGATCTGGCCACTGCACTCCAGCCCGGGAAACAGAGCAAGACTCCATCTCAAAAAAAACAAAACAAAACAAACAAAAAAAAACAGCGTGTTGGTCCACACTGCCTCATGTTGTCTGTTGACGCAGTCTTGGGGTTCGAACTGCTATAAGAACCTTACAATATCCTATCTTCCGCTTGGTCGATTTGGCTATTGATACTGGTGTATGCTTCACGAAGTTCTCACGCTGTGTTTTTCAGCTCCATCAGGTCATTTATGCTCTTCTCTACATTGGCTATTCTAGTTAGCAATTCAACTCACCTTTTTTCAGGGTTCTTAGCTTCCTTGCGTTGGGTTAGAACGTGCTCCTTTAGCCCGGAGTTGTTTGTTATTAACCACCTTCTGAAGCCTACTTCTGTCAGTTCGTCAAACTCATTCTCCGTCCAGTTTTGTTTCCTTGCTGGCAAGGAGTTGTGATCCTTTGGAGGAGGAGAGGCGTTCTGGTTTTTGGAATTTTCAGCCTTTTTTGCACTGGTTTTTCCCCCATCTTTGTGGATTTATCTACCTTTGGTCTTTGATGCTGGTGACCTTCTGATGGGGTCTTTGAGTGGACATCCTAATCTTTTGTGTTTCTCTTCCTTCTAACAGTCAGGCCCCTCTGGCCCCAGTCTGCTGGAGTTTGCTGGAAGTCCACTCCCAACCCTGTTTGCTTGGGTATCACCAGCGGAGGCTGCAGAGCAGCAAAGATTGCTACCTGTCCTTTCCTCTGGAAGCTTCGACCCAGAGGGGCACCTGCCAGATGCCAGCCAGAGCTCTCCTGTATGAGGTGTCTGTCGGCCCCAGTCGGGACATGTCTCCCAGTCAGTACACACAGGGGTCAGGGACCCACTTCAGGAGGCAGACTGACCCTTAACAGAGCTCGAACGCTGTGCTGGGAGGTCCGCTGCTCTCTTCAGAGCCGTCAGGCAGGGACGTTCTAAGTCTACTATAAGCCCCTGACTGGGGCTGCTGCCTTTTTCACAGAGATGCCCTGTCCAGAGAAGAGCAACCTGGCAGTCTGGCCACAGAGGCCTTGCTGAGCTGCAGTGGGCTCTGCCCAGTTCAAACGTGCCAGCAATTTGCTTTACACTGTAGCCGTAAAAACACCTACCGAAGCCTCAGCAATGGCGGATGCCCCACCCTTGCACCAAGCCGGACCTTCCCAGGTGGATCTCAGATTGCTGCTGTGCTGGCAGCGAGAGTTTCAAGCTAGTGGATCTTAGTTTCCTGGGCTGCGTGGGGGTGGGACCCTCTGAGCCAGACCACTTGGCTCCCTGGCTTCAGTCCCCCTTTCCAGGGGAGTGAATGGTTCTGTCTTGCTGGCATTCCAGGCGCCACTGGGGTATGGAAAAAAGAAAAGCTACTGCAACTAGTTCGGTGTCTGCCCAATTGGCCGCCCAGTTTTGTGCTTGAAACCCAGGGACCTGATGGGGTAGTCACAGGAGGGAATCTCCTGGTTTGTGGGTTGTGAAGACCGTGGGATGAGTGCAGTATCTGTGCCGGAGTTCCTCAGGCTCAGACCCTCACGGCTTCCCTTGGGTAGGGGGCAAAATTCCCCCGCCCCTTGCGCTTCCCAGGTGAAGTGAGGCCCCCACCCTGCTTCGGCTCGCCCTCCGTGGGCTGCACCCACTGTCCAACAGTCCCAGTGAGATGAACCGGGTGCCTCAGTTGGAAATTCAGAAATCACCCGCCTTCTGTGTCAGTCTCACTGGGAGCTACAGACCAGTGCTGTTCCTATTCAGCCATCTTAAATCTCCTTCTTTTTTTTGTTTTTTTGTTTTTCTGTTTGTTTGAGACAGGGTCTCACTCTGACACCCAGACTGGAGTGTGGTGGTGAAATCTGGGCTCACTGCAACCTCCACCTCACAGGTTCAAGCGATTCTCCTGCCTCAGCCTCCTGAGTAGTTGGGATTACAGGCACCCAACACCACACCCAGCTAATTTTTGTATTTTTTAGTAGAGATGGAGTTTCACGATTTTGGCCAGCCTGGTCTCAAGCTCCTGACCTCAAGAGATTCACCCGCCTGGTCTTCCCAAAGCACTGGGATTTCAGGCGTGAGCCACCACATCCAGCCATGTTTAGCAACTCTTACAAGTTGTGAATGGAGAATTAAGTCTATTCTCAACATTAGAAAATCTAAGTTAAAATTTAATGACTCTAGTAAGAATTGGCCTTTAGGTGTCCTGGGTCCCCCTCTGCCACTGACCTCTCTCCCACCCCCAGAAAAGAGCTTTCTAATTTTTCTTATTTATAAAATGGGTTTGATTCAAAACTGACTTTTCCTCTTCACAGAGTCTCACAGGTCCTTCCCCAGGTCCAAGAGGCTCTTCTGTGGCCTGATGACGAGTAGCTGCCTCGCTGTGGTAGCACCTCCCGTCACATGGTAAGGGGCCCCTCCCCAGGGCCACACCTGGCAGAAGATGGCTCATAGTGTTAGAAGCTTGAAAATAGTGTAAACCAAAAATAAAATTCTAAGCCCACTCCCCCAGCCATCTGAATGGACCCCTCCTCTTGGCCGGGGCAACCCAAAGTTAACCTGAAAAACTGGTTCAGGCTGTGAAGAGAAGGTTGGGGGTTGGGGGGTGGACATGCCTCATCTATGTCCTCCTCCCTTTTAAAATTCAGCAAAGGCTGACCAGCGTGGAACATCAACACAGACCTTAAGTCTGATAAGAGGCATTTACAATCTGTTCTCTCTGAAGTGTGCTATGTGGAGGCTTCCTCTGTATGATAAAACTTTGGTCTCCACACTCCCTTATAACCTAGACATTCCTTTCTAGTGATAGTAACTCTTTCAACCAATTGCCAATAAAAAAAATTTGAATCTGGCCAGGCGCGGTGGCTCAAGCCTGTAATCCCAGCACTTTGGGAGGCCGAGACGGGCAGATCACGAGGTCAGGATATCGAGACCATCCTGGCTAACACAGTGAAACCCCGTCTCTACTAAAAAATATTAAAAAAAATCTAGCCGGGCGAGGTGGCGGGCGCCTGTAGTCCCAGCTACTCCGGAGGCTGAGGCAGGAGAATGGCGTAAACCCGGGAGGCGGAGCTTGCAGTGAGCTGAGATCCGGCCACTGCACTCCAGCCTGGGCGACAGAGCGAGACTCCGTCTCAAAAAAAAAAAAAAAAAATTTTGAATCTAACTCTAACCTGGAACCTCGCTGCTCCATCTTCGAGTTGTCCCACCTTTCTGGATGGAAACAATGTGTATCTTGCATGTATTTGATTGATGTCTCATGTCTCCCTAAAACGTATACTATTAGGTTGTGCCCAGATTGCCTTGGGCACATGTTCTCAGGACCTCCTGAGGGCTGTGTCTCTGGCCATGGTCACTCAGATTTGGCTCAGAATAAATCTCTTCACATATTTTGCAGAGTTTGACTCTTTTTGTAGACAATAAGCTCATCAAATTAAAGCTGTTGGAACTTTAAGTTACTTTGAGCCCTGAAGGAATGTGATTGTGAGACCCTGGTCAATCTGCAAGTCACTGTGAACTTTGCTTCTCCAATTATAGATTGACGCTCTTCCTTTCTTGATTTGTAAAATGTTATGAAAGACTAAATGGCACCAGATGTAAGACCCCTTATTTCTCTTCCTTACTGAGCTTTTATTATAGATTAACTTCCTTCTTTCTTTTCTCGCCCCCAACTCAGACCAGATGGCACCAAAGACACCGTGCCTATCAAATACCATTAGACAGTATGTTAAATATACTTTTCCCAAAGGGAACAAGATATAACCAAACAAATTGCTGCAACTCATAAGCCAATCTTCTGTGGAAAACGTAATCATGCTAAACCTCCTTGTATTTTCCCATTTAAGTGAAGCCCTAATGCCTCCACCTCAGAGCACTGAGCCCATTCCTTTAGAGTCTGTGTTTCTTGAGTGGTGGTCCTCAAACTTAGAATAAACTCTGTAACATTGGATTTTGAGCCTTTCAATTATTTATTTCAGGTCTCAGAAGAAACACACAGACCCCACCTCTTCCTTTGGAGTTCTGTACTGCTCATTTCAAAGGGATTTCATTCTTTCTTTTGTAGTCACCCAAGGGGTTCCTCCTGCTCCCTTCCTTTTTTTTTTTTTTTTTTTTTGAGACAGAGTCTCGCTCTGTCGCCCAGGCTGGAGTGCAGTGGCCGGATCTCAGCTCACTGCAAGCTCCGCCTCCCGGGTTTACGCCATTCTCCTGCCTCAGCCTCCGGAGTAGCTGGGACTACAGGCGCCGCCACCTCGCCCGGCTAGTTTTTGGAATTTTTTTAGTAGAGACAGGGTTTCACCGTGTTAGCCAGGATGGTCTTGATCTCCTGACCTCGTGATCCGCCCGTCTCGGCCTCCCAAAGTGCTGGGATTACAGGCTTGTGCCACTGCGCCCGGCCGCTCCCTTCCTAAATAAAGACCATGCATTCCAGTAAAGAAAGAGTTTAATAGACACAGGCAGGCCACACCACACGGGGGAGAGAGTTTGTACTCAAATCATTTCATCAAAGGCTCGTAGGTAGGGGTTTTCCAAGGCAGTTTGGGAGGTCAGAGGTGGCCAAGTAACAGGTACTGATTGGCTAGGGCAGACATGAACTCATAGAGGGTCAAAGCTGTCCTCCTGCAGGCTAAATCGCTTCTTAGGGAGGTGCCACAGGAGTGAGGTTGGCGGGTCCAGGTAGAGCCATGGGAATCAGACATGTAAAAAACCTGAAAAGATATCTCAAAAGACCAATCTACAGTAGGGGAAATTGTGTATTTTACTAGAGCGGTCTACACCTTAGCTCTTCCCTCTCGTCTCATAGTTTTCATTAGCTTTACAGAGGCAGAAGAGTTTTAGGGGAGACCTGTTGTTATTTAAACATAAATTAAATGTCTCCCAAGGTTAGCTCAACCCAAAAGCCCAGGAATCATTAAAGGAAAGGAAAGATGGGGGGTGCCTTAGCTCAGCTCACTCTTACAATTTTTCTCATTGATAGAGTTTTTGCAAAGACGGTTTCACTTTCAGCGTGGTCCTTCTCCTAACCTCTCCTGCTTCTTCAGGTCCTCACCTCAAACCAGCACCCCAGGTTGTACCCTCCCTTCCCTCCTGCTCACCTGGGCCTATCCCAGGTTCCCCCCAGGAGCTGTGGAAGGTCCCAGTGGTGCCACCTTGGCCTCCAGGCATCACTCTCCAGCGTCTTCCCTCCTCCCTCCACAGGAACCTTGCCTCAAATGTCACTCCCGCTGCTCTCTGCTGCACTCAGCCTCTTCCTGGCAAGTGTGCCCCTCCCCTCTTGAAAAAGAAGCCATCACCAGCCTCTTATGTCCACCCCCATCTAGACCCCCGACTCCTCTCCAGTCTTAGTGTTTTGAAAGAGCCTCTGGGTCACAGGGGCTGGGAAATTCAGCTGGTCATCCCCACCAAGCAAACACATTCTCCCATCCAGAGTCCCTCAGTGGGTGAAGGCTGAGCCCCAGTAAAGGACAGATCATCGCTGTCACAGCAAGTAAACTAGAGCGACTCCATGATGAGTAGGGGCTGGGAAAAATGAGGTTGAACCTTCTGCGCTGCATTCTCAGGTTAGGCATTCTTAGTCACAGGATCAGATAGGAGGTTGGCAGGATTAGTATCACGAGATACAAGTCACCGAGACCCTGCTGATCCAACAGGAAGCAGTAAAGAAGCCAAAACCCACCAAAACCAAGATGGTGACAAAAGTAACCTCCAGTCATCCTCACTGCTCATTATGCACTAATTGTAATGCATTAGCTGCTAAAAGACACTCTCACCTGCGTCATGACAGTTTACAAATGCCGTGGCAATGTCCAGAAGTTACCCTATATGGTCTAAAAAGGGGAGGGACCCTCAGTTCAGAAAAATCCCCTCCCCTTCCTTGGAAAACTCACAATCCACCCGTTGTTTAGCATATAATCAAGGAATAACCATAACTATACTCAGTCAAGATCCAAAAGCCCTGTCTTGGGGTATAGACTGGGACTCCTTTCTGGTAACACTACTAGGGTACATGGAGCCCCCACATCCCAGGCAAGTGATGCAGAAGCCGGAGCCATCAGCAGCCACCCCTGTCAGGCTCCTATGTGGACTCCTTGGCGCAGGGCATTTGGTTTACCAGGCCTGAGAGACCCACACCTGAAGTGCTAGCCCAGCCCCATCACCACAGCCTAGCCCCACCACTGCAGCCCAGCCCCACCACTGCAGCCCGTGAAGTGCTAGCCCAGCCCCATCACCACAGCCTAGCCCCACCACTGCA
>NW_012122931.1:1204802-1206635 GCF_000951035.1 Colobus angolensis palliatus | reverse complement strand
GCCCCACCACTGCAGCCCAGATACACCACTGCAGCCCAGACACACCACTGCAGCCCAGACGCACCACTGCAGCCCAGCTCCATCACTGCTGCCCGGCCCCACCACTGCAGCCCAGATACACCACTGCAGCCCGGCCCCAGCACTGCAGCCCAGCCCCAGCACCGCAGCCCAGACACACCACTGCAGCCCAGACACACCACTGCAGCCCGGCCCCATCACTGCAGCTCGGCCCCACCACTGCAGCCCGGCCCCACCACTGCAGCCCAGACGCACCACTGCAGCCCAGGCCCATTACTGCACGCCAGCCCCCACCACTGTAGCCCAGCCCCAAACTGCAGCCCAGCCCACCACTTCAGCCCAGCCACAACACTGCAGCCCAGGCCCTGCAGTTGTTGTCCCTGCTAGGTCTGTGTGGAGGAATCAGAGCGAACACTCTGGAAAGTGCTGAACACATGAGAGACCCTCAAGGAATGGTGGCTGCCACTGAGAACTCTGTTTCTGTGGCACTTTCTGGACAGATGGCTCCTTTGCAGATTTTTATTCCAAAACTAAGCTCCCATCACCCAGTCCTGTCCTCCCTGCTGGCAGAGCTTGTCCCTGAATCCAAGCTCTCTCCTCTGCACCAAATCTGGTGGCCTTGAGTCCCAGCTCTGCTTTGTACAGGGGCTTTTCAAAGCCCTGTCTGCCCTGCTGTGAGATGGGGTCACCCAGCTGCCCCCCGGGGGATGGTATTGCTGATGGAGCAGGTGAGGACAATGCCAAGAGCTTTGCGTGGTCTGGCTTTCCCAGGCTGGATGTGCCCCTCTGGTCCTCAGTGTCCCCGCATAAAGAATGGCTGATGCTGACCACCCACACTTGGTTCCCCAGAGCCAAAGCAGGCTCCTTGAGGACAGGGATCTGACCCCCACACAGGGCCCCCAGGATCTGCTTGATGGGGGCACCAGGCAGTTCTCCTGGAAGGCAGGGCATGTCCTCAGGGCTCTCTGGGGTTGGGTGGGCCTGGGTCATCGCTGCCTCTGCCCACCGTCTTTCTAGAGACTTCCCCAAGAGCCAGAGCTGCCCTGGAGGGCCAGGGTTACCGGAAAACTCAAAGGGAGAAAGTCAGAGAGACACCAGCCCACCCAAGAAGTGCAGGGCCTTGGGGACACCAAGGGTGAACTCTGTACTGTGAAGGGCAGGCCTGGCCTGGAGAGAGGGAGCCTGCGGAGGAGACAGGGGATCTCCCGGTGCTCTTCCGAGGAAGCCCCTGGATCTCCCACTGTGTTCTGCTCTCCTGGGCAGGCAGGTGTCAGGGTGGGCAGGTGTCAGGATGGCGCCTGGCATTTGGTTTGGGGCAGAAGCCCTGCCCATGGCCTGCATGTTGGGTGTCTGTGCGTTGTGTCTCTGCTCTGCAGCTTCAGCAGGTACTGTGACGGGGGATGGCCGGGCAGGGACCTGGCCAGCTGTTTCTCTTAGCTGCCTTCACACGTCAGGGTTTGCTTTGCACATCACATCCCTGTGACCATACAGGTGGGATTAGTTTGCTGGTTTGTGGCAGGGTGGTTTTTTCTTCTTCCTAAAAATGGGATTTGGTGGATTTTTAGCTTCCCGGGTTTCATCTGAACCAATGACTTGGAATTTAAGACAATGGCTACGTGCTTTTGACTGGGTTTGGAATTTGTGATCTAAAAGGGTTCTTTGATCATTTTGTTATATGGCTAGAAGATGAGACGATTTTTAGTGGCTTTAAAGAAATATAATGAAGCGTTGGCCACGTCAACATCGACCAAGACCAGAGCGACATTTTAAAAAGGGGCAAAATCGCCGGGGAGTGTGGCTTCTTGTTGCTGGGGG
>NW_012122931.1:1195093-1198872 GCF_000951035.1 Colobus angolensis palliatus | reverse complement strand
TGGGTGCGGTGGCTCACGCCTGTAATCCCAGCACTTTGGGAGGCTGAGGTGGGTGGATCACTGGAGGTCAGGAGTTTGAGACCAGTCTGGGGAAGATGGCGAAATCCCATCTCTACAAACAATGCAAATTAAAAAAAAAAATTAGCCAAGTGTGGTGGCACTCACCTGTAGTCCCAACTACTCAGGAGGGTGAGGCGGGAGGTTCACTTGAGCCTGGGAGTTCAAGGCTGTAATGAGCCATGATCAGGCCACTGCATTCCAGCCTAGAGGAGCGAGTCAGACCATGTCTAGAAATAAAATAAAATAAAAATAAAAATAAAAAAGGAAGGAGATGAGCAGAAAGTAACGACCCATCCCCAAAAGCTCCTCTACCTGGGACAATATGTGGGGGGAGTGTGGCACCCTGGAGCCATAAGGCCCAGGCTCCTGTCCCACTTACTACAGGCCATCTCTGTCTCTCACCCCAAGCTTGAGTCTCCTTGCCTGTAAAATGGAAAGGACAGCAGAGCCTGCCCCTGGCCTGGGAATGAGGAGTAAAGGAGTCTGGCACGTGGGGCGGCAGAAGTGCTGCGTCCTGTTTTTACACACGTGCGCAGCTGTAAAAGTTTTTTTTTGTTTTTGTTTTTGTTTTTTTTTGACAGAGTCTCGTTCTGTCGCCCAGACTGGAGTACCGTGGTGCGATCTCGACTCACTGCAAGTTCTGCCTCCCGGGTTCACGCCATTCTCCTGCCTCAGCCTCCCAAATAGGTGGGATTACAGGCACCCGCCAGTACACCTGACTAATTTTTTGTGTTTTTAGTAGAGACGAGGTTTCACCATGTTGGCCAGGCTGGTCTCGAACTCCTGACGTCAAGTGATCCACCCTCCTCAGCCTCCCAAAGTGCTAGGATCCGTGTGCCTTTAACTCCTTGCATTTCGGAGTCCCCGTGCTGTAAGCAGCACTGCCCCAGGGTAAGTAAGCGTGGACACTGGAGACTGGCAGTGCTCACCAGCTCCCCCAGCTGGTAAGTATGGCAGTCATCGAGCCTGGGGTCACGGAAAGCAGCACTGGGATTTATACCCGCTGAGCTGGGCAGGTCTTCCCTCTGCCCAGGGCGCTGCTGTGCCCCCAGAGGGCTTTGGGAATGTGAGTTGCTCTTGTGGCTGTTCCTATGCCTGGGGAATTTGGGAGAGATCAATGTCATTGGGAGGCACAGAAAGTACCACGCACTGAAGAAGCGTGCCCAGTCCCCTAACTCCATGCCCAGAGTGCTCAGGAGAGGACGACTGGGAAGACGGCTGATGAACATTCCAGATCTGTCTCACTGGGTGACTGGGGAGAGAAGGCGCTCCTGGCCGGCTGGTTCTTGAGCGCACGAGCACTCCGTGTTGGAGCCCATTTAGAATAAACATTCAAACCCTCAGAGCCCATTGGAGGGCTCAGGGTCATTCACCTTGGCTAAGAAACGATCCCCACAGCCTTGAAGCTGAGTGGAAGCTCAGGTAGGTGGTCAGCGTCCCTGGGTCAGCCTGTCTGCCCAGCTCCAGGCTGGGTGCAGCTCAGCACCGCCGGGTCCCACCTACCGGCCCCGCCCCGACCACGCCCACTCTGCCCCTCAACACAGCCTTGACCCTGCCCCACTGGACCTGCCCCAACCACGCTCCTCCCGCTCCTCGGCCCCGCCCATCTCGGCCCCGCCTCCCCCGCACAGCTCAGCCCAGCCCGCTCTGGGCCTGGACCTCCCTGGTCCCTTTCTATGCTCCCCTCCACCCTGCCCTCTCTAACCGAATCCCCTCCCCGTCTAGAGCCCTAGCCTCCAGATGGGGCGGGGGTTCATAGATCATAAGCCAGGCCCTGCTGCTGACCTGGAGGCCGCGGACAGCCGCCCTTCATCCTGGTGGGGCCACCCTGCCAGGAGCTGCCCGGGCCTGCAGGCGGGGCCCGGGGCTGAATTTGGAGTCGCTGCTCCCACTGCGCCCGGTTCTTCCCCCAACCCTGGCCCGGCTCTGCTGCGGGGCCTTTCTCTCACCTCTCTTCCTTTTGTTGTTGCTGAAAAACGCTGCTGTTTTTCTCATGGCTAAGTTATATATGCTCTTAAAAAGCCATGCCCGGCGTGGAGGCTCACACCTTCAATCCCAACACTTTAGGAGGTGGAAGCGGGAGGATCGCTTGAGCCCAGGAGTTCAAGACCAGCCTGGGCAACAAAGTGACATCTCCAGCTTTCCAGGCAGCAGCTGCCTGAGTAGCGGGTGGTATCTGGGACCAGGAGACCTGATTCTGCCTGGCTGGGACTCAGTTTCCCAGGAGGTGACCTGAACAGGGTCACGCCACCCCCTCTCTATAGCACCTGGCTTGGGACTCCCTCCCTCCCCCCACCGCTGCTCTTCCTTCTCCTTACTCCTGGGATCTTCCAGGAAAGTGCTGATCCCGGAGTAAGACTTGGGGGACTGTTCCCGTGCTGGCCTCAAGCCCCCTGCACACTCCTTCCCCAGCTGCAGAGCGAGGGCGTCCGGTTCTCCAGAAGAGCTGGGCTAGGAGCTTGGTGTGTTGCCCGTGTCACGGGGCCTCTTCCACCCCGTGGCTCATGGACCCCATGCCGGCCGCACTGCCTGCCACTCCCCTCCAGGGATCAGCCTACTGGAAGGCAGTTGTTGAGCCCGTGAGGCGCTCCATGAGTGGGGAAGCAGGTAGGGACGGCCGTGTCCACAGCATCACCTTGGCAGCTGATGGGCAGGAGGACGGGGCCAGGCGGCCTCCAGGCACGTTCCTGTTTGTGTGACATTCACCGTGACATGGTGCATGCTGTGGCACACAGGGTCCTGTGTTCAGATAAGCCAGGGCCTCGGAGGAACTCAGGCAGAAGAAAGAGCCGGAACACAAACACAGCGCGACCTTTCCCGGGAAGGAGCCCCTCCACGAATGCGCCCTGGGCCCCCTGCCACGCCCTGGGACCCCATGGCCAAGTGCCCCTCTCTTCCACCACCCGCGACTCCGCTCAGCCCAGTTGAGCCCCAGAAGCCTCTGCTGAGCCCATCCCGGAAGGGCGAGGGAGTCTGGGTGGCCAGTGAGGGCCGAGGCCTGTCGGGCTGACTGGGCTCCTTCAGGACAGGCACCCACCTGTGACGGGGACGTGCAGGGACCGCTGCAGCTGCCCTGGCCCAAGACTCTCCGGAGGCCACGCGGGCAGGGCCCCTTCCTCCTCCAGGAGGTGGGACTGGGCTGGATTTTGAAGGATGGCAGCAGCCGGGTAGATGCAGGGCACAGACAGGGAAGGCCACGCAGGCCTAAAACACACAGACTCAGGCGGGCGGGGACTTCGAGGTCAAGCCCCGGAACCCTCGGAGGGAGACTGGCGGGCCTTTCCCTTGGCATTGGCCCCGGGGAAGTACAGGGTGCAAGAGAGATGTCACAAGGCCCTTGGGTGTCCTTCCTGCGGCTACCTTCGGTCCCAGGTGGGTGACACATCTATGTCATCGCATTCACACAAGACACTCTGTTAGAAAAAAGACAGGAAAGCCGGGCACAGTGGCTCAAGCCTGTAATCCCAGCACTGGGAGGCCAAGACGGGTGGATCACGCGGTCAGGAGATCGAGACCATCCTGGCTAATACGGTGAAACCTCGTCTCTACTAAAAAATACAAAAAAGTAGCCGGGCGAGGTGGCAGGCGCCTGTAGTCCCAGCTACTCAGGAGGCTGAGGCAGGAGAATGGCGTAAACCCGGGGGGCGGAGCTTGCAGTGAGCTGAGATCCGGCCACTGCACTCCAGCCTGGGGGACAGAGCGAGACTCCGTCTCAAAAA
>NW_012122931.1:1193140-1194304 GCF_000951035.1 Colobus angolensis palliatus | reverse complement strand
AAAAAAAAAAAAAAAAAGAAAAGAAAAAAGACAGGAAGCCGGCTGAGCAGCCTGCAGCCTGGTCTAGGGCCTTCCCTTTCCCACCCAGGAGAGCTCTGGTGCTGGGGAGGTGGACAGACCTGCTGGGAGGCCCCTCGCAGCCCCTCCTACAACACTCAGCACCTGGCAGCCTTGAGGGCAAACTGTGCCACTGAGGTGCCTCGACTGGAGGGGCCCTGAGGGGGCAGAGGCCCCAGATCAGACCCTGTGGGCTGCCAGGGGCAGTGCTGGGTACCGCTCACCTCCTCCTCCGACTGGGGAACGTGATCTGTGTGCTGCAGTCTTCTCTGAGCTGGGGCAGAGGTTTCCGCCTCCACCACTCCCCATTCTCTCCGACCTTATCAACACCCTCAGATGAAAGTTGAGAGCAAAGGGGCAGTGCTCAGCAAGATACACCTGACAGAGAACTCTCAATGATGCCACCTGCTGTCATTATTGTTCCAATTAAACACAGAGTAATTTTGGAAGAAAGTGTAAAAGAATAAAATAAGAGCCAGGTGCGGTGGCTCAGATCTGTAATTTCAGCACTTTGGGAAGCCAAGGTAGGCGGATCACTTGAGGTCAGGAGTTTGAGACCAGCCTGGACAACGTGGCAAAACCCCATCTCTACTGAAAATACAAAAATTAGCCAGGCATGGTAGCACATGATTCTCCTGCCTGGTGGTTCAAGCGATTCTCCTGCTTCAGCCTCCTGAGTAGGTGGGATTACAGGCACACACCACCACACCCAGATGCTTTTTTGTATCTTTAATAGAGATGGGAGGGGGGGGGGTTGCCATGTTGGCCAGGCTGGTCTCGAACTCCTGACCTCATGATCCACCCGCCTCAGCCTCCCAAAGTGCTGGGATTACAGGCATGAGCCACTGTGCCCAGCTGTAAGGTTCTTATACTAGATGAAGGTAGACTGCAATAAATTAAAGACGTACTATAAACCCTAAAGCACCCGTTAAAGTCAACAAACAAGACTGTCAGTGAATAAGACAACAATAAACTGAAAAGATTGTTTTAAAAACTAAATTCAAAAGAAGACCAGTAACAGGGAAAGGGGCCTGGTGCGGTGGCTCACGCCTGTACTCCCAACGCTTTGGGAGGCCGAGGCGGGCGGATCACTTTAGGTCAGGAGTT
>NW_012122931.1:1190506-1192450 GCF_000951035.1 Colobus angolensis palliatus | reverse complement strand
CCTGTAGTCCCAGCTACTAGGGAGGCTGAGGCAGGAGAATGGTATGATGTGGAGGCGGAGCTTGCAGTGAGCTGGGATCCTGCCACTGCACTCCAGCCTGGGCAACAGCGCGAGACTCCGTCTCAAAATAAAAAGAGAGAGACAAGAGAAAGACAATTGCTGAACGCCCACTAAGTGCCAGGCACCATTCTGGGTGTGGCCTCATTGCTGAATAACGCAGGCAGAAGTCCCAGCCGTGGAGCACGTGCTTGGTGAGGTGGTTTCCTTGCAGAACTCTGTGAGGGTCAGAGACGAGGGATGGGAGGCCCTGCCACGGGGAGGCACTCAGGAAGTTTCTTCATTGCCTCCTCCCCACTCCTTCACTCCTTTCTTGTTGCTCCTTTTTCAGGCCTGGGTGTTTGGGGAGCTTCGTTCACTCATTCCACAGATGTGCCTGAAGTGCCCCGCCTGGCCTGTGCTGAGCCTGGCCCAGGTTTGTTGAATGCAGAAGTGCTCAGAAGGGTCATTCTGGCTGCTGGTCGCTGGGAACCTCACTGCATCTGCCCCGGGCCCAGGTGCTCCCCTTTCACTGGAGCATCAGCCAAGAGCAGTCCCCCCCACCACGGTATGGCAGGCCCAGTCCGCAGAGCTTTCTTCGTGAAACAGGAGCTAAGCCTGACCAAGATCTTGCCACGTCCCAGGCGTGAGTCTCAGCACACTGCTGGTGTCATCTCATGAGACTGCACAGCCCTTCGCAGTGGGTCCCTGAGTGTACCCTTTCACAGGTATGGACACTGCAACAGAGACAGGACCCAAAAGTCTGAGTCAAGCACGTGAGTCGCTGCCCTGCGGATGGACTCACAGCCTCTGGCTGTCTTAGAAGGTCCTTCCCCCATGGCCTGGCTCTGCCCGTGAACCACTGAATGTCTCTGCTCCCTTTGCCACTTTGGCCCTCCTGACACTGGGGAACCAGGCCATCTCTCTACTCTTTCCTGGATCTTCTCTTTTCCAAAGATCACGATGATACCTGGACTGAGAAACTGAGGAGCTGCACAGACCCAAGACAAGCCCTTTCCCACCAGCCCACAGATGTCTTGTCCATGGGCCAGGTGCAGTGGCTCACGCCTTTGTGGCCCAGCACTTTGGGAGGCTGAGGTGATCAGATCACCTGAGGTCAGGAGTTTGAGACCAGCCTGGCCAACATGGTGAAACCCCATCTCCACTGAAAACATAAAAATTAGCTGGGCGTGGTGGTGTGCACCTGTAATCTCAGTCACTCAGGAGGCTAAGGCAGGAGAATGGCTTGAAGCCGGGAGGCGGAGGGGTTGCAGTGAGACGAGATCACACCACTGCACTCCAGGCTGGGTGACAGAGCAAGAGTCCTTCTCAAAAAAATAAAAATAAAAAAACGTACTGTCCATGTTTACTGATGACTTTATGTAGTTAGTGGATCCTGCCAGCACAGCCACAGTTCCCGCTGATCTCTGTCCCGCAGTTGACCACCCCATTTGTGTTTTTGCCCCAGCCTGTATTGCTGGGCTTGAGTCTTCTGTCCTCTGCCCTGTGCCTCACGACCCTCATCGGGGACTCAGACACAGTTCTTCTGCTCTAGGGACATGTCAGTCCTTGGCCTGAGAGTCAAGGCTCTTCACAGACCGGTTGTCCTCACAGGAGCTCTGTCCCTGGGGAAACTCCCCACGTGTCAGAATCTTCCCTTCTTTGTTAGAGAAAACAAAAAATTCTTCCTCTCTTGGCCAGGAGCAGTGGCTCACACCTGTAATCCCAGCACTTTGGGAGGCTGAGACGGCAGAATTGCTTGAGGCCAGGAGTTTAAGACCAACCTAGCCAACACAGCAAGATCCCATCTCTTTATAGATCTATATCTATATATCATCTCTCTAGCTATATATATAGTATATATAATATGTATATATTATATATAACATAACAATTGTATATAAAATT
>NW_012122931.1:1187906-1190378 GCF_000951035.1 Colobus angolensis palliatus | reverse complement strand
CTGCCTCAGTCTCCTAAGTAGCTGGGACTACAGGCACATACCACCATGCCCGGCTAATTTTTGTATCTTTTTTTTTTTTCTTTTTTTTGAGACGGAGCTTCACTCTTGTTGCCCAGGCTGGAGTGCAATGGTGGGATCTCGGCTCACTGCAACCTCCACCTCCCTGGTTCAAGTGATTCTCCTGACTCAGCCTCCTGAGAAGCTGGGATTAAAGGCGCCGTCACCACGCCCAGCTATTTTTTAAAAATATTTTTGGTAGAGACAGGGTTTCACCATGTTGAACTGCGGACCTCAGGTGATCCGCCAGCCTCGGCCTCCCAAAGTGGTGGAATTACAGGCGTGAGCCACCGCGCCTGGCCAATTTTTGTATCTTTAGTAGAGATGAGGTTTCCCCACGTTGGCCAGGCTGATCTCGAACTGCTGACTTCAGGTGATCTGCCTGCCTCCGCCTCCCAAAGTTCTGGGATTATAGGTATGAGCCACCATGCCCGGCCAATTCTTCCTTTCTAGAATGCCCTTTTCTGCCATCCTAATTTTCACATTGTTCGGGGTCAAGGTCGATGGTCACCTTCCCCAGTAAGCCCTCCCTGACCTCTTCCCACTTCCTGTGGGGTGAGCAGGGCAGCTCAGTGAGCTGGAGGCACATGCCTCACAGCCAGGAAGCCCTGGTTTTCGCTCTGACCCCACTGCTTCTGGCTGACCCTGGAGAAGCCATCCACACTGAGCTGCAGAAGGACCACAGCAGCCTGCACGCAGCCTCACACGGCGTATACGGGAGTTACTGCAGCGATGCGGGGCATTCCTTGCCGAGCTCACTGAGCAGGCAGGTGTTCCACCCCAGAGCGCGCTGAAATCATTCAAATGAGCCAAGCCTAAGCCTCCCTACTGCCTTGCCCACTCCTTCCCATGGAAACCACACTACAGGCTCTCACCCACAGTTCTGCCCTCTCCTGCCTCCTGACAGACTCCAGCACTTCCCCGTGTGGCCCTGTGTGGCATGGGGTACCCCTTCTCCTGGAAACTGTAGCAAACTATCTTTTCAATGGCAATTATCTCCTGATCTGGTGGACTTATTGAACCTCACATTTTCAATAAATACATTGTTTTTTTAAGCCAGGCTTAATAGCATGCACTTGTAGTTTCAGCTACTTGGGAGGCTGAGGTGGGAGGATCGCTTGAGGCCAGGAGTTCGTGGCCGTGGTGAAATATAATTGCACCTGTGAATAGCCACTGCACTCCAGCCTGGGCAACGTAGGGAGACACTGTGTCTGAAAAATAATTACTGTATTTTAAAGACAAGCAGACCAGTCACTGGGGCAAAAAAGGTTGGTCAAAAGTACCACAGTACTAGAGGATGAATTTTAGTTAACCGAGAGATGATCACAGCTAGTAAGAGGAACGAGGAGTGAGCACTCACATATTCAACTAGAGGACAAGGACCAAAACAACAGCAGCAGCAAGTTGTGATGGGTACGTACACTGTGTCTCCTGCCGAATCCACAGACCGATGTCTTAACCCCAAGCACCTCAGAACGTGACCTCGTTTGGAAATAGGATCATCACAAATGTTATTAGTAAAGATGAAGTCACTGGGGTGGGCTCTAATCCAATGTGACTGGTGTCCTTATAAGAAGAGGCAATCAGGACCCACAGACAGACAGGCACAGAGGGAAGATGAGAAGACGCTGTTTGCAGGCCAAGGACAGCGCCCGGTAACAGTTTCCTTCTCTCAGGGACCTCAGAAGAAACCAACCCTGCTGATGCCTGGACTGGATCCCTGCCCTCCAGAGCTGTGAACAAGGAATTCCTCTCACCTAAGCTGCCCTGCAGTGCTTTGTTACTGCAGCCCTAGCAAACTCATACATAAAGGTAACAGAACATGTAAAAAAAACATTTTACGGTGGCAGCTATAACAGTATGAGACAAGGCCAGGCATGGTGGCTCACACCTGTAATCCCACACTCTAGGAGGCCAAAGCGGGAGGATCACCTGAGGTCGGGAGTTCAAGACCAGCCTAACCAACATGGAGAAACCCTATCTCTATTAAAAAATACAAAATTAGCCGGGCGTGGCAGCAGGTGCCTGTAATCCCAGCTACTCGGGAGGCCGAGGCAGGAGAATCACTTGAACCTGGAAGGTGGAGGTTGCAGTGAGCCAAGATCGAGCCATTGCACTCCAGCCTGGACAACCAGAGTGGAACTCCGTCTCAAAACAAAAACAAAAACGTTATGAGACAGAAGGCAGAGAGAGGATAGAAAAAAAAAATCGCCCTGCTGCTTGCTTCATATTTTAGTTGGATTCTAAAGACATCATTTAATGCTGACAAACTGAGAAATTTAGCATAATAAAGAGGACAGAGGCAAATACTAAGAAAAATAATAGGCCGGGCGCGGTGGCTCAAGCCTGTAATCCCAGCACTTTGGGAGGCCGAGACAGGCGGATCACGAGGTCAGGAGATCGAGACCATCCTGG
>NW_012122931.1:1181550-1187656 GCF_000951035.1 Colobus angolensis palliatus | reverse complement strand
AGCACTTTGGGAGGCCGAGGCAGGTGGATCACCTGAGGTCAGCAGTTCGAGACAAGACTGGCCAACATGGCAAAACCTGTCTCTACTAAAAATACAAAAATTATCCAGGTGTGGTGGCGCGCATCTGTAATCCCAGCTACTGGGGAGGCTGGGGCAGGAGAATCGCTTGAACCTGGGAGGTGGAGGTTGCGGTGAGCTGAGATGGCGCCATTCCACTCCAGCCTGGGTGACAGAGGCCTGTCTCAAAAAAAACATGGGTGGTAGAAAAGAGAGAGAAGGGAGAGAGGGGAAAGGTTTATAAATTATTTCATAGTAGGGAACTATTAGATCTCATTTAAAAACTGAGGGTACTAAAGGTATTATTTAAGGATATGAACAGTAAGTAACGACTAGACCAAAAAAATTCAAGCCTTCCTGAAAACCAGAAGAGCTATATTTTTTAAAAGCAAAGAATGCTGATCAAGTAGTGACTACATGCAGTAAATGTGAAGTAAAACAATTTCAAAAAGAACAAAGTTGGAAGACTCATGCTACCTGATGTCAACACTTACTATAGAGCTGCAGTGATCAAGCTGGTGTGGCACTGGCAAAAGGTTCGGGGGAACGGAACACACAGTTTAGCAATAGACCTACACAGATTTATGGCCAATTGATTTCAGATGGAGGTGCAAGGGAAATTCTGCAAAGACA
Organism: Colobus angolensis palliatus; assembly: GCF_000951035.1. Taxonomy (NCBI): domain Eukaryota; kingdom Metazoa; phylum Chordata; class Mammalia; order Primates; family Cercopithecidae; genus Colobus; species Colobus angolensis. The sequence goes on along the minus strand of NW_012122931.1, from coordinate 1,186,966 downwards.
GTCTTTTCAGCAACGGGTGCTGGAACACTGGACATCTTTATGCAAAAACAAATGAACCTTCAAAATAGTTATGCCATTTTATTTATTTATTTATTATTTTTTGAGATGGAGTCTTGCTCTGTCATCCAGGCTGGAGTGCAGTGGCGACAGCTCGGCTCACTGCAACGTCCATTTCCCAGGCTCAAATGATTCTCCTGTCTCAGCCTCCCAAATAGATGGGATTACAGGCGTGCCACCACGCCTGGCTAATTTTTATATTTTTAGTACAGACGGGGTTTCACCATGTTGGCCAGGCTGGTCTTGAACTCCTGACCTCATGATCCACCTGTCTCGGCCTCCCAAAGTGCTGGGATTACAGGTGTGAGCCACTGCGCCCGGCCATAAGTCCTTTATTATACTGTATGTTTTACAAATATCATCTCCCATTGTGAGCCTTTTCATCTTTTTGTGGTCCTAATTTTTAATTTCTGATGAAGTGCAATAATTGACAGAATGAGTAGGTAGAAAACTGGCACCAGGCACAGTGGCTCACGCCTGTAATCACAGCACTTTGGGAGGCCGAGACGAGCAGATCACTTGAGTTCGGGAGTTCGAGACCAGCCTGACCAACATGGAGAAACCCTGTCTCTACTAAAAATACAAAATTAGCCGGGCGTGGTGGCACAGGCCTGTAATCTCAGCTACTCAGGAGGCTGAGACAGGAGAATGGCTTGAACCTGGGAGACGGAGGTTGCAGTGAGCCAAGATTGCACCATTGCACTCCAGCCTAGGCAACAAGAGCAAAACTCCGTCTCAAAATGGAAAAAGAAAGAAAATTGGCAAGGATATAGAACTTGAACTCCACTGGACCTGACATTAAAACACTTGACTCAAAAAGAGCAGAAAACACTCTTCTCAAGCACATATACATTTACCAAGAGAGACCACAGTCTGGGTTATGAAACAAACCCTGTTAACTTCGAAAGGATTCAAGTGGTTTTTGTTTTGTTTTTTTGATACAGGGTCTCACTCTGTTGCCCAGGCTGGAGTGCAGTGGCAGCAACATGGCTCACTGCATCTTCAACCTCCTGGGCTCAAGTGATCCTTCCACCTCAGCTTTCTGAGTAGCTGGGACTATAGGCATAGGCGTGGGCAACCACCCCAGGGTAATTTTTAAAATTTTTTTGTAGAGACAGGGTCTCACTACATTGCCCAGGCTGGTCTCAATCTCCCAGGCTCAAGTGATCCTCCTCCCTCAGCCTCCTAGTATCGGGATTACAGGTGTGAGCCACCATGCCCCAGCCAAGAACTCAAGTTATACAAAGTATGTTCTCTGACCACAGGGAAATTCAACTAGAAATCACTAACAGAAAGATCTCTGGCAAATTCCTCAATATTTGGAAACTAAATAACACACCTCTAAATAACTCGTAAGTCAAAGAATAAACCAAGGGGTAATTAACAAGTATTTTGAACTGAATGAAAACACAACATATGAAACTTTGTCAGGTATCACGAAAGCAGATTCAACTTTTTAGACCTTACAAATGCCTGCCTGTCCCCTTTGCCTCTGGTCTTCTGCCTGGGGGCTGCCTTTCCCCAATCTTTGTTCATTGCACTGAATCCTACATGACACTGTCAACCAATGAAGACATCCAGAGATAGACTCTCTAAAATAAACGGATTTGGGAATAGCAGCTTATCTGGAATACCGCAACCATTGAGGATGGTCATTGAGGCCTGTTATTGGTCTGTTTGTAGAAATGTCTTCTGGTAAGTCCTATTACAGGAATGTGTGCATGAGGGCTGCTTCATCACCTCCGACTGTTTTAGAATTTGACATTAGTGACTCCATTTTGGTACCCGCAACGTTCACAACTTTCCATGTGACCTCAGGGCCCTACACCCTGATCCTTCCCCTGCCCACTTTGCAGGACCAGTATCAATGAGACCGTGAGTTCCTTGAGAACTAGGGCTGGGTCTCATTTGCTCCTGAAACTTTCATCCAGCACGGCGATGGCCCACGCCATGCATGACATGCGTTGCCAAATGACTGCATCCAGTCAGTCAGTATGCCAGTCCCCACCGAGCCTCGCTCTCAACCTCCCTGGCTGGCATAGGTGCCTTGCACAGACATCCAGTGGCAGTAAAACGTTGCTGTACTCTCAGCTCCCTCCATCTGCAGCCCTCACTGACCCACCCAGTTGTCCTGTCTCCGCTCAGGACGAGACCCCCTTGCCCCTTTGGTCTCCATGGCCAGGTGATGGTAGCGGCCTTTTCCAGACCCTCACTGGCCCCTTAGTTCACTGTGAAGATGACCTCACCTGTCGGGAACCCATGGGGACGTATTTCCCTCGCATACATCTACATTTGCCTGACCCAGAATGTGGTTTCAAGATGAGTCCCATTGCCTGGCTCCAAACCCCCTTGTCAGAGTAAGGAAATCCCCTGAACTCTTAGTTGCCAAAAACTCTTGTTATAAATGGCGGTTGGGTCATTTACTGGGTGCCTGCTCTGCAACCGTTGCGATGGTCATGTGGGTTTTGCTCCTTTAATCTGTGGATGTGAATTACTCGCGATTCTCTGGCGTTGAAACCGCTTTGCAATTCTGAATTAAATCCAGCGTGGCATTTTGCTAAACTTGGTTTATTATTATTAAAATTTTGACACTGGCATTTGGTAACTTCCCTTCCTCTTACCTAGTTTTCTTGTTTAGTTTTAGTAACAAAGTTAAATTCATGAAGTGTTCTCTCATTTGATTCTCTGTTAGCATTTGTCTAAGTCTGGAATTACCTGCTCTCTATTTCATGGAACTTCTCTATAACTGTCTAGGAGAACATTCTTAACTACTGATTCAATTTCATCAGTGATTACAACTCAGGCTTTCCATTGGTCAGTTTTGGAGACCTTTCTTCCACTTACTTTGAGTTGTTCCAACTTAAGCTGCATGCTTATCTTTGGCCCTTAAAAACACAGACATACAGCATATACGTGTATGAATGGCACTATTTATCTATCTGTAGATGCACATACATTTAGGGGCTATGACATGTTTTTTATGCTGCTTTAATCCTGTTCCATAAATTTTTTCTGAGACAGTCTCGCTCTGTCACCCAGGCTGGCGTGCAGTGGCTCAATCTTGGCTCACTGCAGCCTCCACCTCCCAGGTTGAAGCGATTCTCCTGCCTCAGCCTAACAAGCAGCTGGGACTACAGGCATGTCCCACCATGCCCGTTAATTTTTGTATTTTTAGTAGAGATGGAATTTTATTATGTTGGTCAGGCTGGTCTCGAACTCCTGACCTAAAGTGATCCACTCGCCTCCGCCTCCGCCTCCTGAAGTGCTGGGATTAACGGCATGAGCCGCCGTGCCAGGCCCTGCTCCACAAACTTCAATACACAGCATTTTCATTATCTTTTAGTCCCAAATACTTCTAACATCCATTAGGAATTAACTCATAGGTAATTTGTAACTATGTTTTATAAGTTCCAAATATGAAATTTTAAGAATTAGTTTAGGCTGGAGGCAGTGGCTCACGCCTGTAATCCCAGCACTTTGGGAGGCCGAGGCGGGTGGATCACCCGAGGTCAGGAGATCGAGACTATCCTGGCTAGCACGGCGAAACCCCGTCTCTACTAAAAATACAAAAAATTAGCAGGGCGTGGTGGCGGGCACCTGTAGTCCCAGCTACTCGGGAAGCTGAGGCAGGAGAAACGCTTGAACCTGGTAGACGGAGGTTGCAGTGAGCCGAGATCGTGCCACTGCACTCCAGCCTGGGCGACAGAGTGAGAATCCGTCTAAAAAAAAAAAAGAATTAGCTCAAAATTTTTTTAAGGACATTGGGATATGGTCAGGTAATGATACTGATTCCTTGAAATATCTTGCGACTTCTTTTCTAGACAAAGTAGGTGGTCAGTTCCCATCCATGTTCCATATACGCTTGGAAGGACTATGTATTCTTTCCAGATACTGTTGTGTCTGTCTCCTAGGCTCAAGCTCATACCCATCTCACATCTGATCTTTCACAGGGCTTTTTCATCAGTAGACACTATTAAAAGTCACACCAGCTCCCTTTAGGTTACAATCTTCATCTAGTTAACCGGAGAGTTTCATCAAAAGAATTTTATTTACAGTGTTATCATCCACGTGTCACTAAAATTCACCTGAGTTTATTCAACCTGCATTCATTTTGATTGCCTGGAGCTTTGGATTTAATTCTTCCATTACATTTTGTATCTTCCATTCACTTCACTCTCTCCAGCTTTTACTCTTTGTCTTTCCCTTGGGCCAAGGCACTTGACCCAACTCACACGCGTGGACTCTGGGAAGGTACTGCTCCCTCCCTCCCTCTGAATTCGGCTGTGAAATGCCGCCCAGAGGCACTGACGAACAGAAAGGAATGAGACCCCAACACGCAGAAGCCAAGAGAAGGGGGAGGAGACGTGGCGTTCTGCCCCAGGAGGCACCACGCCTGGACGTGCTCCCATCACTCCCGAGAGCCAGGTGCCCACACGCCACACCTCAGGGCTGTCCTCTGTTCCAGTCAGCTGCGGACTAACGTGGCTGGGCAGCAGAGGCCACCCTCTTCTGTCCTGTGGCCCCTGAGAACACAGGCAGGGGGGAAGGGGCAGTGACTGCCCACCCCCACCGTTCCTCCTCCCTGACCCTGCCAACCTCGGGGAAGCTTTTGGGCCCAGGAAAGAAGACTGGGCCCCAGTGTGGCTTGCCCTTTGCCTGGGTCTGAAGGCCCCAGACCCTGTTTTCAAGGATGACGCAGAAACATTCTCTTTCATACACGTGATCTGAGCCCTCACAACTCAGCAGAGCACGACAGTGTCCCCCTCACACGCAGAGGCTGCGGTCTGTGGAGATTCTGGGACAGAGCCAGCATCAAGGACTCAGAGGGTTCCCTGGAGCCTCCCAGGACAGAGACGGCAGCCCCAGGTGGGACAGACTCAGACCAGGCCTGCGCGCTCCAGGTCCTGCGGCAGGATGCGGCCCTTCTTGCGGGCCCTGAGCAGGCGGCGCTCGGCGCGGGCCGCCTTCTTCCTGCGCAGGTTCTGCCGACGCCGGTCCTGGCGCTGCTGCATCTTCTCCACCACGCCGGCCGTGCGCTTCTCCCATCGGCGCTGCCGCTGCGCCCTGCGCTTCTCCTTCCGCTTCAGGGCCTCCTGCAGCAGGCGTTCGTCATCGCGGATCTTCACGCCCTCCGCCTTGTATAGGAGGTTGGTCCACTTCATCTTGGCCTCCAGCTCTTGCGCCTTCCCCTCATCCTGGTCGCGCAGCTCGTCCAGCCGGCTCTGCCGTGCCTGCAGGCGCTCCAGCAGCTGCCGGTAGTTCCTCCCGGTCAGCGGCGTGAGGTTCCCCTTCACCCTCTGCCTCTTCTCCTTTCTGCGCTGAGCCTTGCTGGCCGGCTCGTCTTCGCTCACCTCCACCT
>NW_012122931.1:1176357-1178335 GCF_000951035.1 Colobus angolensis palliatus | reverse complement strand
GTGCCCGGCTAATTTTTGCATTTTTAGTAGAGATGGGGTTTCACCATGTTGGCCAGGATGGTCTCGATCTTCTGACCTTGTGATCCACCTGCCTCGGCCTCCCAAAGTTCTGGGATTACAGGCGTTGAGGCCCCATGCCCCGACAATGTTTACTTTTTAAATGGGAGAAATCAGTATGTAAAGTAGGAGCTGAATCGTTTTAATAAATGAAAAAAAAAAAAACTTGAAAAAGGATGAGAAAGACAGACGGAAGACATACTGAGTAATGAGAAAATTCACAAGATTTTGGATTTGCTATCACCAATATACCGTCCTTGAATAAAAAGGAAACCCCGTTTAACCTCTGCTGGGTCCAGAGACCCTGCTGCTCTCCTCTCCTCCTGGGCCCAGACAGCACTGACAAGTCCCCGCTGTCGGCTTCCCCGCCCGATTATCTACTTCCCTTGTGCAGCCTGGTCACCAGGCCATGAGAACCCTAAGCGCAGGGGCCCTCTGCCATCCTCCTCCTCCCCACACCGCACCATGTCCGTAGTGAAGGGACTGAAAGGGACTGGAAGGGTCTTTTCCCACGGACTGACCGTTACTCCTGTCTCTACTAAAAATACAAAAATTAGCTGGACGTGGTGAGGTGCGCCTGTAATCCCAGCTACTCTGGAGGCTGAGACAGGAGAATCTCTTGAACCCGGGAGGCGGAGCTTGCAGTGAGCTGAGATCCGGCTACTGCACTCCAGCCTGGGCGACAGGGGGAGACTCCGTCTCAAATAAAAAAAAAAAAAAAAAAAAAAAGCAAGGGAAACGGCGGTAATTTCACAAGTCACTTGGATTTTTTTTTCTAGTACTTTACTGACTCGTCTACACCGGCTACGGCCGCGTCCCCGTTTCGCAGGCCCCTCAGTCCCAGCCCGGCCATGTGCGTTACCCCGCGTGCGCGACTGCTGCTCCGGGCCCGAATGGGAGCAGATCTTCTTGGCCAGGCTCTGCAGGTAGGCGTCCTTGGCGAGTAGAGAGGCCATGGCGGAGACCCGGGCCGTTCACAACTCACACCTTCCCCGCTGCGCGTGCGACTCTCACCACGTCCGCCGGAAACCACCACACGGGCAGGCGCCGCCAGACGAGCGCCGAGCCGCCAGCCCGCGCGCTCGATTAGTCAGGCCTGACTCCGCCGGAAGCGGCGCGCGGGGCGGGGCGCACAGCATTGTGGGCCGAGGGCAGCCAATCTCCGCCCGGAGTCGGTGCAGCAGGGGACCCCGAGGCCGGGTCTCAGCGCCTCCATCACACGTCCCCCACGTGTCCCTGCGCTCCCCTCACCCCGGCACCCGGCACAGCAGGCGCTCATGAGTAGGGACGAAATGAGTGAATGGCCAGCAGTACATTCATTCAGTCCTTTGGAGTGGGGGGCTTCCGGTCTCAGGCGGACGCAGACTGAGCGCCTGGCACGTGGCAGGCCCTAGGTTCAGTCCTAGGGGACACAGGCAGTGTGTCACACACACAGATGTGTTCTTGGCGAGTGTCTGCCGTAGAGGTGACTGATAAACCTGGCAGGCGTGTGACTGTCAGGTGAGGGCAGCGCCAAAGAAAGCCCCAGGGGGAAAAGGGAGAAGTGTTGGGCGGGAGGGAGCCGGCGTATTCAAGGAAGAGCCCCTGCGCAGTGACTTTTGCTGTGAAATATAGACTTACACACTACGATCTTCCTTCGGCCCCGGTAAAGGAGTCTCGCTCTATCGCCCAGGCTGGAGTGAAGTGAGAGATCTAGGCTCACTGCAACCTCCGCCTCCCGGGTTCAAGCAATTCTCTGGCCTCAGCCTCCCGAGTAGCTGGGATTACGGGCGTGTACCACCACGCCCAGCTTTTCTTTATATTCTTAGTAGAAATGGGGTTTCACCGCATTGGAATGGCTTTTTTTTTTTTTCTGGAGTCTCGCTCTGTTGCTCAGGCTGTCAGGCTGGAGTGCAGCAGTGCGATCTCGGCTCACTGCAAC
>NW_012122931.1:1174667-1175974 GCF_000951035.1 Colobus angolensis palliatus | reverse complement strand
AACTCCTGACCTCAGGTGATCCACCCACCTCCGCCTCCCATAGTGCTGGGATTGCAGGCATGAGCCACTGTGCCTGGCCCACACTACGATTTTTAACACAAGATGTGGCCTTTATAATAACTCACTAGGGGCAGGAGAAAGGAGAGGTCATGGTCTGAGGCTTGGGACCACCACACCCCAGTTCCTGCACTGGAAAATTACAGGCTTGTTAAGGACCCAGAGCCCCTTCCAGGGCCACTCTGTTGGTCGAGAAGGGAGAACTTAAGAGTCTTAAATTACAATTTGAAAAGGTGGCTGCTAATGTATATATATTAGAAACAGTAAGAACTGTTGTATTTGAAACAGAACTAAACTTTCTTCCCCTAACTTCTGCCATGAGGTGATTAAAAAAAATTTTTTTGGCCGGGCACAGTGGCTCACGCCTGTAATCCCAGCACTTTGGGAGGCCAAGGCGGGAGGATTACTTGAGTCCTAGAGTTGGAAACCAGCCTGGGCAACATAGTGAAACCCTGTCTCCACACACAAAAAAAATTAAATTAGCCGAGCATGGTGGCCAGCCCCTGTAGTCCCAACTACTCAGGAAACTGAGAAGAGAGGATCACTTGAACCCGAGAGGCAGAGGTTGCAGTGAGCCAAGATCATGCCACTGCATTCTAGCCTGGAGTACCAGGCTGTCTCAAGAAACATAACTTTTTTCATTTTTAAAAAAGGCAGTCAAATTTAGCAGTGTGGGGGTTAAATGCCAACTACAATGATACTAAGGTTAATTAGTTCTGACATCCCACTGCCATTCAGACCAGGCTAGAGGTGATGTTGCATGGAGGATGGGTGTGGGGCTGCTGATGACTCCCCTGAACTGCTGGGTATCTTAACACCATCACCTACTGAGTTCAGAATGGGCATCTGACCCCCCAAGCCCCATCTCTTCCTCTAACTGCCAACCCTTTTTTCAGTTAAAGCGGCTCCATCCTTCCAGGTGCTTGGGCCAGACCTTGAAACCACTGACTCCTTTCTTATTCCCCACATCCAATGCTTCAGCAAATCCTGTCAACTGTGCCTTCAGAGCACCTCCAGAATCCGACTGGACTCACTCCCATCTCACCACCACTCTGGTCCTGTTTTATTTTTTGAAACGGGGAGTCTCTCTTTCTCCCAGGCTGGAGTGCAATAGTATGATCTTGGCTCACTGCAATCTCCACCTCCTGGGTTCAAGTGATTCTCCTGCCTCAGTCTCCTAAGTAGCTGGGACTACAAGCACGTGCCACCATGCCTGGCTAATTTCTTTTTCTTTTTTTAGTACAGACGGG
>NW_012122931.1:1163972-1173390 GCF_000951035.1 Colobus angolensis palliatus | reverse complement strand
CATCTCACCACCACTCTGGTCCTGTTTTATTTTTTGAAACGGGGAGTCTCTCTTTCTCCCAGGCTGGAGTGCAATAGTATGATCTTGGCTCACTGTAACCTCTGCCTCCAGGTTCAAGCCATTCTCCTGCCTCAGCCTCCCAAGTAGCTGGGACTACAGGCGCCCACCACCATGCCCAGCTAATTTTTGTATTTTTAGTAGAGACGGGGTTTCACCATGTTGGCCAGGCTGGTCTAGAACTCCTGACCTTAAGTGATCTGCCCACTTTGGCTTCCCAAAGTTTTGGGATTACAGGCATGAGCCACCACGCCTGACCTGGTCCTGTTTTCCATTTTAAGACTCCAAAATAACAACCAAATGCCACACACAGTAAAAACAGGCATAAAAGCCTTTTAGCTGGAACCGCCATCTTCCAGTAACGGGCCAAAATGACGAACACAAAGGGAAAGAGGAGAGGTACCTGATCCATGTTCTCTAAGCCTTTTAGAAAACATGCAGTTGTTCCTTTGGCCACGTATCTGTGAATCGATAAGAAGGGTGATATTGTAGACATTAAGGGAGTGGGGACTGTTCAAAAAGGAATGGCCCACGAGTGTTACCATGGCTCAACTGAAAGAGTCTACAACGTTCCCCAGCACGCTGCTGGCATTGTTGCAAACAAACAAGGGCAAGATTCTTGCCAAGAGAATTAATATGTGTGATGAGCACATGAAGGACTCTTTAAGAGCCGAGATGGCTTCCTGAAACGCGTGAAGGAAAATGATCAGAAAAAGAAGGAAGCCAAAGAGAAAGGTACCCGGATTCAACTGAAGCGCAAGCCTGTTCCACCCAGAGAAGCGCCCTTTGTGAGAACCACTGGGAAGGAGCCTGAGCTGCTGGAACCTCTTCCCTATAAATTCATGGCATCATAGGTGTTAAAAAAAAAAAAAAAGACAAAAGACCTCTGGAATAGGGTGGGAAAAAAAGGCATTAAAAAAACTATTTGGCCGGGCGCGATGGCTCAAGCCTGTAATCCCAGCACTTTGGGAGGCCGAGACGGGCGGATCACGAGGTCAGGAGATTGAGACCATTCTGGCTAACACGGTGAAACCCCGTCTCTACTAAAAAATACAAAAAAACTAGCCGGGCGAGGTGGCGGGTGCCTGCAGTCCCAGCTACTCGGGAGGCTGAGGCAGGAGAATGGCATAAACCCGGGAGGCAGAGCTTGCAGTGAGCTGAGATCTGGCCACCGCACTCCAGCCTGGGCGGCAGAGCGAGATTGCGTCTCAAAAAAAAAAAAAAAAAAAAACTATTTGGGGAACAACTGAAGAAATCTGAATGTGACTACTAGAGGATATGGAATCATCATCCATTTTGGTTGTGGTGATGGGAGAAGGAGAATGTGCTCAGAGAGGCAAACTGACGAGTACTTCCATGAGCTCAACTGCCCTCAAAATAAAAAGCTTGGGATAAAAGAGTGACATAGACTGAGGATGGGCCAGGGCTTAGGAACATGGAGGCCACTGGTGACCTTAATACGCATAGTTTTGCTAGAGTCATGGAGACAAAACCTGTCTGACGCAGGCCCAAGAGACAACTGCAAATGGGTATCAGCTGCTTCCCCATGGAGCTCTGCTGCCAAGGGCCAGGAGCTGGAGAGGAAAAGGGTCAGCAGAGCGGCTTGGCTCTAAGGAGAAACGACTTGATGTGATTGATGGTCCTGGTCAAGCAGAAAACAAAACTGATGGCAGAAGGTCTTCCTGCTCAGGTTTTTAGGAGCAGGACAAGTGGGATCCCACCACAAAGTCTGGCCAGTTCCTTCCGGGCTTTCCCTTCATATATGCTTCCATCTGGTTGTAATATTTTTCTTCCTTAGTGGTTAAGTACAAAGCATTTCCACAGCTAAACTAGTGCAGGAGATCACCACACATATCAATGGGGAAATAATCCCTCAGAGGGGAAGCAATTTCCCTAGGCCACCCCAAAAGCCAGACCCAGAGTCAGGGCTAGGCCTCAGGCTCCTGTCTGTCTAGTGCCTTCTGCTTGGCTGTGAGGTTCTCTGGTTCATGTGGTGACGGGTCAACTGTATTCTTACCTGTCCCTAAGGCTGGATCCTGGGCTGTCACCTCATTCACAGATCAGGGAAGACGATGGCCTCCCCATGAGAAGATGAAGCACATGGATGGTGGTGGAGGAATTGGGGGTGGGGGAGTTAGGGGACAGGTGTGCTCCCCTCACACTTCCTGCCCAGTGCTGTGACTTCTACATTTCTAAGGTGAGCCTGGCACCAAAAGACACTGGGTCTAGACTTCCATCAGGTTCAAGTTCTGATTTCTGCCACTTCACTTCCTAGCTCTGTGGCTGTGGGTACACCTCACCCCTTCTAAGTCCACATTCTCTCCTCTCTGAAATATCGGCACTAGGAGCACCGGCTCTGGTGGCAGTGATGAGATGTCAGCAGAGGCACAGGTGCCTGGATGTGCAATGATGGCAGCAGGTCCATTCACTGAATACTGGGGACCTACCAGGTGCCAATGGGGAGAGGGTGACTTCAGGCCAGGCTGTCCAGGCAGAGCTGAGGAGCTGCTGCTCCGATAGCTGCTGGGAGACCAAGGGTGGTCCTGAACTGACGAGGAATGAGGAAGAAAGAGGAGCAACGCAAAAGGGTGGTGGTGTTTTAATCAAGTCTCATTACAAAGGCAGAATTAGGAATGAGTCCCACCTAGCTTCCACATGTGTGGGCAGCCACTGTCACACGCACCTGTCGTGGCATTCAGCCCATGGCACAGACATATGTGGCTCAGGGCAAAAACCAGTGGGTGGGGCTCTGCACAGGAACCCTGGCCTCGGAATGGGAGACCCAGCCTGCCCAACACTGCTCAGAGCCTCTCCCAACTCTGACAACAGGCTCAGGTCAGGACTCCCCTGAAATCACGTGCCCTCCTGCCCCACTGCTGAGATCCCCAACATGCCAGACCTAGCTTGGAAACCTTCTTTCACCTGGTCGGCCAGGAAGGCAGCAAACAGAGATGATGACTCAGGGAATGATGTGCTGTTCGGAAATGGCTAGGGAAACAACTGTTTCCCTGCTGTCCTGGCTGGACCCACCCTGGGCTAACAAGCTTCCCAAGGAAGTCCCCAAATGGGAACCTAGGCTGAGAGAAGCAAGGCTGTGGCGGCATCCCATCCAGAGGGCAGCCTCAGGTTTTGTTTCTGAGAACGAAGGGTGGCCCCGGAGGCTCAGGCATGCTCAGTGGGGCCAGGGCCACCAGCATGAGAGTGGGCAGGGGCTGCCACTTGTAGGGGGCCAGCACTGGGCTCCGGGGACGCCAGCAGAGGGGCCGAGAGGCCATCAGCAGAGTCTGTGTCGAGGTCCAGCCTCCCGTAAGCTTCGCACAGAGGCAGGTCATTAGCTTCGCAAAGGCTTGAGCTTTTCCACCACCAGAAACCCCAGGGAGAGACAGGAGCAGGCAGAAAGGAAAGCCAGGGGAGGGGAGAGCAAGACAGAAGCAGAGTTAAGAAAACATGACCACACCCCAGACCTGCCTTTCCCTTTCTCCACTCCTGCTCCATCTGACCCCTGAGTCGGCAGGCCTGGCAGAGAGAGGGGGCCAGCGTTGAGAGCCCTCCTAGCATCTTTAAAGGAGGAAGCTGTCCTGGCCCAACCACCAACAGCTGTGTGACCTCAGCAAGCCCTTCCTGCCCAGCCTCCACGTGGGCCTGTCCTAGTCTATGCTTCCCAGCTGGTGCTGGTCCCCTCCTCTTGCAAGAAGCTGTCAGGCTGGCAGCCCTCCCTTCTCCCTGACTGCAGAAACCCGTGTCACTGCACTGCAAAGAGCTCTTGGAGGGCAGAGACTGTGTCTTCTTTCTGGGTCGGTCGCTGCCTGAAACTTAGCCTGAAGGGGGCGACAGCTGGGAACACAGGCCCTGGCACTTCCTGGTAGTGCTACATCAGCCAGGTGGCCTCCAGCAGGCGCCCCCACCTCTAACACAGGGAATCCTCGTGGCAGCCAGGATGCAGGTGAAGAGCACAGCTAGCCCTTCCCATGCCCGCAGCTGTGACAGTCCATGCTCGCCTCGTGCTAACCCGCAGGCAGGGGCCCTGGCTTTCCCGCGGCCTGCCTCGCCCCTGGCTTCCTCTCTTGCTCCTGCCCTCAGTGTTCAGTCTCAGAACCGTCCTGGGCACAGAGTGGCATCCCGAGGAAAGCGGAGGATAGGCAGAGCCAGAAAGAGCAACTGAACAGCGGAGAGGGGGCAGGCGAGCACAGAGGCACAGCTCATGCGGGATGGGGCGGGGAGTGGAGCGCCCTTTGGGGCACCAACAGGAAGGGACAGAGGAAACTCAGCCCAGCCCTTGTCACTTAAAGGAGATGTACAGAGGAGGGAGCAACTGCTTCTGCCACAGGAGCTATGTGAGGCCCCCGGGGGCGCTGGTGTGGACAGCATGCCTGTGGGAGGAGACACAAGCTGGCCTGGAAGTCCCTCTGGGTGAAGCCAAGGGACTGTTGGGGGAGGGCATGGGAAGCCTGGCACACATGTCCTGGGTTTGCGCCCTGCTTTGCTGCAGGGCCGTGGGCAGGTTCCCTCTCTCCCTGCCCCAAGGCAAGGCAGGCAGGCTGAATTACAGGCCCACAGCTGCTCTGTCCAGGGGCCCTCAGCGACAGTGGCTGCCTCAAAGAGACAGACAAACCGAACAGCTGTGGAAGGAGACGCCCAGAAGGGTGTGAAACACCCCAGGACCCCTCTCAGCCACTAGTGTGGAGGAAATGCTGCCTCATAGCTGCAGAGTTAATGAGTACTGAGGACCAAAATTTCCCCAGAATGCCCTGGAAAACTCTAGAACTACTGCAGCTGAGCAGTGCCAGAGTCCAGGACAGGGAAACCAAGTCCCAGGTCATGCTGGCTTTGGACATCTGTGGCTCCCAGCATGGCCACCGGGCAGAAAGGGGCATTTAAAATCCACCACCAGGAAGGTTCGTCCAGGAGAAGGCACAAGATGGACACAGACACTGCGTCTGCTGTACTGAATCTTGATTTTCTAAGCTAATGGGGCAGAGTGGAAGGCCTCCCTGTCTCCAAGCCTAAGTTTACCCCAGGTAAATGATACGTGGACTCTGATTTCTCAGGCCCCCTCCAGCTCAAACGGCCGAACGTTTCAGCTTCTTACATGGCCCCACAGGGTCAGGATAATGGGTTTTGACCCTTCTGCATCCCCAGGGCCCAGCACGAGGCCTGGCATGTAGGTTGGCTCCAGCTCCGTGGATGAGGCTGAGTGGGTCAGAAACTGGAGCTCCGACGGCTTTCAAGGCCATTCCCTCATTCCCTGCCTGGGCTTCATCCCCCTACACTCTTATGACTGTCCCTGCCTCCACACTGGGGTTTGGTGACATCCACATGGAATTGTAACCCTGGTGCCCTGGACATAGGTGTGGACCTGACTGCCCAAAAGGGGCTGGCCCAGCCTTGGCTGAAATCTCTACATATGGATTCAGAAGCTAACAGGAGCAGCACAGCCCCAGAAGGCACTGCCTGAGGAGGAAGGCTCTCAGAAGAGGCCCTGCGGAGGATACAGCCAGGCACCTCCCTTCTCCAGACCTGGCCTATGCGACTGGCATTGAGTCCTGTGGTTTTCATCACACTGCACTGTGGGAAAGGCCCAGGGCCCTGGCAGATGGTTGTGAATTGTCTGTCGATCAAACGCTCTGGTCAGAAGCTCTGCTCTGAAACCCAGGCATGGCTCCACTGCCAAGACCAGCAAGAATTTGAAAAAGCAGAAGGCAGCCTTGCCTGCTGGCCAGGCCCAGGTAGGCGGGCTCCCGCTCTGCATGGGGAGTCCAGCGCTATTTATACCTGGACGAGTAATACTCCTCCTCCAGCTCATAGAGGTCGATGGAGATCTCGTCTCGCAGCGTGATGAGCTTCCGGTCGCACTCCTCCTGCAGCGCGCGCAGCTGCTGATTGCGCTGGTCGATGGCCTCATTCACTGAGGGGAAGTCATTGAGGATCAAGAACTGCTTGAGGTCGGACACCAGCTTCATCAGGGACTCGCCGGCTCGGACCTGTGGCCATCAGAACCAGGGCGGGCACAGGGTGAGGGGTGACAGCGGCCCTGCCTGCAGGTGGCTGATGTGGGGCAAGGGATGGCCTCTCTGGGAGCCTCAGCTCCTCATCTGCAAAGTGGGACTCTACCCCTGACCTCCACAGGTTCATTTGTGAGAATTAAGTGAGAAAACTAGGATGTCAGTTCTGCAGGGCAGGCCCTCCCGTCCCTCAGCCTCTGGCTTCCACTCCTGCAGGACTGGCCTCCAGTCCAATTATGCAGGTGCACATCCTGCTCATGAAAAACTCAAACCCCACAGATAAAACTATGATCCCATTTTGCCTCCTGCCCCGGGGTAGGGGTAGCATGGCTGCCAGCTGGGCAGAGCTCCTGTGAGACCTTTTGCCGTGCATTTTGAGCCCTGGATGTGCACCTGCGGGAATATCTGCT
Source organism: Colobus angolensis palliatus (assembly GCF_000951035.1). Classification (NCBI taxonomy): domain Eukaryota; kingdom Metazoa; phylum Chordata; class Mammalia; order Primates; family Cercopithecidae; genus Colobus; species Colobus angolensis. The sequence continues at coordinate 1,166,921 of NW_012122931.1, read as the reverse complement.
TGCTGTGTTTCTCCTGTGATCCGAAGGAATCCAATGGCGCCTACAGTTCCATTCGGCTGTTTGTCTTTTCACTCACAACTGACCTTAGGAACTTGTGCGTTAGCAGGAAGGGCTGCTCTCTTCCTGGCCACTGCACAGCTACAGGATGGGTATGGGCGGCTCTCTGCCCAGCCCTCCTCCAAGTGCCCTACGTGAGGACAGTCTCCTGAGAAAGGATTTGCCCCCACCTCATTCTTTAAAGCTGCTGAGTGGTGAAACCAAAGCATCTCTGCATTTGCCTCCTTCTGCTCCTTCTCAGGGGAAGAAGAGCAGACCAGCCCCAGAACCCCCTACACTCCACCCAGGAAACCCCAGCCGGGACTGATGCTCCTGGAGCCCAGGCCGTGCCCTCCACCCTGGCCACTCACAATGTTGGCGGCTCGCACGTGCATCTCGTAATTGTCCTGTTCACCCTGAGTGGCCCGTGACACCTGCGTCTCGTCCTCAATCTGGGGGCAAACAAGAAAACCTAGAATCAACCCAGTCAAGGCATCCGCACCCCTGGCCCGGCCCAGCCCAGCTTACAGTAACTGTCATCTGCCCAGGATGCCCACACTATCCACAACCTGTCTGTGGTGCTGTCTCCAGACCTGAGTGCTGTCAGCCAGACCTCTGGCAAGGTTCCATTCCACCCTCTCTTGTTCTGGCCATGGGAGACAACGGGCACCTTGCTCAAGACAAATGGAAGCAACTCACGCTGTTTGCTGTGCTAGATGCAGGGATGGGGGCTTATCTTGGACCAGTCTTTTTGGGCTGTGGGAGCCCTGTCTGGTAGGAACCCTTGTCACTTGCTTGGCATTTGGTAAACTGCCGGATGAGTGAAGGGAGGATGTATTTTTTTTTTTTCAGCGACCATTTCCTGATCACTTCCCAGGTGCCAGGCTGTGTCACACACTTGACCACCATTAGCCCATGACATTTTCACAGAAGCCTGGCCTGCCACCCTTGGTTTATAGGTGGCCAAGCGAGGCTGGGACAGACTGGTGTGGTCAAGGAGTCTCAGATGGTGAACAGAGGGGCCAGGAGCCCAGCCAGTGCATTCGGCTAACCTGGACAGGGCTTCCCAGCAGGTCTTGCAAGGGCTCAGCTCGGGGTGGGTGTCAGGTACCCTCAGTGGTTAAGACCCAGACTTTGTGGGTTCAAATCCTGGCTCAGCCAGTTATGAGCTGAGTCACCTTGGGCAAATCACTAAGTCTCCTGGGCCTGGGTTTCCTCCTGAAATGAAGAGGACAACAGTGCCCACCTCACAGAGTCCTCATGAAGATTCAGCAGAACAGGCACAGACAGCCTCACAACGTGGTTTGACACATGGCAAGCACTTAGTACATGCTAGCGTCCATACTTATCATCATCGCTTATGGAGCCTGCCAGGTCTGCAGCAGCCAGGAGGGATCCAGCCCAATCTAGTGCCGCTGCAGCAGTCAGTAGGCTTGCAGGCCCCAATGCTGACCGCTCCACCTGCCTGGAGGGCCCCCCACTTCTCCCCTCAGTCTGCTTTTCTCCTGCTCACTGGCTCTGTGCCCAAAGTAACTGTTTTACACAGGTAAACTCACCAGTGATCATAAGGTCATTGTGGGGTCATCATAAGGACCCCACAATGCAGAAGAAACTGAGGCACTAAAAAGTGAAATCTCCACCCAAACCCATACTGTTAGTAAGGGCTGGACGTGGGGCCGCGGCAGTCCAGCCAGGGTCCCCTGCGCTGCTTTGCCAGGATGTGCTATTATTTGGTGTATCTACTGACCAGCTCCCTGTGCACTGGGTGCTTCCTGCCTGGAACACTATTCACTCACGCTGCTCAGCCCCTGGCCTCTCCTGTCTCCATCTCTTCCCAAACCCTGCTCCCCTTGGTGGTCCCCCCCACCCCCACCTTGGCAGTCTTGATGATCTCGGTGAAGTTGTCCATGATGGACTTAATGTCATCCTTCAGCCGCTTGTTGTAGGACTGCAGCAGCGTCTCCTTGCTCTGGGGCAGGGCTCTCTGCTGGGCCATGGCCGAGCCTCAGGCAGCGCAGCGGGAAGACCTGGGACCTTAGAGTGCAGTACAGACCTCTGAGTGCAGGCAGAGTCAACCCAGGCACCCTCTATGCCCCAACCTTAGCAGAACATGCAGATTTCTGGAGATTCCCTTTCTGCCAAATAAAGTCAATCACTGAAACACAGATGAACTCAGTCCATCAGCAGGCACTGCAGGGGGTTCCAGGACTCTCCTCTGGCCCCGCCTTTGCCAGAGCAAGCTCATCCTGGAACTCCTGGCCAGCCCTCCAAGCCCTGTCCAGGGCTGCAGTCCAGACTTCATATCCAGGCCCACAGAGTGTCCCAGAGAGGCCTGCAAGCTCAACACCAGCCCCTGGCATAACTTCTTAGCCCGCCGTCACCCTCACCACGCCCTCCCATCCGAGGAGTCCTTCTGCACCGCCTACATCCACGCTTTCCTTCCGTTCCCACTCCGGCTGCCCCGCTCCAGACCTCATCCCTGCACTGCGGGCCCCGCTCCCTCCAGTCTCTGCGCGGCAGAGAAGAGGTCCTAAAAAGTGGTCATTCCGGCCGGGCGCGGTGGCTTACGCCTGTAATCCCAGCACGGGAGGCCAAGGCAGGGATCACTGAGGTCAGGAATTTGAGACTAGCCTGACCAACACAGTGAAACCCCGTCTCTAATAAAAATACAAAAATTAGCGGGGAGTGGTGGTGGGCGCCTGTAGTCCCAGCTACTCGGGAGGCTGAGGCAGGAGAATCGCTTGAACCCGGGAAGCACAGGTTGCAGTGAGCCGAGACCGCGCCACTGCACTCCAGCCTGGGTGACGGGGGGAGACTACGTCTCAAAAAAAAAAAAAAAGGGGGGGTCATTCCACTCCCTCGCTTAACATCCCTCATGGCTCCTCCACCGGGACAAGGGGCTCAAGCCCCGCG
>NW_012122931.1:1161923-1163667 GCF_000951035.1 Colobus angolensis palliatus | reverse complement strand
TCCATCCCCACTCCCCACCACACCCTCATACCCACCCCAGCGCCCGCGCACCAGACGCCGCGTCCGCCTGGGGCGGGGTGGACAAGTGCCTCTGGGACCCGCACTTTCCCGCGTCTCTCTCCTGGCCGGGACCGCCAGCCGCAGTCTCTCTTCCCCGCCGCGCCGCAGCCTCTCGGCCCCGCCTCGATTTTTACATTTATAGAAGTGCTGTTGCTTTAAATCTGAAATCCCGTGCCGGTATCAACTCTCGCGATCTCCAAGGCCGCATACATATTACCCACAATTCCCTTTTCTTTCTTTCTCCTCCCGCCACCCAAGATGGTGAGTGAGGGCTTGTTCTGTGGTACTATAGCTGGGTCTCGGGTGTATCTGCTGCCATCCTCCTCCAGGCGCGGCCGCGGAGGGCCTCCTGCTCCGCCTGGCGCTAGGAGAGCCCTACCCGGTGTGACGCGGAGAGATTGAGATGGACTAGAGCCCCGGGCGGCCGCGAGCGGGATGCGTTGATCCCGGTGTTGCTGGGCTGGGGGAGGAGGGCCTGGAGCGCCGCAATGCGCGGCTCGGAGTGGACAGGGCCGAGGCGCCCGGAGCCTTAGCGTCTCCCGGGCTTCCTGGGGGCCGCTCCAGAGATCTTGAGCGACGAGTTCTGAGCTCGTTCTGTTGCTTCTAGAACCTGCGGGGCCGCGACCCAGAGGGGTCATGAGTTCGGGGCGTCTCCTGGGTTGGCGACGCGAAGAGAGCGTGGCCTCGGGCTTAGCCGGGCTCCGACCGCTCGGGGTTCCTGGGGCTGCGTGCTCGTGTTGCTGATGTGAGACGCTCCTGTCGAGGGGTGGTGCTGGGGGGCTGCGGAACCCTGCTCGCCGGCCTAGTTCAGGCAGGGGTTGTCGGCGCCCCTTGTTTTGGAGGAGCCAGCCTGAGACCTACCCTGGACGAAGCGAGTGGAGGCGGCGGTTTAACTAACGTTTTCTCTTTGCCCAGCCGAAAGGAAAGAAGGCCAAGGGAAAGAAGGTGGCTCCGGCCCCTGCTGTCGTGAAAAAGCAGGAGGCCAAGAAAGTGGTGAATCCCCTGTTTGAGAAAAGACCTAAGAATTTTGGCATTGGTGGGTAACAGCAGAATGAAAATGGTTTGTTTCTCCCAAGGGAAAATGGTAATTGGGTTGTGTCGTATTTTGTAGGTTTTAGTGGGTGTAAAGTGGTTGCAGTCCTTAACCCGTGTCCCTTAGAGACGGGGGCAATGATGATACATGCTCCTTGCTTTCATTGGGAGTTGCTAAATGAGCATTCAGCTCAATAGGGCAGAGACCTTGGATTCATCTTAGCCATCCAGAAACAAGTACAGTAGCATTGTCACGGTGAGGCACTAGAACAACAATTCTGCTGTACTTGGTGGCACCTTCGCTTGTTAGATGAGGGAAAGCATCGTGCTGTCGTGTTCTCAGGTGTTTGTGTGCAGATGATGTAAAAGAATATTTGCTATCTGAAAGATGGTGATGACGTTTTAAACCACCAAGATCGCTGATGCACCAACACCCTTCTTGGTGGCCCCAGACGTGAACTTGACATGGGATTTGAACCTCACTCGATGTCACCCTTCTCAGGACAGGACATCCAGCCCAAAAGAGACCTTACCCGCTTTGTGAAATGGCCTCGCTATATCAGGTTGCAGCGGCAGAGAGCCATCCTCTATAAGCGGCTGAAAGTGCCTCCTGCTATTAACCAGTTCACCCAGGCCCTGGACCGCCAAACAG
>NW_012122931.1:1118710-1161873 GCF_000951035.1 Colobus angolensis palliatus | reverse complement strand
TATCAGGTTGCAGCGGCAGAGAGCCATCCTCTATAAGCGGCTGAAAGTGCCTCCTGCTATTAACCAGTTCACCCAGGCCCTGGACCGCCAAACAGGTGAGGTTCTGTGGTGTGGAAAGAGTTTCTTAGGCAAGGATTCCTTATTTCATCCAGAACATGAGGGTGGATGGTCTTAGGTTTCTTGAACTGCATCTGTCATTACATTATAGTCATCATATAGCAGGACAGTGGTCTAGCATTTGTATTAAGTGACGAGGATTAGAACCTTGACTGCAAGCCTAAACTGAAGAGTGTTTTTCCAGCTACTCAGCTGCTTAAGCTGGCCCACAAGTACAGACCAGAGACAAAGCAAGAGAAGAAGCAGAGGCTGTTGGCCCGGGCCGAGAAGAAAGCTGCTGGCAAAGGGGATGTCCCCACTAAGAGACCACCTGTCCTTCGAGCAGGTGAGTAGGCCCCACCTTAGGGTGAACACTGGGGGCAGGCTGTTGCAGTGATGTAGAATTTCTTCGTCTGAAATTACTGTGAAGAGTAAAACCGAGCTTTTTAACACTGAGTCAACAGCTGAGCCCAGCAGCTTCTTGTGACGGGAGCAGGCCCTGCGGTTGCTCACGAAGTGGTTGTGTGTTCTAGGAGTTAACACCATCACCACCTTGGTGGAGAACAAGAAAGCTCAGCTGGTAGTGATTGCACACGACGTGGATCCCATCGAGGTGCGTTTACCTGTTGACTGCTAACCCAAGGGCTTCTGTGTCAGTATTAGGAATAGAGGGTAGGCCTAATGCCAAGTCAGTGGTGGGACTGAAGTGGGTGACGACAGTACTGACAGATCCAGCACATGCGTGGCTCTTGCAATGATGTGAATCTCTCACTGAATTCAACCTTGAAGTGCAAATCCATGAGCTTTTTAACCCTGAGCAATTGCTACCAAGTGAACTCTGAAATTTACTGCTTTTGGTGAAAATACATTCTTCAGCTAATGCTTTCTTCCAGCTGGTTGTCTTCTTGCCTGCACTGTGTCGTAAAATGGGGGTCCCTTACTGCATTATCAAGGGGAAGGCCAGACTGGGCCGTCTAGTCCACAGGAAGACCTGCACCACTGTCGCCTTCACACAGGTGAACTCGTAAGTACACAGCCTATCCCCAAACCTCCACTGGCTCGTTTAATCCATGCCTCACAGTTGTTTCCTTTGGCCTTAAAGGCCAATCTTTTAGTTTAAGAAATACATTTGCCGGATGCAGTGGCTCCCGCCTGTAACCCCAGCACTTTGGGAGGCCGAGGTGGGTGGATCACGAGGTCAGGAGATCGAGACCATCCTGGCTAACACGATGAAACCCCATCTCTACTAAAAAATTAGCCAGGCGTGGTGGCGGGCACCTGTAGTCCCAGCTACTCAGAGGCTGAGGCAGGAGAATGGCATGAACCCGGGAGGCAGAGCTTGCAGTGAGCTGAGATTGAGCCACTGCACTCCAGCCTGGGCGACAGAGCGAGACTCAAAAAAAAAAAAAAATTATCTGAACTTTTGCCAATGATGGTTAAGAATTTCTTCACCTGAATAAACTGTGTGGTCAACATTGCATCTGAGGCAAAAGATTGTCTTGAGCTAAAACTGAAGGTATTTCTGCGTTCTAAAAGGGAAACTAACACAAAAAAATGCCCCACTTTTGTTTTCCCTCCTTCCTTTTAGGGAAGACAAAGGCGCTTTGGCTAAGCTGGTGGAAGCTATCAGGACCAATTACAACGACAGATACGATGAGGTAAGAGCTTTACACAAAATATTGTCATGCACAAATCATTTTACCAAATAACTGGCTGGCTTAACTTACGAGAAGTTTTGACAATCAGCTTGTAACAGTCCAACAGAATAACGCAACTAATAACCTTGAAAATATCAGAAAACAAGTCAAACTGACTGCCTCTTTCTGTCTTTTCAGATCCGCCGTCACTGGGGCGGCAATGTCCTGGGTCCCAAGTCTGTAGCTCGCATTGCCAAGCTTGAAAAGGCAAAGGCTAAAGAACTTGCCACTAAGCTGGGTTAAATGTACACTGTTGAGTTTTCTGTACATAAAAATAATTAAAATACAAATTTTCCTTCAGCCAGCATCTGTTGAGTATCTTTGGTTGAATCTTATTTGGGGCTAAGAAGTACCCTTTTTTTTGAGACAGCCTCACTCTATCGCCCAGGCTGGAGTTGTAGTGGTGTGATCTCACAGCAACCTTCACCTCCCAGGTTCAGGATATTCTGGTGCCTCAGCATCCCAGGTGGCTGGCTGATTGATGTTAGCCAGGCTGGTCTCAGCTCTTGACTTCAAGTGAGCCACCGCACCCGGTCCTTTCTGCCCTCATACATTCTTATACCAGGCGTTTTGTTTCCTAGAGATGTAACTTGCGTGTCAAGTTTTGGGAAAGTTCTTTGGACTAAAACCAAGCCAGGATTTTATGATCAACCAGTCATGAGCTCATTTAAGGTAGAAGGCCAGAACTTTTTACTTCATTACAGGGACAGGGCTTTAGCAGCTGATCTGTCACACACCAGGTGTCCCACGTAGGAATTTCTTAAACCACAGGTATGATGTAGCTGCAGAGAGTCCATACCTTGGGGTTGAAAGAAAGCCGGCATTAGCAGGCTGCTGGGCTGAAGGGGAGGGAGCCAGAGGGTCGCTGGGGACTCACCAGGTCACGATGTACTGCAGATGCTCATTTCTCAGAGTAACTCTGGTTTGCCCTCCAATGGGTCCTCCAGGGACTGTGCTCTCTGCAGAGACAGCAGACTTGAAGTCCACCCTCTGCTGCCTGCCAGCCTCTGCACTACTTCCTAGTGGCTATCATTTTTGCGTGGCCAGTTGGAAGTCCTGTATGGCCTTTACCTCGGGTGACCACCCCCGGCCTTGTCTGCTCAGTACTTACCTAGGTTCCTCTTTGCTGAGTTGCTGCCCCCCCCCACCCATAGACACACATGCGAGAACATAAGCCATGGCAGTGACTGGGCAATGAGAGTTAGGAGGAAGGACAGTTAGTCATAAAAGCTACTTGTTCCGGGGTGGGCTGGTCACAACGTACGGAAGTTGGCATCAATGAAGATGGGCTCTGCGCCTGTGACTCTGGCCATAGCTTCCAGGTCCCGGTAATACCAGTGGTTCCTTTCTGGATTGTTCTCGGGGACAAAAGGTTGCCTGGTTTCTGTCAGCCTCACCATCCCAATGAGGTCCACTTCTCCCTCAATCTATAAAGGAAGGTGTGACACTGCATAGAGCCTGGCGGACTCCCAGAGCCTTCTCTAAAGTAGGAAGAGTCCATGTCCCTTACCTGGCCTTTCTGCCGGGTTTCAGGATTCACTTTCTTCCTGGGAACGAACCCTCTATTTACCAGGATGGTGGTTCTAGAGTAATGAAAGTGCTACGTCAGGTGGGGAGGGTTTTTATGATCACTCAGGCACCCATAGGAACAACTAGAGCACCAAGGAAGGCTTTTAAAACAGGACTGGCTTAGTGGAGCTCTGGCAGTGCCACACAGGCAGTCTTCCTCTCTTCAGGCCCCTTCGTGGTCAGTAAAAGCCTCCCTGAAAAATGCGGCTTTCCCCCTCTATCTCTGCATCTTGTGGTCTACCTACTACAGTGTGCAACTGGTGAGCAACACTGCCATCCAAGAGTAGACCCCACACCTCTCCCCTGAACTGTGGCAATGGCTGTCTCCAATCCCTCATAACCAGGGCAGCCGTGAGGAGCAACCTTGTCACCCCAGCCTGCTGGAGATAAGCATTTGGGCCCTATCCCAGGCCTAAAACAGGAATCCATGGGTTAACAGCCCCAGGTATTTTCATTTGTATGTGAATCCTCCAGTTACCCAATTAATCACACAGGTGCTCCTGTACCTATCATTTGCTTTGCCTGGAATGTTCTTCCCATCTCTTAACGCCCCCTAGGGAACCATCCCTGCCTCCACTCCCTCAAGGTAGAACTGAGGTCCTTTCTCTAGAATTCCTCTCAACTGGCCTCTCTTCATAGTCCGCCATCATCTAATGTGTGGGCAACTGGACAGTTCTCCAGAGGAGGGGCCCCTGTTTCACGAATCCCTCCTTTCCCTTCAGAGGTCAACATATAGAAATTACCCAGTCATGAATGAGCCAGCTGAGAAGGTTAAGTCAATGTCACAATTAGGGAGTTAAACGATGCAAGAAATTGAATCTACCTTGGGTTCCTCAGGGTCTTACCAAGGTTAGGGATTGTGAAGGAAATAGTGATGTAAATTAGCATACCCTGACTGCCTCTGCCAGGACAGCCAGCTCCCACACACCCTACTCACCCCAGGTCAGTGCAGTGGAAGGGAGTGACCACATAGGCCCCACTCTGAGTTGAGGAGGAGATGCGGCCGGCCTCCCGGGCCTCCCGGGCAGGGTCCACCATGGTCCGGGGCATCATATACAGCTCCTTGGAGTGGTCAAAGCACCCCTTGACCTTCACTGGCCTATACTCCATATTTTTCAGTTCCATTGGGCTGCATGGAGATAAGAACAGTGGCCGAGCAAGGTTTGGCTGGAAAACGAATCCCCTAATGAGGGTGGCAGACTACACAGCCCACCAGGGCCAGACAAGTAAAGGAGAAAGGCAAAGGGCATGTTCTCTAAAGGGGAAGTGGCCCTCATGCCATGTGGGAATGGGGATCTGCACTGCCAGAGTCCAGCTTTACAAGAGAAGCTAAAAATCTGGACTCCTCACTGAATATGTGAAATTTTAAAAAACAGGTGGGCCAAAATCCCACCTGCAAGCCAAATCTGGCATACTGTTTGCTACCCTGAATGGCAAATGTGGTTGAATGTACCTGTCTCTGTAGGGCATATTCTAGGGAGAGAGCAGACAAATCATTTAGGGCACTTTTTCAAAAGACCACCCTCACAGTGAGACCTACGTTCTCTGTCCTCAGCCACAGAGCCTTGGGCCCTGTGGAGGATAAGTTCACTACACCTGAAAAAAGGGTGATACCCAGGATGCAAAATAAGACTTTCCTCCATATGTCAGGAGGTGGCCTCAGGTAGCTTCACAAGAGCAGTCACGTGTCCAGAGGAAGCCCAACAGGATGACTGATAATGAGAGCTTCCACCTGAGGTCAAGGCAGTGACTAAAAGTACCGCCAAAAGGGGCAGGCTGGTCAGCAGAAGCCAGGGCTCCGCTGTTGAACTCAAGTGAGACTGGCCCTGGGGGGCAGCCACACACTCACTCTGCTGGCAGAGGGACAGGCTCAGCCAAAACTCTAGACTCCAACTCTGCAATCAGGTTCAGCTTCCACTTCCGACGTTGGACCTACAGTGACAGAGCATAAGCCCAAGCAGACGGCAGCAGGGTCAAGGGCCCAGAGTTACGCACACCAGATGCCAGTCTTTACCTGCCAAGTCCCCAAGCCAAAGGCAGTCACAGGGATGAGGAGCAGGACCCACTGAAGAAAGGAGTCATCTTCCGCTTTTGTGGCAGATGCTTCTGCTGCAGAACTGCCACATCTGCTTGGCCTCCAGGCCACCCCTGGAGAAAGTTTCACAACACTGACATGGGGCCAGGAGCCCTTGAACAGATACCTGGAGCAGCCAGTTCCAAGATAGACTCCAGTACTACCAATCAAAACCTGCTTCCTAGAGCCAACTAGCAGCACATGTATCCAGCCCAGCTCCTAACCCGGTGCCTGGGACATGGCACACACTGAATATGTTTGCCATCTGAGTGAGATCTAGGGCTCAGTGCTGGCTTGGCCACCAACCGCGACCCTGGGTAACTCATGCCTTTTTACTTAAGAATATAGATGTATTCCACTGCACTAAGATGCACCATTCATCCATTCAAAATGCATTTAATAAACAGCTACAGTTGGCCGGGCGTGGTGGCTCACGCCCGTAATCCCAGCACTTTGGGAGGCCAAGGCGGGCGGATCACAAGGTCAGGAGTTTGAGACCAGCCTGACCAATATGGAGAAACCCCGTCTCTACTAAAAATACAAAAATCAGCCTGGCATGGTGGCACATGCCTGTAATCCCAACTACTCGGGAGGCTGAGGCAGGAGAATCGCGTGAACCCGGGAGGAGGTGGTTGCCGTGTGCAGATTGTTCCACTGCACTCCAGCCTGGGCAACGAGAGCGAAACTGTCTCAAAAAATAAAAAATAAGCGGCTACAGTTACTAAGTAGCTTAGCCAGGCACTAGTGGTTATTGTGTTATGTAGAGAAACATATCAACTCAGAGTAAGGGCTCACAGAGCTCTCTCAACAGCTTTCCATTTTTACAACTCATCGTAAATGTAAAGATGGAAGAATGTACACAGAAGGTGCCTTTAAGCTCTCAGAGGGTGAGTCCCATCCGCTGAAAAGCACCAGGGGCCTTGCGGATACTATTAATTAAAAAAAAAGAAAAGGCCTGGCGCGGTGGCTCACGCCTGTAATCCCAGCACTTTGGGAGGCCGAGACGGGTGGATCACGAGGTCAGGAGATCGAGACCATCCTGACTAACACGGTGAAACCCCGTCTCTACTAAAAATACAAAAAAAAATTAGCCGGGCGTGGTGGCGGGCGCCTGTAGTCCCAGCGACTCGGGAGGCTGAGGCAGGAGAACTGCGTGAACCTGGGAGGCGGAGCTTGCAGTGAGCCGAGATCGCTCCACTGCACTCTAGCCTGGGCAACAGAGCGAGACTCCGTCTCAAAAAAAAAAAAAAATGCTTTAGGTCTGCGGCAGGCTTGCACAGCACTCTACACATGGCAAAATAACCTGTGCTGCACACTGAGAGGAACACCTAAGCCGCAGTGTTTAGATGCGCTTTACTTTCAGAGCCCTGGGCTTTCAGCCTGGGCTGGCCACCCATTAGCTGGATGGGACCTTAGGAAGTAATTCTCGAGCCTTCTCTGTAACACAGGAACGACCAAGGAGCTACCCCTCGCGTTGTTGTGAGGACAAAGCGCTCGCTACATGCCCGGCACACGACCACAGTTCCACTGACAGCATTTTAATATGGAACTTGTCACTCCCAGGGAATCTCCGCTCAGCCGGCACTTGGCTCATTTCAATCCCCAGGACACTCCTTCAAAGCGCAGGGCAGACAGCTGGTGGCTCTGCCCAGGCGCCTAGATCACCGCCCGGCCTGCGGCCCTCACCTGGGCGCGGGGAGACCCCGAGGACGCTCCTCCAGGCGGCGCTGGCAGGGGCCTGCGGACACGGACGGGCGGGCTGAGCTCCGGGACCCCTCCCCTCGCCCTGTACCGCCCTCTCGTCCCCGACGCCCCGCGCTCACCCGTCCCAGCCCCGCCGCCCGCAGCCCCAGCTGCCGTGCAGCCACCGCCGCCATCGCACCCGGCCCCGCGGGCTCTTCCGGGACGCAGGAGGCATCTGCTTCCGGGTCGCCGCCGAGTCCCGCCCAGAGCCCCGCTCCCGGCCCCACGTTCTGGGAGCTGCTTCCGCCGGCCTGGTCTGCGGGCTCCTCAGCCATGAGCGAGTTGCCGGCCGACGTGCAGGCCTTCCTGCGCGAGCACCCGAGCCTGCGGCTCCAGTCGGACGCCCGCAAGGTTCGCGGCGCGGGAGGGGAATGGAGTGACGGAGAAGGGCGCAGTTGGGATGAGGGGCTGAGGGGAGGGCAGGGGAGAGGGGAGGGCAGGAGAAAGGGCGCGGCGAGGTCAGGGGAGGGGAGGGGAGGGAAGGGGGCGCGGCCGGAGGGGGCACCGGGGAGCGGGCGTGGCAGGACCCCGGCCCTCCTGACCGCCTGCCCATGCGTCCGCAGGTGAGGTGCATCTTGACTGGTCACGAGCTGCCCTGCCGCCTGCCGGAGCTCCAGGTGTACACCCGCGGCAAAAAGTACCAGCGGCTGGTCCGCGCCTCTCCGGCCTTCGACTTTGCAGAGTTCGAGCCGCACATCGTGCCCAGCACCAAGAACCCGTAGGTGGTCCGCGGCGGCTTGGGGAGGCCCAGGGCAATTAGGACAGCCCCTCCGCTGGTGCCCCCCGGTGCCTGAGCCTCCTCTAAGGGAGCTTCCCGGGAGGGCTCGGCTGAGAACAGGTCCTGGGTGGTAAACCCCAAAGTTCCCTCCACCTGAGGACTCCGCCAGTGCTGCAGCCCCCACTCTTTCAGAGTTGGGAGCCCTGGGATCCATGTGGGCGCCCGGGTGCTGGAGTCACCTGCGATCCTGGCGAGGCCTCTCGGTGAGCTCGTTTGCTTTTCGGTAAACCTGAGGTTTGTCCTGTGGGGTGTGGCTGCTTCACAGAGGAGTAGAGGCTTGTGCTTTGTCACCTGAGGTTATGAACAGCGTTGAGTTCTCCTCTTGACCCCAGAAGGGATCTTTGATTTACCTGGGAACTAGGGTTGGTAATAATCGTCAAAACAGAGATGAGATCTTTCCATTCATTGAGCACTTGGCCAGGTGGAGTCGTCCTCTTGCATGAACTCATCTTGGAGCAGTCAGCGAGGCTGCCATGCCTATTTTTCCGGTAAACCTTAAGAGGCAGCAGTCGGCCTGGGTCAGCGGTTCCCCGCCCAGCTCCAGAGTGGAATTGCTCCGGGAGCCTTTAAAAGCCCTATGCCCAAGCCGCATGGTACACTGTCCCCGGTAGACCGTCCAGGGATGAGTCCAAGACACAGCCACCAGTCTGAATCCTTGCTGTGAACTGTCCCTACAAACTTGGTCTCTCTGCTCTGTAGGCACCAGTTGTTCTGCAAACTCACCCTGCGGCACATCAACAAGTGCCCAGAACATGTGCTGAGGCACACCCAGGGCCGGCGGTACCAGCGAGCTCTGTGTAAATGTAAGTCCCAGTGAACCCCCATCAGTGCATCGCCATCTGAGTGCATGCCCGCCCTGCCCCAAATGGAGCGTGCTTGAAGGCAGGTCATCCTTCAGCAATCCGTGTTGATGCACCATGCCTGATTTTGGCACAATGAAGAGAGGGATGATGGCCCCTGACCCCACAGCTTCTAGTGCAGGCAGGCGCAGAGCCAGAAGCAGGCTTGGGAGGGAGTGCGTGCACGTGGCGATGCAAAGTGTGGAAGAAACCTGGTGAGGGATGTGGGGTGGGCTTGCGGAGACAGGAGGGCTGGGGAGGCTTGCTGAGGGATTCGCTCGAGGCTGAGGCTGGAGGGATGTGGTAGCAGTGGGATCAGGGGGAACAGCACCCCAGGGAGAAGCCAGGGTCCATGGATGTCTGAGGCAAAAATGTGTTAGCTGAGGTAGGCTCCAAAGGACAGGCTGGGCTAGTGTGCACAGCAGGGATGGCCCGGAGGTCAGGCCAGGAGCGCTGCAGTGGGTGTGTGGAGAGGGCTGGCCGGGGCTGCATGGACAGTGTGCATGGTTGAGAAGGGAGGGCCCCTTGACTGTGGCCATCCAGGAAAAGACGGTGGGTTTTAGGGGAAGAATTCAGAGTCCCTTTGAAGGTTTTAAGCTTGAGCTCTATTAGGAAAGGTGTGTATTAGGGAAGTATCAGGCTTTTGAAACAGGGACACTCATGCTGAGAGCACCCAGCGAGAGTTCAGAGAAGGGAGAGAGGACTGGTCCTGAGCCTCAGGAAGAGGATGGAAGTCCTCCCGTGTTACTGAAGGGAAGATGAGGACAAATGATGTATTTGATAACGTGGAGGCCCCTGGCAACCTTGGTGAGGCACCCGAAGTTTGGCAGGGACACCTGGCTAGAGTGGAGCGTAGGCTGCAGCCCATGAGGGCAGTGTCCGGCCTTAGGCATGTCCCGGGTCACCAGAAGGCCTTTCTGGAGTCTAGCTAAGGAGGGAAATGGACAGAGGCTGGAGCAGACAGATTCAGGTTGGCTTGTGGATGGGAAGATGCATCCACAGGCTTTTGATGAGTCTTCAGAGAGGCGGTCTAGCCCTCCCAAGCATGAGTGTGGATTGAGAAGGCAGGACTAGGGTTTCTCAAGTAGAAGGTGGGCACCTTGCAGAGGCCTTACAGGCACGAGGGCTCCCAGCCTGGGGCTTGGACTTTTTCCAGCTAGTATGTTAGCTGTCGAGGGGTGGGCAGGAAGGTTCTAACTGCAGGGGCCACGGGGTTCCCATGAAGAGTGGTTATGATGATGGACCGTGGAGCTGAGACGGGACTGGGGCGCTGAGGTCCTACAAGGCAGTGGTCCAGAGAAGTCCGAACGTGGCTGTGAGGGGGCTCTGCCTTCAAGTTCTTGTGGTGACAAGGCTGCTGCATGGCCATGGGGGTGGGTGCCAGAGACAAGGAGGGAAAGAGCCCTGGAGATGGGCAGCCATCTAGGCTAGGCTAGGCTAGGGCCCAGCAGGGCTTGTGCAGCCCATGAGGGATGATCATGGGAGCTGCGCTGGACTGGAGGGCAAGCCCCAGCAGACCCTCTAATATATGAGGGGACAACGGTGGTGATTCCAGTGAGGTCTTTCCATGGAAGCCTTGTCCCAACTCCCCTCTCACCCACTAAGGGGCAGCAAAGGCTAGGCAGCCAACCTCCACTGACCCCTCCCATGTGCTGAGGGAGGGCTTCAGGCTGCTGGGGAGAGGGTGGCATCACTGCCAGCCCACGCTGCCTTTGAGAGGCCATGCCAACCTAACTGGGGCATAGTTGGCCTTGGGCCTCCTCACTGCCCTCCTAGTCATGGCTTCCTAGGCCTGGCTGGATCCGGGATGAGTGGTCAAGGCCCAGTAGACCTGTACCATCTTCTTGCCTCCTGGTTGCAGCCCTGCCCCACCGCCCTCCCTGCATGCCTGGTAGGAACGAACCTGAGGCACCCAGCAGCTGCTTTGGTTTTTGTCCAGGGCAGTGGGGCTGTGGGGTCCTGGCCGAGTGCAGGCCCCATTGGTTAGCTGTGGCCTAGAGGACCGTGGGGGGTGTGGAGGTGCCCAGTGTGTGCTGGCTTATCTCCCAGATGAAGAATGTCAGAAGCAAGGGGTGGAGTACGTCCCTGCCTGCCTGGTGCACCGGAGGAGGAGGAGGGAGGACCAGATGGACGGTGACGGGCCTAGCCCGCGGGAAGCCTTCTGGGAGCCCACATCCAGTGATGAAGGGGGAGCTCCAAGTGACGACAGCATGACAGACCTGTACCCACGTAAGCGGAATGACCCCTGCCTCTCCCTGACCCTCTCCTGTCAGCAGGGAGCAGACTGTGGTGCGGCGTCCCCTGCAAAGGTGGTGGTGAACTCAGCCTAAAATAACTGTCAGCCAATCTGTGTTCCTCCCAGCTGAGCTATTCACCAGAAAGGACCTTGGAAGCACGGAGGACGCAGATGGCACTGATGACTTTTTGACAGACGAAGAGGATGAGAAGGCAAAGCCCCCAAGAGAGAAGGTCACTGATGAGGGCAGGAGAGAGACAGCCGTGTACCGAGGACTGGTCCAGAAGCGCGGGAAGGTGAGCTGTCACCTCTACTCTGTTAGTGTGGCAGTGGCTTCCTCTAGTGATGGTTTTCCATTTGTTTAAAAAAAGAAAACAACCTTTTTCACAAAAAAAGGTTGTGAAATCCCAAGCCAACAACACACAAGGACCATAGAAGCCAAGGCCGCTGGCTGGCGGAAGGCTGTGAGTGGCTACCGTTGCTTCCCAGCCAGCCCCTTGTGGAAGCCAGGCTCCATGGAGCACAGTCAAGACCAGCGGTTTGTGAGGACACCCTCCCCTCAGACTATGAGCTGTGGCTTGTTTGTCCTTACCTCTGGGCACAGGGACCTGATTACTAGCCACCACCTTTGCCTTCGCCATCAGGGCAGGAGTAGAGACTTCCCCGCCTTTGGTAGATAAGCAGGACCAAGGCTAGAAGAGGTCAAGGTCCTAATTAGCGTGTGGCATCGCACCATGCTCCAAGGCCCTGCTGAGCGCAGTCTAATCCTGCAGCTGTTAAGGAAACGGGGGTGGAGAAAGCCTCTGTGGGTATTTGACACCAACACCTCCGAGGCTGTACGGGTGGGGAAAGCCCTGCACTGCAGGGCCCCCTTCTCCATGGGATCAGAAAGGCTCAGTAATCAGAATTCTGTTTATCCCACAGAAGCAGTTGGGCTCGTTGAAAAAGAAGTTCAAGAGTCATCACTGCAAACCCAAGAGCTTCAGCTCCTGTAAACAGCCAGGTTAATAAAAGCACATGCCGTGAAGTTTCAAGAAAGCCTTCAGGTATTTCCCCCGCTCCTCATCAAGCCGCATGTCCTCTGAATGATTGGCTGTCCCCATGTCTTCTCTTCCTACTTATCCTTGTCTCATGACATGTGTTGCCCTCTAAGGGCTGAGGGGGTCTGTCCCCCACACCCAGGAAGCAGCAGGGACTCTGAGGAACTAATTCTCTCTGGACATGGCTTCTGAGTGGTCTTCAGAGAAGCCTGGAGAAGCAACCTCGCCCACTGGCATCCTGAGGGGAGCCCCAGTCAGGTTGGGCAACACTGTAGGATCACACTGCATACAACAAATGCCATTATTTATTTTGATGTGTTTCCAAAAATCAAAAACGTTTTCAAACACAACTAAGATATAAAATACAGCATAAAATGAGATTTAGATCTGTTTCCCACATAAAGCAAAAAAATCTTAGAAACTGTTTTGCCAAAACCAATTGGTAGATCCCACTTACCCTCTCCTCCCTGCAAAGGCATCTTCCCCAATCAGGCCCCAGCCCACCCAGGGCCAGGAGAAACAGGAACACCCACTAGGACGGAGGTGCTGCTGGTGCAGAACTGGTGCTGACTGCTCACGTGGCCTCCTTTGGTCCACCCTACTTTCCACCAACCAGCCAACCAACCTTGACCACAGAGAAACCCTGACTTGGCCAAGGTCATTTGATGGGGCCGTCATACGGCACTGATGGGGAGCAGGGTGTGGACCAAGAGACAGCCCTGGTGAGGTTGAAACAGTGAGAAGCCAGTCTTCGTGCAGTGAGCACTTGAATGATCACAGGAGGAAAAAACCCATGTCCTGAAGCCGTTGCTTGATCTTACCACTATCGGGGGTAAGGAAGTAGGCCACCAGGAGAAGATTTGCAAACGCGTTGGGACTAGCTCGGCTGTGTTAAAAAGGTGCCCGCTCCTCAGGGTAGGTGACTTCCAAAAGCACTTATGAGCAGAAACCTGCCTCACCGCTGCCCTGCAGAGCCAACGGACGAGAGGACAAGCTGGAGGCAGGCTTGGGGCTGGGACGCAGCAGCCCTGGAGACAGGCTGAGCCCCCCTGTCCCCAGATAGGTCTAGGGGCCAGAGAGGTGTTCGACCACCCTTGTGGCATTTACTATGGTGCAGACGACAGGGAGCAACAAGCAGTTAAACCCCCCAAAAAGAGAAACACAGTATAAGGCAGTGTTAGAAAACTTTAAATACAGGATTAAGATCAAATCGGTAAGGCATCACAAATTGTAAAAAGGAATTTTGGCTGCATTCGGCATAGCAAACGGACAATCTGAGTGAGCAACAGCCTCGGGAAAGTGGCGTGTCGGGCTGCCCACAGGGCAAGTGCAGCTGGGAAAGGAGGATGCTGCTCAGCCAGGGTGGCCTGCGCTTTCGAGACCTTGCTCAGAAAAGGCCCCATGTGAGGTAACTGGATTGAGTCCGTGGGTCTCCAGTGCTGGGAGCTCCCGCCACACCCCCTGCCCACAGTGGCTGCAGCTCCCCAAGCTGGTCCGAGGAGCAGCTGGCCAGGTTGGCTTGCGGGGTGCTGCTGCTGGGGCCACCCCGTGTGTGGTCTCACTAGCCCTCCCCACTGCCAGCTCTGAGGCCAGCAGCACCCAGACCAGCAGCTTCCCCAAGGACTCCTTTGCCCCTCGGCCTTGCCTCAAGCTACTAAAACTCCCAGGGTGTTACCCAATAAAACACTTGGCACCAATCCAAGCTGATTTTCTGACCGATGGCTTTTATCATAAACAGCAGCTTCCACCACTTTAATACTGCATCATTCTTTGGGTGTCCCTAAATGTTTTCACTGTTCCCATAAAATACTACATACAGGGGCAGGAACAACATTGAAGCCACTGGTGTGATTTTAAACCAGGGAGATTTAACCGTTTTGAAGTTTGGCTGAACCACCCAAAATCATTTAGTAGTTTTCGCTAAAAACGTAAACTTAAAAATAAGAGGGAGGTTGCTCTGAATGGTGATACCAATGTGTCTGCTCACAGCACAGCCTGAAGGCCCTCCTGCACCTCCACAAAACAAACTCAAAAATAGGACTGAGATGCCACAGCCAAGCAGGCTGTTCACTCCAAAGCCTTGGCATGGGGGAGGCCTCCAACTGCCAGGCTGGCCAGCACTGAAGGGTCAAATGCCAGACTGTGGCTCCAGAGCAGACTGAGCCATGAATTCTCAGGTGTCTCTGCAAATAAAGTTCTCAAAACATCTGTGCCTTTACCAAGGGAGGGGAAGGGAAGAGGATACATAAAAGCTGGCAGTTTTGTTGACTCCACCCCAAACCAGTCCTCAACGGCCACGGGTCTTAGCCAGGCAGGTAGGAATCTGTGACTGTTACCACTCCTTCTTCTTCTCATCCATGGAGACACCCCCAGGGCCCAGCGCCACCACCAGGAGCAAGCCCCCGATCACTGACATGGTCTGGAAGAAGTCGTATTTCAGGAAGTCATGCATGGGCTTGTAGACTGGAATGGTCCAGAAGGCGTTGAAATATACGTTGATGGCAAAGAGCCAGACAACAAGAGTCAAAGCAGCCAGCTTGGTTTTAAACCCAATGGCCACTAGAATCATCAGAGCTGTGCCCACGATGTTCTGGACAATCTGCATAGGTTGAAACGTAAAAAATTCAAAATAAATGTGAGGAAAAGAGATGCTTTATGAACAAAAGTTCCAGCTGCTGCGTATCATGAAGTCTCTATCCATCAGGCTGATGTAGCTACTGCTGAGACGGCTGCTGGTGCAAGAGAGGAGATAAAAGCCGGGAGGAGGCAGGAGGCAATAAAGCACCAGCTTTGAACTGTGGAAGGTTTGGGGAAGATTGAAGTTCCCAACTAGTAAAAGGCTGTGATTTACCAAGATGAATCTCTAATCCATAACTAAATTCCCAAGTGCTTCTTGGCCCACCCAGCCATCCAGGCCAGAAACATCCTCTCTCTTCTCCCCATGGCACCAAGAGCTCTTTCTGGACACTGTCTAGCCAGGGCTCTCAGTCAGCTCCAGAGATGTGCTCTGGAAGCTCCTGTAGGCCTGCCTCTGACACCTGACACACAGGAATTACTTAAGATATGAACAGGGAGGAGAGAAAGAAGAGTAAGGGGAGCCTGGGTGGAGAGCCTTGGCCCTACCAAGGGCCAAGCACACTCCACCACAGTCACAGGTTCTGGCCTTCACTTGCTGGAAGGAAGGCTTGACACACAAGAGATTGACGATGTTTTGGTCTGTTTTAATGGGATCAAAAAGTCTGCTCCATTTGAGCAGCTCCCCCAGGTTGTGGTTAGTACCCAACCAGGGAGAGGTGAGCAGGGAGGGGGTGGGGGAGGGACAGCATTCTCTCTGAAGGACAAGAAACCAGACCCATTCAGGCAAGTAGGAATACTTACAGAAAAGAAGCTGGCGTCAAAGTGAAGGAGGGTCATGAACATCAGAACCAGCAAGACCCTGCCTCCGAGCTGCATGTACTGTTTGGGGGAGCTCTCACGCATGGTGGGGACGCCCGCAAACATGCTCTTCCCTTCAGAACGGGATTCTGCTAGGAGCAGCAACAGGCCTCCTCCCAGGGCCAGGTTCCTGAGGAACAGATATGTGGGCTGGAAGCTAAGCCTCACCAGGATCTGGCCTGTCTGTGAGACCAGGTGCAGGGAGAACTTGCTGCCAGTATAGGAAGGCCCTTACTTCCCTTTCTCCAGACCCAGTGATCTGCCAAGCAGGACCAGGCAGGCATGCGCACAGGACCTCAGACTGAAGTTACACCCATGTAAAATCTTACATAGTTCCTTACATAGCTGAAGAGACAGAGATATCTTTACAACTCGACAGCAATAGGGTACCTGAACACACACACAACCGAGTCCTAGTCACAGCTTCAGTGTTGACCAGTTGGGTCCCCGTGGGCAGGCCTGTCCTCCACTCAGACCCTGAGTCCCCATGCCCGTGAAATAAGGGGTCAGAAGAAGCGGTTTCGGTCTCTACTATTATAGGGGCTCTGCAACATCCTCTTTAGAACCTGTTTCTAAGAGGCGGAATTTAGACCAGGGAGTCCAATCTTTTGGCTTCCCTGGGCTACACTGGAAGAACTGTCTTGGCCACACATAAAACACACTAATGCTAATGATAGCTGATGAGCTAAAAAATAAAACTTAAAAATTGCAAAAAAGCTGTCAATGTTTTAAGGAAGTTTATGAGTTTGTGTTGGGCCGCATTCACCCCGTGGACCACAGGCTGGACAAGCTTGGTTTGGACCCAAAGAAGTCTACTCCAACCAACAGTTAACTGAGTTTAGAATTACAGAGTGAGTATCCCTAACCTGAAATGCTTGGGACCCAAAGTGTTTCCGATTTTGGTATATTTGCATTATATACTTATCAGCTGAGCATCCCAAATCTGAAAATCCAAAACCTGAAACGCTCCAATGAGCACTTCCTTTGAGTGTCATGTTGGTGCCCAAGATTTTTGCCATTTTGGAGCATTTCAGACTTTGGATTCGCAATGCTCAACCTGTATGAGCACTGTATACTAAAACCAACTAAAACCAACCAGAATGCACATACCTCATCAAAAACTTCAAGTCCCATAAAATGCTGTAGGCAATCGTCTGAGGGGAAAGAAGAGAGAGACACTTGAGTCTCAGCTTTTCCAAAGGCATTTCCACAGACTTCATAATACATTAGACAGTCTCTCCAATGTCAGCTGGAGTCTAAAACACAAAACCATCACAGGAGACCAAGGACAAATCTAAGCTCAAAAATGTGGTTCTGTATTTCTCAAGAAATGTGCTATGATGTTCCAGAGAACAAAGTTATTCTGAGACCACTGATACGGATTCAGATATTCTGTTCCCAGCATTTCATTCTGAATAACCAGGTATTCTTCTTTATGAAGCAACGTGATGACAAGACAGCATCCTGGCTGCAACCAAGCTCGGGACTTCCCTTGTCACGGTAATCACAGGAATGGGACAAAAGATGGTCCAGTACCGAATGACCTGCCTCTACAGCCCTGCTTGGGCTCACGACTTCCCCAGAAGAGAAAGGAGCTCCAGGCAGTCAGAGACATGCAAGGGACTGAAGGGGGAGTGACACTGAACCCTCAAGGACGTCTTTTCAGAAGTTCTGCTCCACCAGAGCAAAGAGAAGGGAGCCCCGACCACGCAGCCCGTGTACCTGCAGAGCTATGATTCCAAAGAGCCCGAAGCAGGCGTACTGCACGAAGTTCCTGCTCAACACCAGGACGCAGCCAGCTGGAGGGAAGGACAAGGGTTAGGGGGCCTGAGGGTGGGTGCCGGGGCCGGGGGCAGCACTGTCTCGGTACACTGCCATCTCACCTGGCCCTTTCATCCAGAGGCAGCCAAACCATCTATCCAAGCAAAAGGCAACTTCTGGGAGAATTAATGATAGGCAAGGACCACACATGGTAAGTTGACTAGACTTATCACAAACACTAGAAAGTGGAGCCCTTGCCGTAATAAAGAATGGGCCATTTCCCACAGTCAGCTCCCAAGTCAGCCACCTACCTGAGGCAGGCAATTAACTGCTCTACTGTGGAGCGCTTCTGAACAGGGGGGAAGCGCAAATCCCTTGGCCTGTAATGTACAAAGGAGGGAGGACTGCCACCAGAAGCTGGTCCACCAAGGCCATAGGACAGACCTGAGCCAACACGAGCTTCATTCTGGGCTCATGAATGCTCTCCCCTCTCCATTTACCTCAATCTACTTATCCTTTTTAGACACCTTTGTCTTTGACAGCCTTAGTTCCTCTCTGATCCACCCAGACCAGTCAGACTCCAGCATCTCCTGCTTTGGGTCCCTGACAGACACCATGTCCTATTTCCTTAGCAAGCCCTAAAGCAGTGAGCCCAGGGCTAGAGACTGAGCGTCCCTGCCAAGGCTTGCAGAACCAGACTCCTGGCCTGGCACAGCTGAGCTGGAGAAGAGGGGAATGGACGGGGGACAGCAGTCTCAGGAGACCCCCGAGTTCATACACAGCCTCCCAACTGCTAACGATCACAGAACAAGACGCCCAGTGAATCCTGACCACCCTCAGAGCCACTCACTCAGCTGTCCCAGCAAGTTGAGGAAGACAAAGGATGAGGCGAGCAGGTAACCGCAGTTCCAGGTGCTGTCGATGTAGTCGCGCTGCTCGCTCCACTGGAACCACATGCGGATGCCGTCCTCCAGGAAGGTGCTGATCAGACAGAGGCGCGCCACGTGGGGCAGGTACTGCTTTGTGACACGGAGGAACTGCAGGGCCACAGAAACCCAAGGGTGAGGTGGCTGCGGCAGGGAGCACCAGGCCGCTGCCGGGCACGTCCTTGGGCGGGGTGTGCGTGAGGAACAGATGCTGCGGAAGGCAAGAGCTCTTGTCAGCCTCGGTGCCTTCCCAGGGCAGACTAGGGGGCTCTCAGTGCTTGCTCCTGAGCGCTACCCTGTGAGTCTGGACACATGCGACAATCCAAGGATCAGTCCCGGAGATGCATGACTTGACATTAGACCCTCTGGGGCAGACCCCAGAGGGCGGCAGCCCTAACACTCTGCCACTGTGATTTCCCCCGGTGCCTCGGCAGGCAACTACAGTCATCGAAGGTGGCACTGCAGCAAGACACAGAGCTGCTCTTTTCGGTCAAAGGCATTTACAAGTTGGGATCACCGAATGACATCTGAAAAGGCACTTAGAGGTCATCTACCCAGGGCTTCTGCACCTCAGCATTACCAGCATCTGAGGCCAGGCCACTCTGCCGTGGGTCATCCTGGGTGCTGCAGGCTATGACGCAGCAAGCCTGGCCTCTGCCCATGACATGCCGGCAGCAGCCTCCCTACTGAGGCACCACTGCACTTTGCCAGGCATCTCTGCTGCTCTGGTCCAACCCCTCACCTTACAAATGGGCATATGAAACCCAGCGGGAAGGGGTTCCCCCGGCTTCACAGACCTGATGGTGCAATGCCAAGACTTGACCCCAGCCTGCAGGTCACACATGGCTGAGGTGCCAAGGGCCTGGACCTCCCAGCCTGCCCAATGACGCCCAGAGTACCGACAGAACAAGGGTTGGCTTAGGTGACAGCCAGGGTGCCAGGCCTAGATGGCCACGTGGCTGACTGAATAGTAAGATCATGTGTTTACAGTTATCCGAAAATCTCCAGAGCGCAGGAGGAAGCCCCAGGCTCTGGACAGCGCATGTGTACTGTTGCAAACCAGGGCTAGTGCTTCCCGGCCCCTGACGGAGCTCTCCCCTGCAAGCTCAGGATCTGACTTGGGGACTGTGTGTGCAGCAACTGTCAGCACAGTATGAAGCTGGTACCACTAATGGCTAGAAAGCACTGGGATTTTGTCAAAACCTGCATAATCTCGAGCAAATTAAAACACACTAACAAATAGGATGGACAGCTGTTTCAACAGCAATGAAATGCAAGTGTGTGAAATCACTGTCAAATGTCAAAGGGAAAGAAAACATTTATGACTTCCTGCTGTGCTGTGAGTCAGGTCATTTATGACGGCTGGGTTAGGTAGCCAACATGCACTACTGATGCCAGGTACAAATGTCACGCAGCTTTACCCCATGCACTTCTCTCTTATCACCCATGCAAAACTGAGATACAAAGTGAAAGAAATCCTGTAACACAGCAAGTCCTTCGGAGAAAGATCAGGGGACCCACCCACGAATGCATGTTGGGAAGCCAGAGTCTAAAGAGCACCCAAGAGGCTGACCCCCACGGGAGGTGAGCGAAAGTCAGCTGCACAAGCCTCCTAGGGCTGACTAAACCTACTGTTGGAACAAAGGAAGATGTGCGTGTTTCTTACTTTTCAGCATTTTTTAAAGTTGCTTCAAAGTCCTAGACACTGCTGAAGCTGCCCATCTGTTACCACGCCCCTGGGTGTTCAGATCACCCTCCAGCCTGTCAGGTGGGGCCTTGGCTAGGTCAGCACTGTGGATTGGCTCCCATGTGGCAGACAGCAAAGGCAGAGATTACAAAGCCAGGTGGCCATTCTCCCCAAATCCACTGTGCCCTGCAGTGTCAGTTCTGCACTTTTACTCAGCCTTTGACTCCACAGAAGTGATGGGAGAAATCACAGTGACCGACAGATACCCAGAGAATCACCAAGCGGGTTTGGGAGATGAAGCGCAGGCGGAGGCTCTGAGGCCCTGTGATCTCACCCTGCCCTGGTACCGTCCAGCCAGCACACTGTGTGACCTGGACACGCCCTTTCTGAGAGCGTCTCTACTATCCTACAGTAAAGTGAGGCCAGCTGAACTAATGGTTGGTAAGATTCTTTCCAGCTTTACTAGGAGGAAAACTTTGTTTCACTTTTCATTTTTTAAAAGGCCCCAAATACTCCCCTGTGAATTTTAGGGCCAACGCAGAGAACCAGCACAAGATGCCCATGTGCACAGGGTAAGCAACCCGCATCGCACTGGGCGGTGGGAAAGGTGACGCCACACACCCTCCCCAGGTTCTGCCTCATGGCCCTGTTGCTCTCTAAATGCCCAGCAACAGTGTAATCACCCATATTCCATGGAAGAATAAAGCACACCACCTCGGCATGCAATGTGCCACTGCTCTCAAGTAATGGCCTCACGTCGTGGCCCAGCTGGGAAGCCCCAGCAAGGACACAGGCCTTTACCTCGTCTGAACCAGGGGAAAAGCAACCACTGGGAAGGAAGAGCCCAACAAGAGGCTGTGCAGATCTCTGAGATGAGACGGAGCCGTGGCGGGACTCCCAGGGTGGGGTGTGGGTGTGGGGCGAGGACCCCAACAGCAGCAGAGAGGTAGACTGCAATCCACACCCAAGACAGATACCAGAGGTGTCCTGACTTGCTTCTAAAATGACAGCTGTGAGGCACTCACTGGCCCAAGATGAGCAAACCAGCCCAGCCATGGGCTGCGGTCTAAGCTTCCCCCAGTTGCAGGACCCGCATTTAACATGCTCATCTGCTACGTGCACAGCCCACAAGATTGAGGCAGTGTTTAAAAGTCTCTTTGATGAGTCTGCGACTCTTAATTGGAATGTCTGGGTCAAGAGGATTAAAGAGCAAAAAAGGGAGAGAAGGTGGGACAGGCAATTCACACCTCCTTCCCTGCGCGAACATGGTGAGGAGAGAGACATAGCTCTTGGCTGTGGGGAAAAATATGCAAAAATGTAGGTACTGCATTCTGAACTGAGCACATCTACTGCTTGGCTGTTCTGGTTTTCAAAGGCAAGCCTGGTCCAGACTGAAGGCTGACTAGCTGTAAGTCAGGCTGATGCAGTCTCCTTTAAACCAGCCACTATCTAATGAGCATCTGTTTGGACTGAACACTGAAAAAGCCATGTTTAAAGACCAGGGCCCAACATTAACCTTATTTCCTACATGCATGTTGGTCACAACTACTTCAAATTGGCCACTGGAACCATGTCATGCCACTCTAGAACATGTCCCAAAGCCAGTGTCCCCTCAGCACAGCAGAGAAGAGCCCCCAACACAGGAAGGACACACAGCACCCCAGGATAGACAAGAGCAGCCACACTGCAGGCACTCAGGCCATTGCTGGTAGCCAGCACACAGGTGACCTGTGTAAACATGGCGAGCACATAAAACCTGTGACAGTCCCCCTCCCCCCCGCCAGAGAACTGTGACAGCAGAGCCAGAGGTGGCTGTTGACCTGGCAGGCTGCAGGAAGGAGATGACACAGTTAGCTCACCTCTGTGGCCAAGCTTCTCATTAAGTCTCTCCGAGAACCACGCCATCAAGCAGGATATGGTTCATAAGCAGTGACAGCATCTGAAGGGCTTAACAGGAAGACTGAGATTTCTCTCAAAGGGGTGGTTATTTTAGACGACTGAAGGGGATTTTAGAAACGTAATTAATGATATCCACCCTGAGAGATGACTTCGTGGGCATCTAGTGATCACTATCACAGCCACCTGCAGCTCCCACGCCACAGAGAAAACTCCACTTTCTCTTCACACTCAGGACAGAAAGCGGCTTGCAAATTAGTGGTGAATGAGAACATCGAGGAAAAAGGCACTTGATCACCAAGGACTGGGGCTGCCTCGTTCAAAGCCCAACTCAGGTCCCACACATCCTAGACACAAGCACCTGCGGCCCAGCGGCTTCCCTCACATCAGCCTGTCAGAGCCGGTTCCAGCTCACTGGCTCACTGCAGCTCCAGAACTTCCCCAAGCCTCCCTCCTGTGCTGCTCTATAGGTTCACACTGCACCCTGCAGGGCCAGAAACAGTGTCAGCAGCCCAATGTGGGAGATGATGGCCTGGCTTTACTAAAAAACTGTGTGATCAAAATCCCAATTGTAGGAAAGACGTAACTGAGAACGACTGGGCCCCATGTTCTGGGAGGAGCCTCGCTAACCACAACCTCCCCTGCTTCTCCCCCGCACTCCCCTAAAGAGCGAGGTGGCTGTGTTTTAACCTCCTGTTAAGATCACCACGCAAAGAAAAGTGAGACAGCTCCTCTTTGCCTTCTCTCCCCACTCCTTCATGGTACAGGGCAGGATATGACAGAGCCTGCCACTGTCACAGGACCTTGCCACGCCAGACAGCCACCAGCAGTGTTCATTGGGAGCCTCGCAGTGCCTGTGCCACCTGTAGGTTCAGGTGTCCTCAGGCCCATCCTCGCTTCCCCAGCACTTCACCTAGGGCCAAGGCCAGCTCCCAGGGCCCAGGACTCGCTCTGCCACTCTTGAGGACAGGTTAAAAACACCAAAGGCCACACTGGAGAGGAAGGCCCCATGCAGCTTTTCTGTCACCTTGGTGATGAGCCACCAGGCAGAACCCATTAAGTGCTAATATTGCTGTTTATGGGTATAAATTGCTTAGAAGCGACATTTTGCAGAGGGTCTAATAGGCAATGAGGAGCAGCTGCAGGCATGGACATTAGTTTGGATTGCTGAGTTCATTAGAGTTTCTGGCCCCTTCCCATGGCTTCCAAATGCCCAGCTCCTGCATACAGCATGTCTCAGCAGTTTCTACAGAACATGGCTCCGGGAGCAAGAGGACACTGTCCCTGGCTGCCAGAGCAAGGAGCTTGATGCCAGAGGCAGAGAGACAAGAGATGCAGCTGCGGGGAGCCTGCCAGCAGAAACTAACCGGACTGCTCGTCCCCGTGGACCAGCCTCTGCAGACCAGAAGGAAAGGTCACAGTCCACCAAGCAATCCACCAAAGGCTGAGGAACCCAGCCTTTGGGGTAAAAAGATGTGGACTCAGTCTCCAGCCCACCACGAGCCAGTGCAGCCAGCCAACCTCCCTCTGGCCATCTGAAGATGGAGACGCTCTGGTCCACCTCCTGCAGTCAGGAAGGTCACACAAGGAATGTCTATCATGCACCTGGCCCAGTGAAAGACTTAATGTCATTGTCATTCTATCGGAAGACACTGGGCCTGGGAAACTAAGCTTATTTAGGTCTTGCTTTCAGCAGCCCACACTTTCTGGTCAAATCTTGTCACTTCGGCTTTGCTCTTGTTTTCTGAAAATGAGAAAAAATGGATGTGTCACTTTATCTGATCAGTGACTTCCATGGTAATCCCCTATTGGCTTCAAATTAGGTCATTTTGATGTAAAAGCCTGGTCTGGCAGCTTTAAGTACTATGTGGATAAACAGAAACAAAGCCCCACCTGGGCTTGGTCAGATTCTGTCCACAAGAAGCCTTATTTTGACTTCGAACCCTATTAACCTGCCTGTGTCTATCTGATTGGGGTTTGGGTGAATACAAGTCGCTGCGCTCCCAAGCTGCCGGCAAAAGGGCATGGAAGCTCCTGCAGCCATGCTCTGCCACCACCCAGGCGGACTCTAATGAGATCATCTGACAGCGGCAGCCTGCGCTGCCTTACAGACATGGTCCTAACCCACTTGGGTGTTGTATATGAGCAGCCCCTTCACCCGCTAGTGCTCTTCCCTTGACTTGTGCCAGAAGAGCAACACCAGGGGCAGGGAGCGCTGGGGACCAAGACCCGGCTTTTCTTCAGTGACCACAGGCAAGTCTAGGAGCCTGAGTGGGTTTGGCCTCCTCTCAGTAACCTAGGAGAGGTTGACTCTGTGCCCCCTCAAGAGCCTCTCCAGTTCCAAGCTACTGCTTCTTTCATTTAAAACATAACAGAACACATGAAGAAGACTGGATGCGGTGGCTCACACCTGTAATTCCAGCACTTTAGGAGGCCAAGGCGGATCACCTGAGGTCAGGTGTTCAAGACCAGCCTAGACAACATGACATGGCAAAACGCTGTCTCTACTAAAAACACAAAAATTAGCTGGGCGTGGTGGCGCACACCTGTAATCTCAGCTACTCAGGAGGCTGAGGCAGGAGAATAGCTTGAACCCGGGAGGTGGAGGTTGCAGTGAGCTGAGTGCCACTGCACTCCGGCCTGGGTGACAAAGTGAGACTCTGTCTCAAAAAGAAAACCATTAATAACAAAACAAGAAGAAAAGGCTGGGGGGGTGGCTCACGCCTGTAATCCCAGCACTTTGGGAGGCCAAGGCAGGAGCATCACATGAGGTCAGGAGTTCAAGACCAACCTGGCCAACATGGGGAAACCCCGTCTCCACTAAAAATACAAAAAAAATTAGCTGGGCGTGGTGGCGGGCACCTGTAATCCCAGCTTTCAGGAGGCTGAGGCAGGAGAATTACTTGACTCCGGGAAGTGGGGGTTGCAGTGAGCCAAGATCGAGCCATTGCACTCCAGCCTGAGCGAAACTCTGTCTCAAAAAAAAAACAAAAAAAATCATCAAGAAAGGAGTATGTGAAGAGACTGGGAACTTTTTTTGTCAGGAGGAGAGTCTGTCATTTGCTAGTGGGCACCAGCTTGACTGGAGACATTTGATCTAGATTTGGTTATGAAATTCACTTGCAAATCCCAGGTTTTCCAGGACAAAGAGTGAGTGGATGTAACTGTCATCCTTCCCTCGGCTATGAGGAGTCATCTTCTTAGAGAGTTGTGACTTGGAGAAATATAAATGGGTCACTATAAATGATGTCAATGAAAACTGACAAACCTAAAAGGTCTACCTGGTTCTTGAGGGCTTTTGATAGGAATTGTTTTTGTAAGGGACACAGTTTTAAAATTGTGTCTTAAAGGCTGGGCGCCATGGCTCATGCCTGTAATCCCAGCACTTCGGGAGGCTGAGGCGGGCCGACCACCTGAGGTCAGGAGTTCGAGACCAGCTTGACCAATATGGAGAAACGCTGTTTCTACTAAGAAAAAAAAAAAAAAAAAAAAATTAGCCGGGCATGATGGTGCATGCCTGTAATCCCAGCTACTCGGGAGGCTGAAGCAGGAGAATCGCTTGAACCGGGGAGTAGGAGGTTGTGGTGAGCTGAGATCGCACCATTGCACTCCAGCCTGGGCAACAAGGTCAAAACGCTGTCTCAAAGAACAACAACAAAAAAAATTAAAAAAATAAAATAAAATTGTATATTTAAGCACAAAATCAGGACCTTAGAAAAAACTGCTTCGTCAAGTTGATACACTTTTTCCCCCAAAATTTAAAATACTGGCTCACAGGACAGTGTTGCAATGAGAACCGATGGTGAGGTCACACTAGAAAGAGATCACCCCGCAGGAGGAACGGAAAAGCTCGAGAGCTGATTAGAAAACGGTCACTTACTCTTTCTTTTCTTTTTTTTTTTTTTTTTAAACCACACATACACAAGCCTTCCAGTAAGTCTAGGCCTCAGAGTTTGATGACTCACTACCACCTCCAGAAAAATTTAAAAATTTAACCATCACTACTTAAAACTCTAGCAAAGCCACACAAACACATTAAGTAAACCGAGGAAAAAACGGCAAGTGGGCCACAGAAGGCTCTCCCTGTTAATTTGTCGACATAACGGGATTCTTTTAGAAGTAAAAGGCATAAATCTGCGTAACCAGCACCACCTTTTTTTTTTTTTGCCAAGCTTAATCAAGAAAGAGGGAAGGGAGTTGCGTGTCCCTTCACTTTGTAGGGTCGGATCCTGTCCACCCTGTTTCCGAATGCTCTCAACAGTTACCCAACTGCCTGTTTCAAGGGCTTCCCTGTTGCTCAGAATGCCACCTGGACACTTCTGGAAGGAAACTATCAGGGAGATAACCTTCCCCTCCTCCCAGGCTGTGTACAGGTCCCCACTCAATCCAGCCCAGGGCAGAGTCCAAACGGCGAGGGAGAGATGCAGACAGGGTCAAAGGGACCCCAAGAGTCCAGCACATCTGGGAAAGAGAAAAAGTGCTGTGGCATCTTGTAGCTGGGGCGCACGCCAGCGCGCCCCCTTTCCTCTGGGAGGACCCCCGGTCCCCGTTGGTCTCCGAGCTCCCAGCCCGCCTCCGGGAGACCCACTGAGAGGAAAAACGTGCGGGGAACCCCCAGCAGCTCCAAACGCCGAGGCGCTCCCCGCGAGCCTCAGACCCGACCCAACCCTAGGACTCGCGCCGCCGGCCCGCGAGGAAACCCCCACAGCCCCGCGCCCCAGGTGGAGAGTGGGGGCGGCTGGCCAGGCAGGGCGCCCAGGCCCGAGCCCCAGGAGCGGCCCGGCGGGCAGGGGAGACCGAGCCAGCAGGCCGGGTTTGGGGGTATCCAGGCCAGGACAGAAGGCCCGGGCGGTGGGTCCCTCTGTGGGAACAAGAAGTCCGGGGGCGGCCCGGGCCTGGCGCCCTTCGCGGGGAGGCCGACTCCGGAGCCGCCCGGGCGGCCTGGGTCGGGGCCGGGGGAGGGGCCCGCAGGCCGCACCTGGTCGGCGAAGTCCTCAGCCGTGCCCATCAGGTCGTTCTGGCCCATGGCGACGGCGGGAGGCTGGGCTCGGCTCGGCTCGCTCGCTCGCTAGCCCTCGCCCGTTGGCGCCCGCGCCCGCTGCGGCCTACACAGGAAGTGCCCGGCGGCCGGCCTCGCTCCGCTTCGGCTGCGGCTCCAGCGGCTGCCACGTAGGCCAAGCCTTAAAGGGGCCGCGCGCCTCCCGGGTCCGCCCCGGCGCGTCTTAAAGGGGCCATGCACTGTCCCCAGCCTCCCGACGGGTCCGCTCGAAGCCAGCCACCCCCGCCACGCTCGACGCCACGCCTCTCACGCTGGAGGCCCCGCCCACCGCGCGCAGGCCCGGTGGCACCTCCCAGCTCGGCGGAACGCGTCCCCTTTAAGGGGGCAGGCCTGGGGGTCTGGGGCCAGCGCGCGGGAGGGACGCTTGGATGCCTCGAGGACGCTGTTCGGGCGGGGAGGGTCTCGCGGGTCCCACTGACCCACACGGGGTGGGGCCAGGGGTGGACGCTCGCCCGTACGCGGTAGCTACTGAACATGCTTGGACCAGAGTCCGATGGCAGGCACCCCACGCGGGGGGAGCGAGGCCCAGGGTACCCCGGAGAGCCCATGGACAAGTACCAGGTGCCGAGTGTTCCCTGCGGGGAGGCGGGGGCTCCATGGGGTAACGGTCGCCAACCCTGGTGCTGCGGCCGGCGGTTCCGACCGAGGGCGGCGAGGGACCCGCGCCCTAGTCAGTGTTGGCCTCCAGCTCCTAGGCTGAACCCGGGGGGCCTCCAACGGTGACCTCCTGGGTGCCCTTTGCCACTCAGTT
The DNA here is from genome assembly GCF_000951035.1 of Colobus angolensis palliatus. Lineage (NCBI taxonomy): Eukaryota > Metazoa > Chordata > Mammalia > Primates > Cercopithecidae > Colobus > Colobus angolensis. The sequence goes on along the minus strand of NW_012122931.1, from coordinate 1,134,286 downwards.
TCCCCCTTTGTGAATTGACTAAGGATTCTCCAGCCCTGGCTGAGTATTTGAGGGCGTGGGGCAGCTCCTCTATCCTTTGTACCCGGGGTCTGGGCGCTTGGGTCCACCGAGGCAGGACCCCCGGAAACATCCCGGGTACGTAATTGGGAGCCCCCAATCCCCTAAAAACACCCCTGCAGCGTGGGTCTTTGAAAGTATTTGAGACCTAAAAAATTTACAAAACACAAAAGGAAAGCTACAAAATAAAAGTGAATGTCTAATTAAATGCTTCTATACATGATATGTAAACTTTATTAAATGTTAGATTCAGCATTTGTGAAAAACGCATTCGCTTGGAAACAGTTTGCGGATTAGATTTTTGTCACTTGGGAAGAATTGTCTTTGTGTGAGAGGACTATAGGGCGTTGCCAGCGGTGACACAGATGAGCTTCTGGTGGCCAGATAATTTTTAAAATAAAGTTAGTTTTCAGAGAAAAAAAAAATAGATCTTTCAGGAATATACCTGCTTTTGGAAAAAAATAGACTTGATCCAAGATACGGGTCCATTTTACTGTTTAATTTGCTGCCTAAGCCTGAACGCTCTCACACCAGCTCTGCCCTCAGCCCCTTGTGCCTTAGAACAGCAGTCCCCGGCCAGGCTCGGTGGGTCACACCTGTAATCCCAGCACTTTGGGAGGCCATGGCGGGCGGATCACCTGAGGTTGGGAGTTCGAGACCAGCCTGACCAACATGGAGAAACCCCGTCTCTACTGAAAATACAAAATTAGCCGGGTGTGGTGGCGCATGCCTGTAATCCCAGCTACTCGGGTGACTGAGGCAGGAGAATTGCTTGAACCCAGGAGGCAGAGGTGGTGGTGAGCCGAGATAGCGCCACTGCACTCCAGCCTGGGCCACAAGAGCAAAACTCTGTCTCAGAAACAAAATACAACAACACAAAACAAAAAACCCAGCAGTCCCCAACCTTTTTGGCACGAGGGACCAGTTTTGTGGAAGACAATTTTTCCACAGACGGAGGCGGGAGGATGGCTTCGGGATGATTCAAGCACATTACACTTAGTGTGCAGTTCATTTCTATTATTATATTGTGATACATAATGAAATAATTACACAACTCACCATAATGTAGAATCAGTGGGAGCCCTGAGCTTGTTTTCTTGCAAGTAGACAATCCTCTCTGGGGATGATAGGAGACAGTGACAGATCATCAGGCATTTGATTCTCATAAGGAGTGTGCAACCTGGATCCTTCACGTGCACTGTTCACAACAGGGTTCACATTCCTATGAGAATCTAACGCTGCTGCTGAGCTGACAGGAGGTGGAGCTTGCGTGGTAATGCGAGCCATGGGGAGCGGCTGTAAATACAGATGAAGCGTTGCTCCTCCGTTGCCTGCTGCTCACCTCCTGCTGTGCAGCCTGGTTCCTGAACAGGTCATGGACTAGGTTGGGGACCCCAGCTTAGAATATCCAGCAGGCTGCTCACAAGGCTGGATTACAGACTCCTGAATCTTTTATAGGCTCCGAGAGTCCCTAGGCTCAGGCTTCCTCCTCTGGATCCTGCCCTCCCTCCCCCAATCCTCAGATGCATGTTAGCCTCCAGCAATCTCCGGCCCAGCCCCCTGCCCCATAGCACTTGGTCTCTGCAGAGTTCTGACTTGGTGGCCATCTCTCTGCAAATTTGTCTCAAATCACAGGCTCTAAGATCAGACCCCCAGAGTTACCCCAGGCAGTGTCCTGCTTTCTAGTGACATAGCCTCAGGCAAGGACCTAGCTCCTTGTGCCTCAGTTTTCCCCAATGTAAACACAGAGGTAGCAATGGTATCAACTGCAGAGGGTGGCTGTGAAGTGCTTGGCACCATGCCAGGCACACAATGGCTTCCTGATGGTACCAGCCACAAGACTGGTTACTCTCTTGTTTGAAGCCAGTTTGGAGGTGGATGCTGGAAGCTGAGGTCACAGGGGTCTACAGAGAGTGAATAAGCCCATTTCCTCTGGGAGGTTCTTGCTTTTGAGTGCCCAGCTGGTCCTCATTGCAGTTAGGGGGAGGGATACAGGGTTGTAGAAGAAAGAGCTCCAGAATCGGCCCCGAAGAGGTGAGATCAGAGTCCTGCCACTGAAAGGCTTCTTGCCCTCCTTGGGCCATTTCCTCTATTGCAAGATGGGGTGGAGCCACTTGCTCTGCCAGCCTGACGGGGGAGTTACCGGGGCTGGAAAAGGAGTTGGAGCTGGGCTTCTGGAAAGGGATGAGTTGTGTGCATTTCCTGAAGGCTTCTCTCTTCCTTGCTGGTAGGTTTTGTACCAGCTGAATCCTGGGGCCTTGGGGGTGAACCTGGTGGTGGAGGAAGTGGAAACCAAAGTCAAGCGTGTGATAAAGCAGGTAAGAGGCCAAGCCTGTGCATCCCACTCCAGGTGGCTCTGTGGCTGTGATTTTCCCCAATACAAGCTCTTCCCATGTTGGAGAAGCTTCCTGGTGCGGCAGCTGGATTCCTCGCTGCCAGCACTCACAGAGACAAATCTGGTTGGGGTAGACGTGGGGGTGCGTGAAGCTCTGTCACCTTGATGGGGAAGCAATGCTAATTTTTACTCCAACACCACCACCTCCTACCATTTACACATCACGTGCTGTATGCCAGGCACCGACTCACTTCATCTCCCGTCAACCCTGTAAAGCAGAAACAATGACCCTGTTTGTAGCCAAAGACAGTGAGGCTCAAGGCAGCGCCAGACTAGCCAAGGTCACACAATTTCCCAGAGGATTTGAATTCAGGCCACCTCACTGGGGGACACCGTGCTACCCAGTGCTGGGTCACCAGTTTTACCAAAAGGGAGCCAGGCCCAGAGAGGATGGGGACTGGTTCAAGGTCACACAGGGCTAAGGTCACACACCAGGCCCTGAGCCCTTCCACTGCACTCCTCACCAGGGCTAGCAGGGCATAGGGAGGTGTATGTCTGCAGGAGGACAGCCCTTTGTGTGTCTGAGACAGGGAGGTCCGGATCAACAGAGGGACTAAGGTGAGAGAGCTGCTGCAAGAGTCTCTGGCATGCCCTCCTCTCTGGTGGTGGCAGGGACCCAGCAGATTTAGGGCTGGCTGCGCAGCAGGAGGAGCCTTGTCAGAAGCCGCTACTGAGCCAGGCCTCAGTCTGTACAGCTCCGCAGCCTCACCCTGAATGGTTGGGCCTGGAGTCCTTGCCCCTGCCCTGCTCCCTTGCTGGCTGTCTATGGGGTGGGCCCCCTTGTCTCACAAGCCACTGAGGCAGGGTGGCTGACTGCTCTCTGAGCAATTAAGGAGCTTTTTTCTGTGTGTGTGTGTGTTTTTTTTCAGAGATAGAGTCTTGCTCTGTCCCCCAGGCTGGAGTGCAGTGGTGCGATCTCAGCTCACTGCAACCTCTGCCTCCCGGGTTCAAGCAATTCTCCCGCCTCGGCCTCCCAAGCAGCTGGGACCACAGGCACACGCTGCCACGCCTGGCTAATTGTTTGTATTTTAGCAGAGACGGGATTTCACTGTGTTGCCCAGGCTGGTCTCAAACTCCTGAGCTCAGGCAATCCGCCCGCCTCAGCCTTGTAAAGTGCTGGAATTACAGGCGTGAGCCACCGCACCCAGCCTGAGGAGCTTTTAAAAATGTCAGCCGTGACTAGGCATGGTGGCTCATCCCTGTAATCCCAGCACTTTGGGAGGCTGAGGCAGGTGGATCCCTTGAGGTCAGAAGTTCGAGAGCAGCCTGGCCAACATGGTGAAACCCCATCTCTACTAAAAATACAAAAATTAGCCGAGCATGGTGATGAGTGCCTGTAATCCCAGCTACTTGGGAGGCTGACGCTGAAGAATCACTTGAACCCGGGAGGCGGAGGTTGCAGTGAGTTGAGATTGCGTCACTGCACTCCAGCCTGGGTGACAGAGCCAGACTCTATCTAAATTAATTAATTAAATTAAAAATAAAAATATCAGTCAATTATTTCTAAATAAAAATTGGGGAAGGAGAGTGTAGGTAGGAGTTTATGGGTTCTTCCAGTCTTTTTTTCCTGAGAGTTTGTAAATTTTTTTGGATTTAGGAGAATGGTATTGTTAAAGTTGATAGCATGCTTTTTATATTGCAGGCATTCCCACAGTCTCCTCCTCTCCTGGCTCTGGCAGCTGTGTGGCCTCCGGTCTTGCTTGATGTGCTGTAGCTGACCCAAGCCATCCCTATCACACAGGCTGAGCATTGAGCTTGTTCTCAATTTTTCACTTTGTGTAAACAGCTAAACAGCTCTGATAAAGATGCTTATAGCATTATGGGGTTTTTTTTTTTGTTGTTTTTTTTTGTTTTGGCATCCATGATTTCCTTAGGAAAAATTCCTAGGAGTGAGATTTCTGGGTCATACAATGTAACTTTTTTTTTTTTTTTGAGATGGACTTTTGCTCTTGTTGCCTAGGCTGGAGTGCAGTGGTGTGATCTCGGCTCACTGTAACCTCTGCCTCCCAGATTCAAGTGATTCTCCTGCCTCAGCCTCCTGAGTAGCTGGGATTACAGGCATGTGCCACCACACCTGGCTAATTTTGTACTTTTAGTAGAGACAAGGTTTCTCCATGTTGGTCAGTCTGGTCTCGAACTCCTGACCTCAGGTGATCCGCCCGCCTTGGCCTCCCAAAGTGCTGGGATTACAGGCATGAGCCACTGTGCCCAGCCATGATGTAACATTTTTAAGCCTTTCTATATGTTTTGGCCAACTTCACCTCCTCATATGCCCCCTGGGACAGGAGGAAAGGAAGACAGAAGGCTCACACAGTGTCTTTGCCCTGGATTCCATGGGACAGTGCCACTGGCATCGCAGGTCTCTCTATAGATCTGGGAACAATTCACTAACTTTACATGATGGTCTGCAATCACCCCATTATAAGAGTACTTCATTCATAAGTCTTTTGAGCAACATTCTGGGTGAAGATCTGGTATTAGAGCCAGTGGTAGTATACACCTAGGGCCTGTGCCACCAAGCGTGCTGCAGACTCAAAGCTCTGTGCTTCCCTTGCCACCGGGTACCCTTCCCTTTCCATGCCCCGCCCCCACCTCCACCCGGAGAAGGCACAGGAAAGAGAAGAGCACCGCACATTCCATGCATGGAGACAACCTTCCCCATGTGGGTAAGGAATGAAGTGGTGCAATTGATGCTTTCCCAACCAGAACAAGATGTTCCTGTTTAAAGATGGTCTGAAAATGGATCCTTTAACTGATTTCTTGGAATTTATATTATGCTGTCCTAAACTTATCCTTGCAACAGGAGCAGAGATGTTCTCATTGCTCTAAGTATTTTTAGATCTCTGCCTTAAGAATATCTTCCGTTTGTGCCATATGGTGGGGGCAGGAATGGTGGGAGCCTGTCACTCCTGCTAAATAATGATGGTGGTGGTGATGATGGCGGTAGCAATGATGGTGGTAGTGGTGGTGATTGATGGTGGTAGCAGCTAGATGGTGATGATGATGGTGATGATGGTGGTGATGGTGGTCGTGATGATGGTCATTGTGGTCATGGTGATGGTGTGATGGTGATACTGGTGCTGGTGATGGTCGTGGTGATGTGATGATGGTGATGGTGGTGGTGATGGTGTGATGGTGTGATGGTGGTGGTGGTGGTGGTAGTATGATGGTGATGATGGTAATGATGGTGATGATAGTGGTGATGGTGACAGTGGTGTTGATGGTGTGATGATGGTGATGGTGTGATGGTGATGGTGTAATGGTGATGGTGGTGGTGGTGTGATAGTGATGGTAATGATGGTGATGATGTTGGTGATGGCAATGATGATGGGGATAATAGTGGTGATGACGACGGTGGTGTTGATGGTGTAATGGTGGTAATGATAGTGGTGGTGGTGGTGATGGTGTGATGATGGTGAAGGTGGTGATGATGGTAATGATTTTGATGATGGTGATGATTGTGTGATGATGCTGATGATGGTGGTGATGGTGATTTTGGTAATGATGGTTATGAAGGTGATGATAGTGGTGATGGTGATGGAGTGATGGTGGTAATGGTGGTGGTGTGATGATGATGGTGGTGATGGTGATGATGATGGTGGTGATGATGATGATGGTAATGATAGTGATGGCAGTGATGGTGATGGTGGTGATGATGGTGATAATGACGTTAATTATGGTGATGGTGGTGGTGATGGAGTGATGGTGGTAATGGTGGTGGTAATGGTGGTGGTGTGATGGTGATGATGGTGATGGCAGTGATGATGGGGTAATGATGATGGTTATGATGGTGATGATAGTGGCGATGGTGACAGTGGAGGTGATGGAGTGATGGTAATGGTGGTGGTGGTGATGATGGTGATGATGCTAATGATGGTGGTGATGGTGGTGATGATGGTAATGATGGTGATGGTGGTGATGGTGGTGATGATGGAGTGATGATGGTAATGGTGGTGGTGGTGGTATGATGATGGTGACGATGGTGGTGATGGTGATGGTGGTAATGATCATGTTAATGATGGTGATAGTGGTGGTGGTGGTGGTGGTGATGGAGTGATGATAGCAATGGGGGTGGTGGTGGTGTAATGATGGTGATGGCGGTGATGGTGATGATGGTAATGACGGTGATGGTGATGGTGACAGTGATGGTGGTGATGGTTGTGGTTGTGGTAATGATGGTGATGGTTGTGGTGGAGGTGGTGGTTGTGGTGATGATGGTAACAGTCATGGTGGTGGTGGTGATGGTGGTGATAATGGGGATGCTTTGCTACATGTTTATTAAGCTCATGCTCTTGTGCCCTTGCAGGTGGAATGCATGGATGACCATCACGCCAGTCAGGCCCTGGAGGAGGTAACTCTCAGGGTGGTTTCCCCTCTGGAAGAGCTCAATGGAGCACACACGGACTGTGTTCTGTACCTTCTTGTTGAGTGCCTGGGTGAAGGAAAGTCTAGAGGGAGGGATAGAGCATCAGCACCAGTTTTGCCTCAGCTGTGAAGCCAGCAGCCCCAGGTCGTGAAGTGAGGCCATGCCCCAAACACTCACTGCTAAATGCAGGTGCCAACAACTTAGAACATATATTCCCAGAGAACATAAAGTTTAAATATTGGGCTGCGCACAGTGGCTCACGCTTGTAATCCCAGCACTTTGGGAGGCCGAGGTGGGTGGATCACCTGAGGTCAGGAGTTCAAGACCAGCCTAGCCAACATGGGGAAACCCCGTCTCAACTAAAAATACAAAAAAATTAGCTGGGCATGGTGGTGGGTGCCTGTAATCCCAGCTGCTTCAGGAGGTTGAGGCAGGAGAATCGGTTGAACCTGGGAGGCAGAGGTTGCAATGAGCCGAGATCACACCATTATATTTCACCCTGGGCAACACAGCAAAACTTCGTCTCAAAAATAAATAAATATTGGCCAGGTCCCTAGGTTAATCTACCAGTAACTATCTTTTAAATATTTTTTCTTCAATATAAAATTATTAATTACAGAAGAAAATTTTTTAGATACAGAATTGGGTTTTCTTTTGCTTTTACCCTTTTTTTTTTTTTTTTTCTTTAATAGCAATGGAGTCTCACCATTTTGTCCAGGCTAGTTTTGAACTTCTGGGTTCAAGCAATCCTCCCACCTCGGCCTCCAAAGTGCTGGGGTACAAGCATGTACCACCACGCCCATACCAGAATTGTTTAACAAAGCAAATGTAAATTATCCTTCATTCTACCATTCAGAGCTGCCCAGCAGTAACATAGTCATTTACAATAATAGCGATAACAGCTGCACTTCGGTTTGATTGGCAAAGCCTCTGAGTAGCCTTTCTTTGTGTTTCTTGAATTTCCCACGAGCTTGAAGGTGTCCCTTCCTATCTCATGGTCACTTGTTTGTCTTCTGGAATTGCTGGCTCTGCAGCTTGGCCAGCAAACATTATTCGGTGTATAGTGTGACTGAAGCACAGTGGTGGGCCCAGGCTACTCGGTAACAAATGGGAAGAAAGAGCATGGGGGCCCACCCAGAGCCCCACGCCGCCACGGCTTTTCACGTTGCCGATTCAATTCCATGGCCCACTAGGCCAGCTGCTTTCACACTCAACCTTCCACTACAAGCAGTTGTCTGGCTCCATGTCTCTAAGGCAGCCCTGTCTGCTCCTGTTTGGGCATGTTTCAAAGCACTTTCCGCCAGGGCAGGGGGCACTGGGACCTCTCCGTGGGCCCACCTCCCGGTGGCTGTACCACCTCCTCCAGCCAGCCCTGGCTGTGGCTGATCCCCACCTTCCTGGCACTGCCTGCCACAGCTCACTCAGTCCCCGTGGCATCCCTGTGAGGCAGATTCCACTGGGACCCCCATTTTCAGATGACAATATGAGGCCCGGTCACCAGCACAGCCAGCACATGCTGGAGACAGGACTCACATCGGACTGCCTGGCTCCTAACCACCGTGCAGCCTCCCTGAGCCCGCTCCCCGGCCCGGCTCAGAGCCCGAGGCTTGCATGTTTGTTGGGATGTGTGACAGAGAAGCCGGAGCTGAGAAAGGCGTGAAGAGGCGCTGACTTCTCCGTTTCCTCTGCTCTCATCCTGGCAGCTGATGCCACTGCTGAAGCTGCGGCACGCCTACATCTCTGTGTACCGGGAGCTGTTCATCACGTGGAATGGGGAGGTGGGTCAGAGCTGACATCTACGGGCTCAGCCGCTGCGTGGTGGGCTGTGGGACCAAGCCGAGTGAGCCCAGAGCACGCCCACCCCCCACCGTCAGAATAGCTCGTGTGGCAATGGCAGTGACTGTAAACGTGGCCATACTTGACCTAATACTCATTGGGGCCAGGTACCATGCTGGGGGCTTTCCGTGCATGGTCTCATAGGAGCCCCAACAACCTCATTAGGAGGGGTTTTGTTTTTTTTTTTTTTGAGACAAAGTCTCGCTCTTGTCCCCCAGGCTGGAGTACAATGGCATGATCTCGGCTCACTGCAACCTGTGCCTCCCGGGTTCAAGCGATTCTCTTGCCTCAGCCTCCCAAGTAGCTGGGATTACAGGCGCGTGCCATGACGCCCAGCTAATTTTTGTATTTTTAGTAGAGACGGGGTTTCACCATATTGGCCAGGCTAATGTCAAACTCCTGACCTTAAGTGATCCACCTGCCTCAGCCTCCCAAAGTGCTGGGATTATAGGCTTGAGCCACCACGCCTGGCCAGGAGGGGTTCTTAACCCATTTGACAGAAGAAGAGACAGAGGCTAACAGAAACAAGTTGCTCCAGTTTACCCAGCTAGTATGTGACCAAGTCAGAGGGCCAGGCGAAGTGGGCCTGATTCCTGGGCTCTGCACACAGCCACCAAGCTTGTCCTGGTGAGCCTGTTCCTCTGATGACAGAGTTTCTACTTTCATGGAAGGAGCTAGTTGACCCCCGTCTCCACAGCCACCCGACGCAAGTGCTGTCCTGGGCCTGTGTGCCCCTTCCTCCTGCAGCCCCTGTGCAGCTTACTGACCAGCGCCACATCCATCATCACGTGCCAGGAGGGCTGCAGGGCAGGAAGCACAGTCCCTGTGCTCCTGATGGGGCCTAGGGCTCTGGTTCAGGAGCTCTCCAAGGCCACAAAGCTAGTAAACAGCTGATTGGGGACGGAGACTCAGGTCCGGCAGCCGGGTCCTGTAGGCTGGATGACTTCTTGTCTTTACAAGGAGCCAGGAGCTTTCCAGTTACTCCAATGTGTCTGAGGCAGACAGCGGGAGGCTGAGAAGGCACAAGGGGTGCTGGAGGTAAAGAGAGGCCGAGAAGCCTTCTGCCGGGCACCAGCCTACATGAGATGTCCACACTGGCATTCCCACCTGGGGCCAACAATCCCGGGTCTGAGCAGGAAAGACCCCTCACATGCTCCTTCTGCTCCAGCTGGGTCTTGGGGGAGGGGACCTCACGGCATGCACTCCCAGAGATTTTTCTGAGCACCCATTAATGCTCTCAAGGAGGGTGCAGAGAAGCCAAGAGGACATCTCCCTACGGGAGGGAGCACAGAACTGGGGGCCCTGACCTGGTCTGCTGGGGCTCTGGCCAGGGCAGGCTCCTCAGAGGAAATGGATCTGAGCTGAGCCCTAAAGGGTGAGTAGTTATCCCCATGAAGGGGGTAGGTAGTGGTCCAGGCAGAGGGGTCCAGGTGTGCAGTGGCCAGGGGACAAGTGCAGCTTTCGGGAAAGTCCAAGTAGCTTGGTGTGGATGGAGTGTGGAGTGGGGATAGGGCCTGGGAATGGGGAGAGGAGAGAGAGGAAACTGAAGGTGGGGCAGGAGGGGCTTGTAGCCCCCTCCAGTGGGCAGTGCTCCCACGACCACTGTGGATGGCAGCTAAGTGCAGGGAGGCCCTGGAGCAGGCGAGCCTGTAGAAGCATGGGGGCCTGGGCATCCCCTGAATAAGGGCCTCCTGTCCCAGCAGATCTCTTCTCTGTACCTCTGCCTGGTGATGGAGTTCAACAAGCTCAGCTTCCACGAGGTCATTGAGGATAAGAGGAAGGCAAAGGAAATCATTGACTCTGAGGTAAGATCCTCTGGGCACCAGGCCTGGGGGCCACCTAGACCTGTGACACAGGCCCTGCAGCACGGGGCAAAGTGACAGCGGGAAGGCAGGCACCATGGAGTCCAGCCTTGTTTTTTTCTTAAATGTATGCCTCGAGGCATTGCACCCTAGGACGTGTGCAGATCTTAAGTGCACAGTTTGATGCACTCATACAACTTCCACCCAGATCAAGGCAGAAGGCATTCCTAACCACAGAAGGTTCCCAGTCGGTGACCATGATTCCAGATTGTTCTGCCGGTCCGTCCCTGAAGTTCATGTAAATGGACTCCTCCGGCATGCCGCCGCTCCTGTCTGGTCTCCTTCCCTCAGCTGCTGCATGCACCGGCAAATCATCTGTGCTCATTGCTTGCTGCCACTCTGCTGCCTGGCTGCCCGGCAGGCTGTTTACCTAGTCTTGTGTGGATAAGCACCTGGCCTCGCTGCAGGCTGTTTACCTAGTCTTGTGTGGATAATCATCTGGGCTGCTTCCAGTTTGGGGCTATTGTGAATAAGGCTGCTATGAGCATTGCTGGAAGGCACTCACTTTTCTGGGATGAATACCTAGGAGTGGAATTATTGGGTCGTAGAGTAGGTGTGTGTGTAGCTTTGGTAGGTGCTCCAAACAGATTTCCAACGTGGTTTGATTGGCCCCATGTTTACTCTCACAAGTTGTGAGCATTCCCGGTCCACATGGCGGCCAGCGCTTCACTGTGTCAGTCTTGTTGTTGTTGTTGTTGAGATGGAGTCTCACTCTGTCGCCCAGGCTGGAGTACAATGCACGATCTTGGCCCACTGCAACCTTCGCCTCCCAGTTCAAGCGATTCTCCTGCCTCAGCCTCCCAAATACCTGGGACTAAAGGTGCCCACCATCACACCCAGCTAAATTTTATATTATTAGTAGAGACAAGGTTTTGCTATGTTGCCCAGGCTGGTCTCGAACTCCTTACCTCAAGTGATCTGCCCGCCTCAGCCTCCCAAAGTGCTGGGATTACAGGCGTGAGCCACCGCGCCCGACCAGTTCACTTTCTTAATGATGTCTTTTGATGACAGAACGTCCTCACTGTAATGAAGTTCGCTTTCCCAATGCTGTCTCTTACGGTTAGTGCCTTTGGAGTTTACGAAGCCTTTTGTGCTCCAAGGTCGTGAAGATACTCTCCTCCGTTCTGGAAGCTTGGTCGTTTTTGCCTTGGCATTTAGATCTTTCATCTCCCCCAGAAGAATGCTGCCTGCTTTTGCCCGGAGAACCGTGTATGGTGGGACCGTGTGCCCCTGTGGGGCTCTTCAGGGCACACAGCTCTTCTCTTACCGTGGGCCTCAGAGGCAGGCCCGAAGCGGGTTTCAGACTTTGTGAGTGAAGCCCTTAAAACACGAAATGTTCCCAGAAACCCAGTAAGTGCAGCAGACCTACTCTAACTGGGGAGAGTGAGAGGATGCCCACGTCCTGCCCCCTCAGCCCCTCTCTGACACCCCAGGGTGGCCCTGAATCCAGGGACCCTAGGGGCCCAGCTTCAGAACCACCGCCCTGGGTACTTGATGGAGCTTGTCTCTGATGCCGAACACTCCCAGCATTCTCTCTCAGGGTTCTTTTCATTAGAATGACTTAGAGGAGCGAGCTCGTGTAGGCACTGAAGGCTTCCACCCCTCCCATACCCGCAAGGCCGATCTGCCTCCAGCTCCCGGCAAGTGTGGGGCAGTGTGGGCCACAGGGTGGGGTGCAGGGATGGGGCCCTGCAGCACCCGGGGCCTCTGGTATAGAGACAGCAGTGTGGAGTCTGGAAACTCAGAGTCCTTCTGGCTGCCGTCGCGGCTTTACCATCTGGAGAGCCACCACACTGAAGCCTCCTCCACCCTGAGCGCTTGGCTGGCTTCAGGCCTGTCTCAAGATGCAGGGAGAGAATACGCCACCATCCTGCTGGTTGCTCTGAGTGTCACCTCCCTGAAAGCAGCACAGGGCGCCCCTCCCATCCTGGCACCCCCTGCTTCTCCCCCAGTGGATGCAGAATGTGCTGGGCCAGGTGCTGGACGCGCTGGAATACCTGCACCATTTGGACATCATCCACAGGTGAGTGGGGCCCCTGACCTCCCTGGACTGGTGGGCTGCTTCGGGAGAAAAGGCACTGAGGCCACTCGGGTGCCAGTACGCGTGGGCAGGATCTGGGGAGAAAGGCGCACTGGGCCAGTACAGCCAGGATAGGATGGGGACCTTCCAGACCTCCTCCTGGGCTCAAAAGAGGCTCTTCCAAGTGGTCTCAAGCTATGTGCACACGCACAGCTGCATGGGGTGTGCGCTACTCAGGCGGGCTGCTCTAGAGTTCATGGAAAGGAAGGAGGCAACAGCCCTGCCAGGAGGAGAGACCAGGCTGCCTGCCGTGGGGCCAGTGTGGGCTGAGTGGGCCCTGCTGAGCCTTTGACCACCCCGCGGCACAGCATCAGGCTGGAGAATCCATGGTCTGAAGGGGCTGGGAGATGGCTCCAATTCTGAACACCAATATCTTTTTTTTTTTTTTTTTTTTTGAGGCGGAGTCTCGCTCTGTTGCCTGGGCTGGAGTGCAGTGGCCAGATCTCAGCTCACTGCAAGCTCTGCCTCCCGGGATTACGCCATTCTCCTGCCTCAGCCTCCCGAGTAGCTGGGACTACAGGCGCCCGCCACCTCGCCCAGCTAGTTTTTGTATTTTTAGTAGAGACGGGGTTTCACCATGTTAGCCAGGATGGTCTCGATCTCCTGACCTCGTGATCCGCCCGTCTCGGCCTCCCAAAGTGCTGGGATTACAGGCTTGAGCCACCGCGCCCGGCCCACCAATATCTTATTTAAAGAGGAAAAGGGAAACCATGTGGCTGGGCATGGTGGCACATGCCTGTGGTCCCAGCAACATGGAGGCTGACGTGGGAGGATTGCTTGAAGCCAGGAGCTTGAGGCTTCAGTGAGCTATGATCGTGCCACTGCACTTCAGCCTGGGCAGCCCTCACTTAAAACACACAGATACACACACACACATACACACACACACCATGCAGACCATATGTACAAAGGGAATGCTTCACATTCCACATTCAGTGTCATGTCACCAGACATAGCACAATGGCCAAAAATCAATACCCAGTCAAATGCATAGCTGGGCTATCTAAGGAGGTGAACATGTCAACCAAGGGACCTTTTCCGGGTGTTGGGTGTGTTCCTACTTGTGGTTGGAGATTCTTCCCTCGGTTTAAAATAATTGAGTACGTTTCTGTACATAGGAAACAACTGCTTAAAAAGTAGGCTGAGATGGGGCATTTTGTGGAGGGGAGGAGGGTGTGGGCTGCTGCCTCAGAACCGGGTGGGGCAGGGAGCAGAGAGTCAGGCTCAGCACACACGTTGGTCCCACCTGGGGTCGGGGGTGATGGCTGCCCAGGTGGCCCCTTGGCACCCAGAGGTGAACCCCCTCTTGGTTTCAGGAATCTCAAACCCTCCAACATCATCCTCGTCAGCAGTGACCACTGCAAACTGCAGGACCTGAGCTCCAACGTGCTAATGACGAACAAAGCCAAATGGAATATCCGTGCGGAGGAAGGTGGCAGGGGCTCCCCTAAGTCATGGGAGAGGGGGTTGGCGCCGAGAATCCAGATGGTGGTGGCCACTCTGGGTGCTGGAGTGAGGCGACATCAAACAGCTGTTTGCTCAGAAGGTCCCCACAAAGCCCTAGCCTTGTGTGGACCCCAAAGAGACCTCTTTTGGGTTGTAACTGAGCAGGCGTGCCACCACCAGGGGCAGGGGCAGGACCCCAAAGACACCCAACATTTGAGAGAAACAAAGTCGTGGTTGTCTGTGGTACCCCAGAAAATGTTGCTTCTCAGGGAGGGAAAAGCAAACTTTGGAAGGAAGGAAACGAAAATGCCCAGGACGGAGGGTCTGTGGGTGCCACGCACTGACTGCGTGTAGATCACTGAGTCGTAAAACAACCCAGGAGATGACTGGGCTGGGTGGCAAGGAGAGATGAGTTCTCGTTCCTTTGAAAAGATGGCCGGAGAAAGGAAGCTGGAGAGAGTAACCACAGAGGAGGAGTCCGGAGTCCAGAGTCCCAGGGTGGCAGTGGCTGGTTGCACTCTGTCCTTGGTAGACAGAAGATGAATGAGTAGATGGGTGCATAGATGGGTGGGTGTGTGGTTAGGTGGGTGGGTGAGTGGATGGATGGTGGGTGAGTGGATGGATGGATGGATGGATGGTGAGTGGATGGACGGATGGATGGATGGATGGATGAGTGGATGGATGGTGAGTGGATGGATGGATGGATGGATGGGTAAGTGGATGGATGGTGGGTGAGTGGATGGATGGATGGATGGATGGATAGGTGGGCGGGTAAGTGGATGGTGGGTGAGTGGATGGATGGGTGGGTGGATGGATGGATGGATGGATAGATGAATGGATAGATGAGTGGGTGGGTGGATGGATGAATGGATAGATGGGTGGGTGAGTGGATGGGTGGGTAGGTGAGTAGATGGATAGATGGGTGGATGGGTGTGTGGTTGCATGGGTGGGTGTATGGGCAGATGGGTGAGTGCATGGGTTGTGGATGGTTGGGTAGGTGAGTAGATGGATGGGTGGGTGGGTGCGTGTGTGGATGGATGTGTGAGTGGGTGGGTATATGGATGGATTGGTGGGTGTGTGGGTAGATGGGTGGGTGTGTGGATGGATGGGTGGGTGGATGAGTGAGAGTGAGTGAATGAGTGGGTGGGTGGGTGAGTGGATGGATGAGTGGATGAGTGGATGGATGGATGGGAGGGTGGGTAAGTGGATGGGTGGGTGGGCAGGTGGGTGGGTCAGTGGATGGATGGATGGATCGATGGGTAAGTGAGTAGATGGATGGATGGGTGGATGGGTGTGTGGTTGGAGGGGTGGGTGTGTGGGCAGATGGGTGAGTGCTTGGGTTGTGGACGGATGGTTGGGTGGGTAGACGGATGGATGGGTGGGTGCATGTGTGGATGGATGGATGGGTGGGTGGGTGTATGGATGAATGGATGGACAGGTGGATCAACAGGTGGAGGGATAAGTGGGATGGATGGATGGATGGATGGGCAGATGGATGAATGGGTGGAGGGATGAGTGGGGTGGCTGGGTGAGT
>NW_012122931.1:1113621-1118660 GCF_000951035.1 Colobus angolensis palliatus | reverse complement strand
GATGGATGGATGGATGGATGGGTGAACAGACGGGCAGATGGTTGTTTCTATTGGAGGTATAGATGGCATGCGTCCCTGGAGTCCAGCTCTTTACTGTTGGGCTGGGGAATGGAGGTCCAGAGAAGGGGGTGCTGCCTGAGGCCAACCAGGGACTGATGGACTCAGAGGAGTCTGCTCTTTTGCCTCTCTGTCTGGGGTTCCAGTTTAGAAAGTAGGGCAGAGCAACTGTAACTTTGCCCCCAAGGTCCTGACATTTAGAAGGGGCAAGAAGTTTAGAGGGGTGCACAGTTTCTTGGCACGTGCCTCTTCCATCTCCTTCTACAGCCATCTTAGGCACACAGACCCATACGGGCCAACCTGGTGGGCACCCGCCAAGATGGACAGCTTCAGTGGCTCCAGATCAACACAAAGCTCCTGCTGACTGGGGCCTCTTCCTCCCCACAGTTAATATTCTCCACCTCTTCTGAGAAGAGGAGCTGCAGGGCTCATGTTGTGTTTCAAGCTGCCTGTGAGGGGCCACCACAGGGGATACAATGCTAGGCAGGATGACTCTGTCAAGCCCCTGCCCCCAGGGAGCGAAGGACTCAGGGATCCCACCTTGCTCTTACCAACAGACCCCTTTCATAAGTCCTGGATGGCCCCTGAAGCCCTCAACTTCTCCTTCAGCCAGAAATCAGACATCTGGTCCCTGGGCTGCATCATTCTGGACATGACCAGCTGCTCCTTCATGGATGTGAGCCACCCTCCCTCCCCCACACCCCACATGCTGCTCCCCACGCACCCAGGCCTGGGGAGAAGGCTTGGCCTCACCCTGCCTCCCCTCCACATCCCTTCCCCTGGCTCTCTGCAGGCTGCACGGAGCCCCCTCCTCCACCTGTGGCGGGCCTGCCCTCCTCAGAACCCCCCAGCATGCAGCACCTGCTGAGCTCTAGCAGGATGACAGCAGTGGTAATATTCAGACCATCCCACGCAACCCTCGCAGCAGCCCTCCAGGTGGTGTCACTGACTCTTAATGGAAAAAAGCCAAGTTCAGGTGCCCTTGTGAGCATGAAGGCTGCACGGAGTTGCAAGCAACGGAAACCCAGCGTGGGCCTGTACACACCCGGCTGCCTCATGCACAAGCCCCAGGCTGGTGTGGAGGCGCCTTCTCTCCTCCTGCACATCCTTAGCACGTAGCTCTTTCTCTCATCCCTGCTGGGGCCCCTGCACCATGGCCACAGCCTGTGGGCAGGAAGGAGGGGAGGCAGAGGGCCCCACTGGCCCCGTGAGCACTCCGAGGTCACTCTGGCTGCAGGGAGGCAGGGAAGTCCAGCCTGTTGCTCCCTATCCTCTATATGCAGAAGAGAAAGTGGGGAAGGCCTGCCATGCCCCAAACAAGGAAGCTCCCCTTCTCCGCAGCACCACCTGCAGGCACCGAGGGCCCCAGAAAGGACAGACACCTGGCTGGGCCCAGGTTCCTCATGCTCTCCCAGACCCCCCGACTCACCTCTGAGAAGCACCTTGCCACTCCCTTCCTTTGGAAGACTCCCAGGGAAATGAGAGCCTTCCCACTATGGAGGCTGTGTGACATCCTGGAAATAACCTGAGCTCCAGCCCCAGCCCAGGCAGCGTGACCCTGGACACGCTCACACTCTGTGAAATGGGCATGCTCTCTTACTGGCTGGGTCTAGATCAGGGGGCTTTCTTGGCAGGACTCTACCCTGGGAGACAACCCGTTGGCTTCTCCGAAACTCTATTTCTTCTTACGGAAGAGCTCAGGGCCCCTGGGGTCTCTGGGCATTCTTGTAGGCAGTGGCCACACCTGGCTGTCCCTGGTCTCCTCCTGGATTTCTTGGTCCCTGGTCGCCCTCTGCCCATGCTGGGGCCTAGTTTCCATTTACTTAAGGTAGTGCACAGAGCTGTCCTCTCTCCATGCAGAGCACAGAAGCCATGTATCTGCGGAAGTCCCTCCGCCAGAGCCCGGGCAGCCTGAAGACCGTCCTGAAGACAATGGAGGAGAAGCAGATCCCAGATGCAGAAACCTTCGGGAATCTTCTGCCTGGGATGCTCCAGATCGACCCCTCGGATCGAATAACGATAAAGTGAGCTCAGGGTTGGGGTTTATTTTAACCTATGGATTTATCTTTCAACATCTCTCCACCCTAATACAAGCACAACTAGTTGGCTTTGTAACACCTCGAAGAACTCCATCACGGACGCCCTGATTATCCCTGCACTGCTGGGCTTTTCCCAGTTCTGGCACTCCCAAACCGTGCTGCAGCGAGTGATCCCAAATGCACCTCTCTGAACACTGGAGTGAGCAGACTGACTCCCAGAAGGCACAGGAGGCACAGCCTCCAGGACCCACGACACTTTTAGGGTTCCAGAGAAAAATTTTCATTCTACATTAAAAAAAAATTCCAAAAGACAATGGTCACCTTTAAATTTTTCATTCTAATTTGTTTTAAAATCAGAAGACAAAAGTAAATACATAACACTGGCCGGGTGCAGTGGTTCATGCCTATAATCCCAGCACTTTGGGAGGCCGAGGCGGGCAGATCACTTGAGCTCAGGAGTTCGAGTGTAGCCAGGGTAACATGGTGAAACCCCTGTCTCTACTAAAAATACAAAAAAATTAGCTGGGTATAGTGCTGCACGCCTGTGTTCCCAGCTACTGGGGAGGCTGAGGCAGGAGGATCGCTCGAGCCCAGGAGGCAGAGGTTGCAGTGAGCCAAGATCGTGCCACTGCACTCCAGCCTGGGCGACAGAGCTAGACTCTATCTCAAAAATAAAAAAGAATCCAGGCCGGGCACGGTGGCTCACGCCTGTAATCCCAGCACTTTGGGAGGCCGAGGCGGGCAGATCACTTGAGCTCAGGAGTTCGAGTGTAGCCAGGGTAACATGGTGAAACCCCTGTCTCTACTAAAAATACAAAAAAATTAGCTGGGTATAGTGGTGCACGCCTGTGTTCCCAGCTACTGGGGAGGCTGAGGCAGGAGGATTGCTTGAACCCGGGAGGCAGAGGTTGCAGTGAGCCGAGATCGTGCCACTGCACTCCAGCCTGGGCGACAAGAGTGAAACTCCATCTCAAAGAACAAGCAAACAAACAAACAAAACCGAAGAAAAAACAAACAAAAAAACCCCAACACTATAGCAAGGAATCCAGCCTGGGTCATATCCATCTTTATACCAACGCAGTTGTAAAATCTGGGTTTTCATGTTTCCATGGAGGCAGGGGACCACAAGGACAAAAATGCCAGGGCCTGGGACTGTCCCCCAGCTCTATGAGCTGAGGCCCTGCCTCTGTGGAGTACTTCCCTGGGTGTGAAATTGCTGGGGTGCTTGCCAGACACACTGGGAACACTATGAGAGACCCTGCCAAATGGATCCCAAAACAGGGAGGTCAGTGTCCGGCGTCCGCACCGATGGGCAGCCCGGAGCCAGAGGCAGAGGGAGAGCCCCACGGGGAGGTGGCAGG
The DNA here is from genome assembly GCF_000951035.1 of Colobus angolensis palliatus. Lineage (NCBI taxonomy): Eukaryota > Metazoa > Chordata > Mammalia > Primates > Cercopithecidae > Colobus > Colobus angolensis. The sequence goes on along the minus strand of NW_012122931.1, from coordinate 1,115,203 downwards.
GGGCGCTGCCGGGTTACTCAGCCCTCTCTGCCCCTCTGCTAGGGATGTGGTGCACATCACCTTCGTGGGCGGCTCCTTCAAGTCCTCGTGCATCTCTCTGACCCTGTACCGGCAGATGGTGCCTGTGTCCATCACCGACATGCTGTTAGAAGGCAACGTGGCCAGCATTTTAGGTGATGTGATGCTGGGGACAGACAGCTCCTATCCATGGCCTTGGCATCCTATTGTTTAGTTCCAGAGGGTTCATTATTTATGCCCCTGGCCTTGCTCCACACGCACGACCAGTGGGTAGGAACAGTTTCCCTCCATCCATCCCTACACACTGCCCAGGACACCGCTGTGCTCAGATACCCTCCATAGCTCCCAACTACCTGTAACACAAAGTTCCTCTCCATAGCCTGGCCCCAACCTGTTTTCCCTCCGCTCTTGCTACACAAATCCTCTGTGTAGCTCAGTGGCCTAGTCACTGCCTGCGCCTCCCACAACCCTCTGCTTTTGCTTCCACAGTCTGGTGGCACACAGTGGTCCCGGGGCGTCTTCCTCACACAGCACCACTCCCTGTGTGCCTCCTATGTGCCCAGGATGAGTGGAAGTGCGCTCCACTCTTTGTGTGCTCCAAGACAGAGACTTGGGTTCTATTAAGGAAAAGTCACTTGGTCTCAGTGGCCTCATCTGTAAAGTGGGGATGGTAACAGCCCCTCCCTCTCATCCTGAACCTGTAGATCCGAGGAAGGGATGCACACACAGCAGCCAGGCCAGTGTGGTGCCCAGAGACAGGGCCCTGAGGCCCTGGTCCTCAGAAAGGTCCCTCCTCTGCCTTCCTGTCCCTGCAGAGGTCATGCAGAACTTCTCTGGCTGGCCCGAAGTCCAGTTCAGGGCCATGAAGAGGCTTCTGAAACTGCCTGCAGATCAGCTAGGTAGGTCTCACCCTGCACCTCTTTCCCAGCTGCTCCCCTAGGGGCAGAAGCTATGGTCCGGCCCGCGCGGAGCTGGGGCTGGCCCTCACCCTGGGCTCTCCTTGCCAGTGCTTTAGTGCAGCGTGGAGGTGTGCATGTGTCCCCAGAAGTGTCCCGTGTCTCTGCTATCTGCCTGGGGAAGGCAGCAGAGAAGGGGAATGGGTGGCGTGGCAGCCCTCACATGATTTTAATGGAGCCATAGACATCCCATCTACCCCACTGTCTCTATGAGGGGTATGTGAGTTGTTTCTCAGTTTCCACTATTATGAATGATACTGGAACAGACACCCTGGTGTATATGTATCTGTGTGCTTATGTTTCTGTAGCACAGATTCGTAGATGTTCAAGGGTGTGAATACTTTAAATTTTCATAGATACAGCAACTTACCCACCTATTAAGAATGCATGGGCCGGCCGGGCGCGGTGGCTCAAGCCTGTAATCCCAGCACTTTGGGAGGCCGAGACGGGTGGATCACGAGGTCAGGAGATCGAGACCATCCTGAGCTACACGGTGAAACCCCGTCTCTACTAAAAAATACAAAAACCAGCCGGGCAAGGTGGCGGGCGCCTGTAGTCCCAGCTACTCGGGAGGCTGAGGCAGGAGAATGGCGTAAACCCGGGAGGCG
>NW_012122931.1:1084903-1112731 GCF_000951035.1 Colobus angolensis palliatus | reverse complement strand
GGTTCAAGTGATTCTCCTGCCTCAGCCTCCCAAGTAGCTGGGACTACAGGTGCATGCCACCACACCCGGCTAATTTTTTGTATTTTTAGTAGAGAGGCGATTTCACCATGTTGGCCAGGCTGGTCTCAGGTGATCTGCCTGTCTCGGCCTTCCAAAGTGTTGGGATTACAGGCATGAGACACCGTGCCCGGCCACTTTTTAAAACATGTGTGTCAAAACATACTTTCATAAAATCATTCAACCTTTTTCACCTGCCTGAACATTACTTTCACACATCCATCCATCCATCCATCCATCCATCCATCCATCCATCCATCCATCTATCCATCTATCCATCCGTCCATCTATCCATCAGACCTGGATTAGGAATCCACTGAGGTTTGTTGCAGTGGCCCAGCCCTGGCCTTTGAGTAGGTGGCAGAGGCCTCACATGGGCCTAATTTACCATTCCCTCCCTCCCCTCCTCCTCTTCGACCCCTTTTGTAGCTCAGTTGTGACCAGGACGGAGTCCCTGGGAAGACAGATTTTGCCTCCCTGGGGAAACTAGGGAAGCTGTTGGGCCCCATCCCAAAGGGCAGGTCTTTCCCACCACCCAGAACCACACCTCCCTCCACGTCTTGCTTAGAAATGGGCTTGCAGCTGAGCACGGTGACTCATGCCTGAAATCCCAGCACTTTTGGAGGCTGAGGTGGGCGGATCACTTGAGATCACAAGTTCAAGACCAGCCTGGCCAACATGGTGAAACCCTGTCTCAACTAAAAATACAAAAATTAGCCAGATGTGGTGGCGCATGCCTGTAATCTCAGCAACTCAGGAGGCTGAGGCAGGAGAATCGCTTGAACCCAGGAGGTGGAGGTTGCAGTGAGCTGAGATGATGCCACAGAAAAGTCTGAGCAACAGAGTGAGACTCTGTCTCAAAAAAAAAAAAAAGGTGGGGAGGGGGGCTTGCTTCGCTCCGCACTCTGGGTGCCAGGACTTTATCCTTGTTGCTCTCATGAGCCTACAGTGGAGGGATGGCTGCCTGGCCACTGTCCCTCACCCAGTCCCCAGCCCACAACAGTTCCTGGCACAGTGGCAGGGTGGATGGAGCCCACCCACGCCCACCCTCAAGGCAGTTGCAGCCAAGGGCTCTGGAGTAGACTGGCTGGTTTCAAACTGCTGAAGAGCAGGTGCTTTCATCCCACTGACCCCAGGTTCCTCATCTGCACAAGGAGGGCAGTCCCGGGAGGGGCCACTTCACAGGGCTGTGGGCAGCACAGAACATGCACCCGTGGCAGACATGGCATGCACTCCACGGACCTAGCACTAATCCTCATTGTCCTTCCCCCTTCTATTCATCCACCTAGGGCCCTGCAGGCTCCCACCAGCCTCTGGGGGCCCCGGTCTGCTCTATATGCCCCCAACCTGGCCCAAAATGAGTCTCCCCTGTGCCACCCACCCTGCCAGGTCTGCAGTGGTCCCCGGAGCTGGTGGAGGTGGTGGTCACGACCATGCAGCTGCATGACAGGGTCCTTGACATCCAGCTGTGTGCCTGCTCCCTGCTGCTGCACCTCCTGGGCCAAGGTGGGTGCCAAACCAGGCCAGGTGGGGTCAGGGAGGCTGTGTGCTCCTTCCTGCAGCTGTGCCTCCTGGGCCAAGGTGGGCACCGGGCTGGGTGGGTTGGGGGAATCCATGCCCTGCTCCCTGCTGCTGCACCTTCTAGGCCAAGGCGGATGCCAGGGCCAGGCCAAGTGGGGGAGACACTCCTGGTGGCCTAGCTCCATCCCTACCTGTTACCTGGTTGGCATCTGACCCTCTGGACAGTCCATGCCATCCTGTGCCCACTGGACCCCATCCTGGATGGCAGAGGGCATAGGCCAGGAGCCTAGAGATGCGGATCCCACCCACGCCTGCGTTTTGCCTGCTCCGTGGCTCTGGACAAGTTCCTGCTGCTCCCGCCAGTTTCCCAGCTATGAAGCAAGGAGCTGGACACGAGGTCCTCTGGAGTGACCCTCAGGGAGGATGGGTTGCATCCTCTGAAGAGGGCTGGTAGGAGGACAGTGCTGAGTTGATTTCACTGCCCTGATGGAAGAGGCTGGAGCTGACAGTCCGAGCCTCCTATGAGAGACCTAGGTTGTTAAAAAAGTTGAATTAGCTTTGATGATTTTTTTTAAACAAAAAGTATTTAGTTACCTTTCTAGTTTTTGTGGTTTTTTTTGAGATGGAGTTTTGCTCGTCACCCAGGCCGGAGTGCAGTGGTACGATCTCGGTTTACTGCAACCTCCACCTCCTGGGTTCAAGCGATTTTCCTGCCTCAGCCTCCTGAGTAGCTGAGACTACAGGCACCTGCCACCACAACACCCGGCTAATTTTTGTATTTTTAGTAGAGATGGGTTTCACCATGTCAGACAGGCTGGTCTTGAACTCCTGATGTCATGATCCACCCGCCTCAGCCTCCCAAAGTGCTGGGATTACAGGCATGAGCCACCGCGCCTGGCCACCTTTCCAGTTTCACTGTTGAAGTTTGGAGTTCCCTACAATGTTGAAATTGTGTTCAGTGCTGCCTGGCTGGCTCCCGGGGACCAGGATGGGTGGCCTGGCCAGGCAGGGCTCCCCTCCAGCCCTTCACTCCATTAGGGCACACGGATTCACGGAGGCCTGCTCTAGGCCAGGAGAACAAGGCAGACCTCGGTTTCCTTCATGCAAAGTGGAGATGCTATCCCCCAGCCTGAGAGTCTTGTGTGTCTCGTCCCGCGCCCCAGGTGTGGGGCTAACCCCAGGCGTCTTCCTCTGGCCCGAGCAGCGCTGGTACACCACCCGGAAGCCCAGGCTCCCTGCAACCCAGCCATCACCTCCGCCGTGCTGAGTGCTCTTCGGAGCTACCCCGAGGAGGAGTCGCTCCTTGTCTTGGTCTACAGCCTGCTAGCCATCACCACGACCCAGGGTGTGTCTGCCAGCCACCTCCTGCCCCACCCACACTCCGGGACAGCCCTTCCCAGGGATCTTGGGAAGGGTTGGTTTGGGGTACAGGTGGGTTGGACAGGACAGTGCTGGGCCTCCTCCTGAGATGCACAGAGGCATTTGGCCATCTTCATTCGGTCACCCCAAATGCTGGTCGCATCCTTTTCCATCTTGATGACAAGCTTCCACTCTTGAAGTCACTGGTTCCCTCTACAGACATGCCAGGCGCGGCTGTGGGCTTCACACCAATGACATCTATTTCCCACACTTCCTGCCCCTTCTGGGAGGCTGGAGGGCAAATGCCCTGTGTCTCCATTCCATAGGGCCCAGTAGGCTTCCGAAGCCGCCAGCCAGGACTGTGGGAAGGAGAGAGCCACACAGAGCGCTCACAGCCTCACCCACAAATTGGGTGGGCACTGTTCTCCCCAACAGGAAGCTGGGCCTTGAGAGAGCCTAAGGACAGCCGCCAGCAGTCCCATGCAGCACGGGTCAGGGCTGGGTCCCAGCACCCTCTTTACTGCATAGACTGGATAGCTGATCATACACGACTGATCTCACTTTTGGGAGTGAAAGGAGGCACTAGGAATAGATGTCAACTGGAACCGTCAGGCAGAATGGATGCCAGTTCATCCTACCAGGATAGGGCCCCGTCATGGTTCCATCCTGGAAGGCACAGTCCGGCTCTGTGGGCCCAGGAGGCAGGGCCAGGCCCCCTGGATGGGAAGCTACAGAGGTCAGACCCAGCCTGCTAGTGGGATGGCAGCTATTGGGACTGGTGGCCCATGAGATGGACAGACTCCTCTGGGGCCAGTCCCATGTCCTCCTGTTCAGGGCTCCGTTGAGTGCACATGACTTGGCCCAGAGCAGGCACCCCCCAGATCGCAGGTCAAATGGGACTGCAGTGCCCAAGGACAACAGAGGCAGGAAGGCTTCCTGGAGGGAGAGGCCCTGGGGCCCTCATTCTGGCCCACCCACAGAGTCAGAGTCAGTGTCGGAGGAGCTGCAGAATGCTGGGCTGCTGGAGCACATCCTGGAGCACCTCAACAGCTCCCTCGAAAACAGGGACGTCTGCGTCAGTGGCCTGGGCCTGCTCTGGGCCCTCCTGCTGGATGGTGAGGGGCCCTCCTCCTGCTGTCCCACCGGGGCTGGGAGCCCTCCCCTAGTCGCTCCCCAACTGCCCCTGAGAGCCTTTGAGGACCTCCATGTCCTGTCGCTGAAGCACGACAGCCATGGCCTGGGAAAGGCTCTTCTGAGAGCCTGCAACAGAAGAAAATCAAGGAGCAGAGAGAGAAAAGGTGGGGGAGGAAAGGCCTTCTCACAGAGGCCAGGCTTCAGGACTTCTTGCCCAATGGGCAGACCCCTCAGTTTTAAGTGCCTCCTGCCCAGGGAAACGTCCTGGAATTTTCCAGGCAGTCCTGGTTCCAGGGGACAGCGGTGGTGCTGGATGCCCTGTTTTGATTTTTGATTCACAGTAAGGGGGCCCTCCGGCCTGTGCTGCTTCCCCTCCTCTAGACCCCATCTTGGCACTCCAGTGCCCCAGGAAAAAGAGAGCTCCAAACCATGGAAAGCCCAGGAAACCCAACAACCCTGCCAGCACCCAAAGTGTGGGATTCTCCAAGCCTCTCCTGGGCTAATCCCCACAACTCTCTGAGGACAGCTGACCTCTCCCACCCCATTTCTGCTCTTGTCCATAGCTGGAGGAAGGCAGCAGATTGGGGGTGGAAGGCCCCCCTGCACATAACCAAGGCCTGGGTGTCCCCGTCCATCCCTGTCCTGGTTCCAGGTATCATTGTGAACAAGGCCCCTTTGGAGAAGGTCCCGGACCTCATCAGCCAGGTGTTGGCCACCTACCCTGCGGATGGGGAAATGGCGGAAGCCAGCTGCGGAGTCTTCTGGCTGCTGTCCCTACTGGGTAAGCTGGGTGGGCGCCCTGGGCCCCTGGGGCTGGGAGCCGTGGGCCTCGCGCACACAGCAGGTACAAGGCAGCCCGGCCCCTTTCTGCAGGCTGCATCAAGGAGCGGCAGTTTGAACAAGTGGTGGCGCTGCTCCTGCAAAGCATCCGGCTGTGCCAGAACAGAGTCCTGCTGGTGAACAATGCCTACCGGGGACTGGCCAGCCTGGTGAAGGTGTCAGGTGAGCCTGGGGACAGGACGAGGCTGCCACCTACAGGTGGGGACAAGAATCAGCCTCCATCAGCCTTACATCTGCCAGGTGCCACAAACCAAAAAACAGAAGAAATCAAAAAGGAAAATAAATTAAAAACGATCTAAAGTCCAATCATCCAGAAATCACCATCAAGACTTCCATGCACACTTGATAAATTCTATCTCTGCATTATGCTACCCTGTGACCCTCTCTCTGTCCATAAACACATCACATCTGCATGTTTCCCAACATGTAGGCACACCGTGACTGATCAAAACAGCTCTGGAGTCGGTGTCTCCAATTCCCCACAACACAACCCTGCCTGTTACCCAGCAAGACAGGCTGGGCCCGGTGCTGAGCACAGCACAACTGAGGCTCGACCCACAGCACAGTCCTTCGCAGAGCACCTGGGGCCCGGCCCAGACCCCAGCTGGTGCCTAGCGACTCCGGGCTCATGGTCTTGACCTCTGTACTACCCAACCTTCCTCAGAGTGACGACAACTCCTTTGGCCCTTGGGGGGCTGCCTCCTCTGTTCTTGTGTGGCCCTGTTCAGGCCATGCCATCCTGCTGGTCTGCCCAAGCTGATGGGGCCCCCTGGGTCTCTTGTCCTGTCCCAGCCCTGTGTGTGTGAGCTCTGGGGTACCATCCCCTGTCCTGGGCAGAAGGCTCTTCCCTTTCAGGGCAACAGTGGGGCATGAACCCACTCTCACCCATCCCCCAGAGCTGGCGGCCTTCAAGGTGGTGGTGCAGGAGGAGGGTGGCAGTGGCCTCAGCCTCGTCAAAGAGACCTACCAGCTCCACAAGGATGACCCGGAGGTGGTGGAGAACGTGGGCATGCTGCTGGTTCACTTGGCTTCCTATGGTGAGAGCCCCTTCTCACATCACACCCCCTAGAGCCCAGTGGTCAGGGGTGCCTGCTCCCCCTGTAACTGACAGGGAAGGAGTGCACAGAAGACAGGCTCAACCCCGCTTCTCAGCCCTCTGAAACTTCCCACACATTTGTCATCTTCTGAACACCAGGGGTTTTCCTGGCTGATGGGGACGCATGGGGCCCCGAACTGCAAGGTGGCTCTGTGCATGTCAAGCCCAAAGGGACTGTGACCCACCCTCGTCCTTCTGGGGCTCCTGGCAAGGGGCACAGGAGGGGCTCTGGCCTCAGGACCTCCTTGCTCCACCCGCAGAGGAGATCCTGCCGGAGCTGGTGTCCAGCAGTATGAAGGCCCTGGTCCAGGAGATCAAGGAGCGCTTCACCTCCAGCCTGGTGAGTGACAGCAGTACCTTCAGCAAACCAGGCCTCCCTCCAGGTGGAAGCCCCCAGCCGGGGTGCACCACGTCTGGGGGCCTGGAACAGATGATTGCATGGAACTGACCTTGATCTCCACACGTATAGTTTTCAAGACTGCTCTCCTGCCTGCCTATTATTCTGTCTCTATGACTGGGCCAAAATCAATCGTAAACAGGAGGGGTAATCAGACCTCTCCAAAGAGTTTCCTGTCCATGACAACTGGATTGAGTCACATGAGTAACTGCTCCTGGACCCAGGGACTGTCCATGAAAACTGACCTGCCTGCTTCCTCCTTCCAGGAGCTGGTTTCTTACGCAGAAAAAGTGCTCCTGAGGCTGGAGGCGGCCACCTCTCCCAGCCCCCCGGGTGGAGAAGCAGCTCAGCCCTGATGCTGGAGAGAAGACAGACACCCCACAGGCCCCTCCTCCACATGTGCCCTCTCCCTGCCCTTCCTTTCCATGGGCCACTGTTTCCCTTGGGGTGGGGGGGAGGGTCGTCTGGGACCAGAAGGCACACCTCACACACATTAGTCCTCTTAGGTGACTAATAAAGAGGCCCAAGGCCAGTTTCTGCCTTAATCGTTTCTGGCAAGACGCCGTGACTGGCCAGTGGGGTACTTAATTCTGCAGTCTCTGTAGACCTCGCCCTGGACATGGAAGTCCTTCCAGACCATTCTAGATGAGAGTCAACACTGAGCCTCCATAGGTTCCATTCAAAGTAAACATCTGCATTTATTTTATTTTATTTATTTTTTTTTGAGACGGAGTCTCGCTCTGTCGCCCGGGCTGGAGTGCAGTGGCCGGATCTCAGCTCACTGCAAGCTCCGCCTCCCGGGTTTACGCCATTCTCCTGCCTCAGCCTCCCGAGTAGCCGGGACTACAGGCGCCGCCACCACGCCCGGCTAGCTTTTTGTATTTTTTAGTAGAGACGGGGTTTCACCGTGTTAGCCAGGATGGTCTCAAACTCCTGACCTCGTGATCCGCCCGTCTCAGCCTCCCAAAGTGCTGGGATTACAGGCTTGAGCCACCGCGCCCGGCCTGCATTTATTTTAAATCACATCCTCGGTGCGTCTGCACCTGTTCTGTCCAGCTGTCAGGTGGCCCAATAACGCCCTGGACTCCATCCCCTAGTCAGTGCCACTGGCTGTTCCTGACTCTAGTTCCCAGGGGCGTCTCAAACCAGGGCCTAGCCAAGCAAGCCACCGGCTAGCGTCACATAGCTTCTCTAGCTCAAATAGCCCAAGGTCAGCACGTCTGCCGACCTCCAGGAATAACCGTGGTCACCATGCCCAGGCGACACATCCTTGCGCTATGGGGAGAAGCCTCTGCTGGGTGAGCCACCAGCCAACCCTGGGCCAATTTAGATAAACGCTCAAAGTCCAAACGGCCACAGGAAGCCCCTGATGTAACACCTGTTGTGCTGGCCAGCCGTGTCTCAGGAGCTGACTGCAGACACCGGGTCTGGGCCCCTCAAGCCCAGCGGAGCTTGTCATGTCCCGTAAGACAAAGGAGGAAAATGTGGCCCCCCAAGAGGAAGGTGCTGAGCACCTCACCCCAGGGTGAGTGGTCACTGAAGATGGGCGGTGACAGCACTGTACAAGCTGGCGGCCCACAGGCCCCATCCTCGCCTCTCCCAAGCAGTCAGCAGTTGGTAAAGCATGGCCAGGCATGCTCATGGCAGCCCCTGCTGTCCACATCCTGGCTTCCTCCCTGCTCCCCACCCCGACCATCCAGGCCCGAACACACATGGACAGTAAGACCAGGTTTCAGACCACAAAGTCAAGAGGAAGGAGGACGTTCTCAGTAGCACCATGCCATGCCCCCTGTCATGATTCTGAAAAGGTTTCACCAGAGTAGACACTGTGGGGAGATGTGATCTGTCCCTGTGACTGGTCACATTGCCTCTGTAGGGGGGCAGCAGCAGCAGCAGCAGGACAGGGCTGCTAGGTGTCGTCACTGCAGTGGTCTGGAGCGGTCAGCAGGGGACGCCTGTCTCGGGCCATGCTCTCCCACTCCTTCTTCACCATGATGTACAGCCTCATTGCTGCCTGGGCATCCTGAATCTAGACGACACGAAACATCCCAGCAGGTGACGAGGCATAGCTGCGGCCCACAGTCAACCCCGCAATGACTGAGCCCTCCCACTAGCCACTCTGCTAGGGACGTACTGAGTGAGATGTGGACCCGGCCAAAAATGTCACCGAGATGGGGAGGGAGGACACAACAGAAGCAGAGGGAGCAATGACCTGATGGTCCCCCCACTTCTGTGACTCAGACACCCCTCCCAGGAGAAGAAAGGGGAACCGAAAGAGGTGAAGCAACAAACACGCTGCCTTTTTAGGTTTCTGAGTGCAGGGTGATGGCAGGCTGGGCACCAGGCACAGGGGCACAAGGACCAAGCAGACGGGCACAAAGGGCCCAAAGCGCTGAGGCCACGCTGCAGGGAGTGACTGCTCCACAGAGGCGGAGCCAGCTGCTCAGCGGGCGGGTCAGGGCAGGGCTGGAGGGCTGGGGTTGGGGGGCTTTGTAATTACTTGGCAACTTTTTCTCCAAATAATGAGAATGCAGTTCTTTTGTGTTGTGTTAAATTCGTTAAATGTGCATATTCAGAATTTAACCAAAATTCCGTAACTCTGCTCTGCCATTTTTTTTTTTTGACCCATAGCCTCGTAGGAAAAGCAGGTGCCCAGGCCCCTCCTCCCCCATGTCTGTGTCAGGTGACTCACGTCTGGTTCCTGGTGAGAAACCGCCCCAAACCCCACGGACTGCTCCCCAGGACACACTCACCGAACAGTGCTCCGCCTGCTGGACCTGGAGCCCAAGGATCTTCTCTGAAAGTAGTCGCAGAGACGGCCTTCCACTCTGCAAAGGGGGAAGAGGTGGGTGGGGGCCTCTGCAGGCTCTGCCCACACAGGGTCACCACACCCAGCAGGGAGGGGTTGGCTACTGAAGCTCACCCAAGCAACCTACAGTTTGCCTCTCAGTGGAAGTGCTCATGGCACTTAGGGTGGCAGCCACCAGCTGCAACCTCTTTATACCATGATGGGCTGGTGACACACCCCATCAGCCAATCAAGGGAGAGGGCCAGGGGAGGAGTCAGCATCCCCATCTCCCACCTTGAGGCCTCCCTGCTTATTTCAAGAGGGACAGCTCTGGTCAGGCATGGTGACTCACACCTGTAATCTCAGCACTTAGGAGGCCAAGGAGGGCAGATCACTCGAGCCCAGGAGTTTGACAACAGCCAGGGCAACATAGCAAGACCCTATCTCTACAAAAAAATGAAAAAATCAGTCGGGGTGGTGGCATATGCCTACAGTCCCAGCTATTTCAGAGGCTAAGGTGGAAGGATTGCCTGAGCCTGGGAGGCGGCAGTTACGGTGAGCCGAGATCATGCCACTGCACTCCAGCCTGGGTGACAGAGCAAGACCCTGACTAAAAAAAAAAAGAAAGAAAGAAAAAAAAAAGGAGGATGAAGAACAGCTGTGCCCTTGGCACCCTCTACAGTAGATACGACAGTGGCACCAGGCCCTTAGTCAGTGACCCTGTTTCAGAGGTTAGAGTGGAAATAACTTGCCCTCCGTTGCAATCATTTTTAAGGTCAGCAATTAGCAGAACTCTATTTTTAAACATTCCTTCTAGTTTTAAAGGTTAAAAGGAAAAACAAAAAGCCTTTAACCAACAAGTCAGCCACCAGTGACCAGAAACAATGAAGTGACCAGCAAAACAGAAATACGGTATCTTGAGTCACACTCATTTTAAGTACCTTTACTTGACTCTTGAAAGGTTTATATTTCTGTGTGTCTCGAATCTTCTTTTTTGGATGATCAAGAAACAGTACCTAGAAAAAGAAAATATAATGATAATCATTTTCATTTTTGGTTTATAGTAGCAGAACCCCCTCCCCCCGCCACCTTTTACAAGTAACATCTTTGTGTGTGTGTGACATAGTCTTGCTCTGTCACCCAGGCTGGAATGCAGTGGCTCAGTCTTGGCTGACTGCAACCTCCGCCTCCAGGTTTCAAGTGATTCTCCTGCCTCAGCCTCCCGAGTAGCTGGGATTACAAGTGCCTGCCACCACGCCTGGCTGATTTCTGTATTCTTCAGTAGAGACAAGGTTTTGCCATGTTGGCCAGGCTGGTCTCAAACTCCTGACCTCAGGTGATCCACCTGACTCGGCCTCCCAAAGTGGTGGGACTACAGGTGTGAGCCACCGTGGCTGCCCTGCAAGTAACATCTTGTAGGGAATCCAAGTATGTCACACACACACGGAAACGAGGCATCGATACGAACTTAAACTCCATGAGGAAATTTATCACACTGACTTAAGCTGATGCCCAACAGTCAGAGACAATAAAAACAAAATCTTGAAATCAAGGAAGTAGGAGAAAAACAGTCAACAATTAACCAGCAACCAACTTATTCCTATATTATACTTGTATTTTGAGTTGTTTCTGCACATCAGGAAGTTGGAAATAACACATTTTAACAGCTCATCTTGCAATCTTAGCATGCAATCTTTTTTTTTTTTGAGACAAGAGTCTTGCTCTGTCGCCCAGGCTGGAGTGCAGTGGCACGATCTTGGCTCACTGCAAGCACCGCCTCCTGGGTTCACGCCATTCTCCTGCCTCAGCCTCCTGAGTAGCTGGGACAACAGGCGCCCGCCACCATGCCTGGCTAATTTTTTGTATTTTTTAGTGGAAACGGGGTTTCACCATGTTAGCCAGGATGGTCTTGATCTTCTGACCTCATGATCTTCCCGCCTCGGCCTCCCAAAGTGCTAGGATTACAGGCGTGAGCCACCGCACCTAGCCTTTTTTTTTGATAGGCTCTCACTCTGTCAGCTGGGCTTCAGTGCTATGGGGTAATCATGGCTCCCTGCAGCCTTGACCTCCTGGGCTCAACTGATCCTTCCACCCCAGCCTCCTGAGTAGCTGGGACAACAGGCACATGCCACCACACCTGGCTAATTTAAAATTTTTTTATAGAGATGGGGTCTCCCTATGTTACTCAGGCTGGTCTCTAACTCCTGGCCTCAAGCAATCCTCCAGCCTCAGCCTCCCAAAAACCTGTGATTACAGACATGAGCCACTGTGTCTGGTCCTTAGCATAATCTTCAAGAAAGACTTAAACATGTGTTGCACAAGTTACCAGGGATGAAGCCAGAGTCAGGAGGGAAGGACAAGTTACCACAGTGGCAGTCTCTGAGGGGATATGACAGGAGCACACAAGACTTTCTGTGAGGATATTGCTCGGGTGGTTCTCAACTCAGTTTCACCCTCTATAAACAAGCATGAACACCTCTGGCATCTTTAATGGATTCAAGAGATCTCTATAGTGCCATAACGGGAGCACCACAGCAAAGGCTGCTTTTTGACCATTAGCATCTCTGCCACTTCCTTCTGAACGGCCTCAAGTTCCTCACCACACCCAAGTGCTTCAAGCCGGTAGGCAGAGGTGAGAACTTAAGAAGTATCTCTCCCACCTAGCAGACTGGCCTCCCCGCTGTTCCCACCGTGTCCTTTAAACCAACATCCAGCATTTGCCCATAAACTCAAAGTGACCCCCACCCTGTTCTCCTGTAAATACACGCATACTCGCTCTGCCTGACTCTTCATTCCTGCCTCGGATGACCAGGGGATGGCGGGCTGCCCTCCCCACCCATGAGGCCTGCCCTGCCCAGGGTCTGTGTATGTCTTTGAACTTGTTTCCCACAGTGCTGGTGTCTGAATTTGCACCTTCCGTCTGAACAACCAGGGGCTGCCTCAGGCGGGATTTTCCTCGGGATGCCAGGAAGAAGGCATAGGCAAGCTCCCAGGGCCAGGGTGATGGTCAGGCAGGCGTAACCTGAACACGGGCCACAGGGCATCTGCCAGGATAAACTAGTTTCCTGCAGAGGGACCCTGGTCACGGACAGGACAACTGGGCATTAGGCCCTCTTCCAGGTAAAAGAGGTATCAGCACCTTCATTTCTTGTTAGAGTGGGATTGCCAGCTGCTCTGGTACGGGAACCCCAGTTTTGCTGGAGGTTCTCAAAACAAGAGCCTCACATGGTTCCTAAAACACAGTAAGAACTCAGCACGTGGTATCTGATATTATTACCAAAGTATTCCCAACACAGGGCACAAACCCAACCATTTAAAAAAACTCCACAACACAGCACAAGGGGGTGAGTGTAACACGCACGGAGCAGGGGCAGACCGAGTCCCCAGCAGGGAACCCAGTACCTTCAGGTCATTATGCAGAGCGTGTCCCACTAGAATTCTGCCCTTCAGCATCTCTGCCACTTCCTTCTGAACAACTTCAAGCTGTTCTCCTGGAAAATCAACACAAAGCAGCGGTTTTTTGCAACACATACATCACCATCATTCTTTGAGGAGGCAGCCCCGCTCCCACCTCTGGTCAGTCCTAAGACAAAGGGTCAGGCCAGCAATGCCACCGCGGAGGGTGACTTGAAGCCACCACATCCACCCACCCCCTGGGAGAAGTGCCTTGCGGGCCCCTGGCAGGGGTGGCTGCCGAGGACCACCTCTGAGGAGAGGAGTAAAGTGCTCCTCACAGTCTGCAAAGTCGGCTCGTGGCTGGAGGAGAGCATATGTTGAGCGTAGACACTGAGAAACTTTTAGAGCCGCCTGGCAGCGCGGTTCTGCCTATTCAACCTTATAATTTACTTGACAATTTTCCTAATGGAAATAAAAACAAAACTGCCCCCAAAAAACGGGCAGAGATGTGCTGCCCTAGGCCCTGGGCTCCAGAGGCAGCCCTGCCTGCTTTTGGGGACCACCCCACCACCAACCCCACGTGTACTTCCAAACAGGGCTGACTAGACCAGGGGTGGCCCAAGCCAAGTAGGACCAGCTAATTTTTTAAAAACAGTTTTTACAAGGCCAGGCGCGGTGGCTCACGCCTGTAATCCCAGCACTTTGGGAGGCCGAGGCAGGCAGATTACCTGAGGTTGGGAGTTCGAGACCAGCCTGACCAACATGAAGAATCCCTGTCTCTACTAAAAACACAAAATTAGCTGGGCATGGTGGCGCATGCCTATAATCCCAGCTACTCGGGAGGCTGAGGCAGGGGAATCGCTTGAACCCAGGAGGCAGAGGTTGCAGTAAGCCGAGATTATGCTATTGCACTTCAGCCTGGGCAACAAGAGCAAAACTCCATCTCAAAAAAAAAAAAATTTTTTTTTAGAAACAAGGTCTCGCTATGTCGTCCAGGCTGGACCTGAATTCCTGGGCTCAAGCAGTCCTCCCTCCTTGGGCTCCTGAGTAGCTGGGACTACAGGCACGAGCCACCATGCCCAGCTACTGACCTGGTCTTCAAGTCAGTAGACAGGAGGCAGTGAAGTGCAAGGCAGAAATGGGTGTAAAGCCGTCTAAGGATGCCCTTTGTATTTGAAAACCCATCGCCCCAAGAGGAGACAAGACACATCGAAACTAGCTACAGTGAGTGGTCTCAGAAGGAAAAGGGAACAAAAGGGAGAAAATGCATCCACAGTTACAACTTTCCCTTCTAAGTTCCTGAGCTGCAGATGACATACCCTGCTTGAGATTCTCAGGCCGAATCCCACTGACCGCCGTCCTATAGTCCGTCACGGGCTCGGTTGGTTTGATGTACTTATCATAAACGCACTTCCCATGCTGGTTCACGATGGATACACGGGCGGCCACGCTGTCCTCCCCCTTAGGGCCCACGCCCACCATCTCACAGTCCAAGGCTAAGGCTCTTGTCAGGCTGAAGGGTAACCAAAGGCTCTAGTTTAATAAACACAGCAGGACACAGGGCTCCAGGTCAGAGCCCCAGGGATCCATGGACAAAGTGTCAGCAAGCTCTCTGCCCCTCACTCATTTGCACCCACGTGACAAGCTCTGTGTGGTCCTGGTTCTTAGCAGGACCCTGGGAGGTGCTTGCTCCATTCACCTCGGGGAGAGGAAAGTATCCTCTTCCTTGAAGAAGCCCCGCCCTCTACGGCTAGGCATCCCCAGCAGATCCCGCTCCCTGAGACCAGCGTACCCGCCGAAGGCCTGCTCTTTCATGAGGCTGAGGCTGACGCTGCCCTCGCTCTGACCCAACTGTTTCCTCGCTATCTTGGCCGCCTCTGGACCTATGGCAGCTTCGATATCCGCCGGGTCCACGTCGTCAAACCAGATGTCTTCCCTAAAAGGCAAAGGTAACAAGCTGATCACCAGAAGAGCCTAGTGCAACTGGCAGGGCAGGGCTGTGCGGCTGACTGTGCAGGTAAGTGGAGCAACGGCACAGCCTGCCTCTCCCACAGGCTGACCCCAGACACCCCGACTGCTGGCCCTGCTGCTTCTGCTATTTTGATTATCTTGACATTTTCCTTTTTTTTTTTTTTGAGATGGAGTCTCACTGGGTCACCCAGCCTGGAGTGCAGTGGCACAATCTTGGCTCACTGCAACCTTTGCCTCCCAGGTTCAAGCAACTCTCTTGCCTCAGCCTCCCTAGTAGCTGGGATTACAGGCGCCCACTACCACGCTTGGCTAATTTTTTGTATTTTTAGTAGATACGGGGTTTCGTCATGTTGGCCAGGCTGGTCTTGAACTCCTGAGCCTCAAGTGATCCGCCCACCTCGGCCTCCCAAAGAGCTGGGATTACAGGTGTGAGCCACAGCGCCCGGCCTCATCTCTTTTCTAATTAGAAAATACATTCATTATTTAAGATTTAGGAACACAGACAAGCACAAAGAATATAAAACAGAAATATATAACCCACTGCCCAGGTGTAACGAGTGCTAGCATTTTAATAATGAAAGGAACGGGTTCATTATCAAACACTTAGGAAACACAGACAGACACAATGCCTGTAAGATGGAAACACAGAACCCTTTGCCCTCCATACTCGGATGCTCACGCAGGTACGTAACACCTGCCTGGGGAGTCTGTCTCTTAGGCTAAGGTTAAATGTCATTTCCTTAGAAAAGCCCTTCCTGGCCCCACTGAATGGACACGTCCCCCTTGTCCCAGGCTCCCAACACCTTCTCCTCACCAGATTTCTCCTGACCACACTTAGGCAACAGCTGCCATTTACATACAGTCTGTCTACCGCACTTGATAATAAGCCTCAAGAGGAAGCAGCGGGCCCGCCTCACTGAACTCTATCCCAGACAGCCTGCCTAGCACAACACAGGGAGGCCCCCAAATGGCTCCTTCCTCAGCTGTCAGCGACCATGTCCTGAACACCCAGGCGACACGAAGCCAGCTGTGCCTTACGAACACGTCACCTCTAGTTGAACCATTCAGAGATAGCCACTGACTCCTGGTCCACCCCACGTGGGTGGCCAGCACAGGGTTTATTCTTTTCACTTGTTTTTTTGAGTCTCGCTCCATCACCCGGGCTGGAGGCAGAAGTGCAATCACAGCTCACTGCAGCCTCGACCTCCTGGGATCAAGTGATCCTCCCACCTTGGCCTCCTGAGGAGCTGGGACGACAGGCAACAGGCACCACACCTGGCTCCATCACAGGGTTGAAGTAATCACCAGGCACTGAGCCAAGAGAGCCAACCTCGCCATCTCCTTGTGACGCCACCAGGACTAACACAAGGCACAGAGGACGTCAGGAACTTGCCCCAAGCCACCCAACTGGCGAGAAGCACGGACAGGCCTCATAGTCGGGTCTTTCTGGCTTCAGCATGCTTTCCTTCCACACACGTGTACTGGCACCCACTAAATGCTGAGCTCTGGTCAACGCTCGGAAGAAGCAGGCCCTGCCTTATCATGCCCACACTCTAGGGGAATACAAGTAACAGCAAGTAAACAAGGAACAGACGACATCAGGGTAAGGTGATGGAGAGACTGTGGTGAGGCCACCAGCCTCCATAAGGAGGCAGGCCTTGGTGAAGTCCCTGCGCCTCGGTCCTCAGTGGTGAGGTGGCCCATACTTACTCGGTGGGTGGGGCCGGGGCTGCCTCCTTAGCTTTCCGCTTCTTATGCTTGATGTCCCCCCGTTCTGGAACAATATCACTATTTGTCTTTTCCTTGGTTCCTTTCTTATTGTGCTCTGCTCCACTGGCCTTCCTGCGAGGTACTGGCGCCTTCCTGTCCATCTTGGAGCCTGAAGGAACAGAGCCCCTGCTGGCCTCTTGGTCTTTTCCTGCCGGCATCTCCTCTCCCTTTACTTGAGGTGAGGTCTCTTTTTTGTTTTGCTGGGTAATTTTGGGCTTCTTTTTGGAACCCATCTGAGAGATGACAAGAGGCTTTTCTGGGGCCTGAGATTTTTGTTTCAGCAGCCACTGGGACCCAAAATAAAATACATGCTACATTTGAATTTGGAAATTACACACAGCAGACTGATAAAAAACTTACATGTGTATGTATATACACACATATACACCAGTCACATCTATACAATTCCCATTCACATCACTGAAATTCATTTTCAAACGGTTTGGAAAAAGCTTTTTCATTCTCATGAGTCACTTGTGGTGAAATACTGTTTCTTTGCTTATCTTATAACACATTTTATACCTGCTCCTTCAGGCATACAAAAT
The DNA here is from genome assembly GCF_000951035.1 of Colobus angolensis palliatus. NCBI lineage: Eukaryota > Metazoa > Chordata > Mammalia > Primates > Cercopithecidae > Colobus > Colobus angolensis. The sequence goes on along the minus strand of NW_012122931.1, from coordinate 1,095,857 downwards.
TTCAAACTCATTCCACACCTTAGGTACCTGTTGAGTGGCTGGACACCGCAGACCACTTCCCTTTTTAGTTTATCTAGAAAGAATTTTGGAGTTAACTTCCCTCACAGCTTGGGCCAACACCCTGCTACACAGAAATCACCTTTTTTTTTTTTTTTTTTACAAGATTCCCTGGTTTGCTACTGCTGTGAAGGTCTCAGGGAGGTGGGGGGTGTGATAAACGAAAAGAAAAGCTTCTGTCAAGCTGGAGTCGCTGAAGAACTGCTGGCAGCCACAGCTTGGCTGTCACCCAAGCAGAGGCTCCTGCAGTCTTAGAGCCCAGCTTCCTCCCTGAGTTCAAATCCCCAGCTGGAATGGGCTCCACCACAGTGTGATGATGAGGAGGGTGTTACTCACCTGTTCCTGTGATAGGTAAAGAACTGAAGAGCTGACTTTCTTGGATGAATTAGAAAAAACTCAGAAGTTTCCCTATAGCAAACATCCCTTCCATTCACTTATTTTGCTTTTCTTTCTTGGGAGAAGAGGAGTTGGTGTTCAAGAAATCCCACAGAACCCTGAGGCTGCCCATGGGTATTTGACTGGTCCCGTGTGTCAAGACGGGAAAATCATTAGGAAAGCCTGCACTGAGATATTGTGCAGAGTATCAGGAGGTTCAAGAAGCATTCGGGGAGGCTGAGGTGGGAGGACTGCTTGAACCAGGAGTTGAAGACCAGCCTGGGCAACAAAGTGAAACCCCTTCTGTATTAGTTCATTGTGCATTGCTATAAAGGAATACCTGTGTTTGGTAATTTACAAAGAAAACGGGTTTATTTAGCTCATGGTTTTGCAGGAGGTACAAGAAGCATGGTGCCAGCATCTGTTTCTGGTGAGGCCGCAGGAAGCTTCCCATCATGGTGTAAGGTGAAGGGGGAGCAGGTGTGTCGCATGGCGAGAGAGCAAGCAAGAAAGGTGCTAGGCTCTTTTAAAACAACCAGCTCTCGAATGAACTAGCAGAGTGAGAATTTACTCATTACTGAGGGGAGAGCACCAAGTCATTCATGAGGGATGTACCCCCATGACCCAATACCGCCTATGGGCCCCATCTCGAACACTGGGGATCATATTTCTTTTTTGAAAAACTACTTTTTACTTTTTTTAGAGACGGAATCTCACCATGTTGCTCAGGCTGGACTTGAACTCCTGAGCTCAAGTGATCCTCCTGCCTGGGCCTCCCAAAGTGCTGGGATTACAGATGTGCGCTACTCAGGAGGCTGAGGCAGGAAAATCACTGGAGCCCAGGCAGCAGTGAGCTACGATCCTAACAGTAGCTTCAAGGGAGCTCCAAGGGATGTGGTAAGAATGTACGAGTGACACACGCGGAAGAGTGTCTGGGAGAGAGCAGGCAATCTCTAGAGAAGCACCAGTCACTAGAGAGACAGCAGGTAAAACACAGTCTTAAAGCATGGACTCCAGAGTCAGCCACCTGGTTCCCAGCCGCAATCTTAGACGATCTATTTAACCTTTTCCAGCCTATTTCCTCACCTGTACAATAGACATGATGAAAGTGTCCACCTCACAGTCTTATTGTGGGGATTGCAACACACATGGCACAGAGCACATGGTAGAGTGCACATTTTAGGAGCTCAATTTTTATTTCAAGATCATAAGTGTTGCTAGAACCGTCTCTATCACATGTCTGCTATCTGCTTTTCACCTCTACACAGGGATCTTCTTTCTCCCTGTCTTGCTACACAGACCAGTGTGTTCTTTTGTTGTTGTTGTTTGAGACTGAGTCTCGCTCTGTCGCCCAGGCTGGAGTGCTGTGGCACATTCTCTGCTCATTGCACCCCTGCCTCCCGGGTTCAAGTGATTCTCCTGTCTCAGTCTCCCTAGTAACTGGAACTACAGGTGCGTGACACCACGCCCGGCTAATTTTTTTGTATTTTTAGTAGAGACAGGGTTTCACCATGTTGGCCAGGCTGGTCTCGAACTCCTGGCCTCAAATGATTCACCCGCCTTGGCCTCCCAAAGTGCTGAGATTACAGGCGTGAGCCGCCGAGCCCAGCCAGGAGTGTGTTCTTTTCACTGTCCTTGGGTGGTTCATCTGGTTTCGGGATTTTTTTTTTTTTTTTTTTTTGAGACGGAGTTTCACTCTGTTGCCCAGGCTGGAGTGCAGTGACACGATCTCGGCTTACTACAGCCTCTGCCTCCCGGGTTCAAGCGATTCTTCTGCCTCAGCCTCCCCAAGTAGCTGCGCCGGCGCGCGCCATCACGCCAGGCTAATATTTTTTGCATTTGTTTAGTAGACATGGGTTTTCACCATGTTGGCCGGGCTGGTCTCGAACTCTTGACCTCAGGGGATCCGCCCGCCTCGGCCTTCCAAAGTGCTGGGATTACAGGCGCGAGTCCCCGCGCCCGGGCTGCTTTCGGGATTTTAAGCTAAATTTCTCTTTGTAAAATCTATTCTAGTTAGTTCATTATGCAAAAGGTACAAGAGTTTATCTCTGCTTTTTTGTACTTGAAATAATTCATCAATTCCATGCAAACAAGTTCGAGACCTCCCTCAACAGGCCACCTTTCTTGTGAAAAGATGTTTACAAGATTTCGATTCAAACCTGCCTTTACAGGTCCTAAATTTTGGGGCTACCCAAGTCTTTCCCTCCGTCGCGTTCTGCGGGAATGAGCTGCGCAGCGCTGCGCCCGGGCCCCCTCAAGCCTCACCTCTTGCAGCGCCTTCCAGTTTTGAGAAAAGTCTTCTGGTGCCTTTGGAGGTCGCACCACAACACCAGGACCGCTTCCTGGCTTCTTGCTTACTTCCTGCGCCTTGCTTTTCCAAAACCTTTTTTTCTTCTTGTTTTTCTTCCGAGTGAGCGTCTTGACAGGACCCGGCTTAGCCACGGGGCTGCTCGGGGCGCGCTTGGAGGCGGGGACCTTCGCCTTCACCATCCTGCTGCGCGGTCCAGCGCCTGGGCCGGCGACCAGCCGAGACCTCGGCCTCCCCAGGCCCGGCGCCGCGGCAGCACAAGGGCCTGCCCAGGCCAGGCCGAAACACACTCACCTCAGCGACCCGGCCCAGGAAAAGACTCCGGAAGAGACCCCGCACGCGTCCAGCATGCCTCAGGGCGCACGCTCCAGTCCCCGGAAGTGCTTGTCTCTCCGCAACCGGCCGGAAACCGGGCCTCCGCCTCTGGTTCCGCGCAGCCTGGGCGGTTCGCCCTCACCGGACTTGGGCCGCCGCGTTAGCCAGCGGCATCCGGGGTCATCGACCTCGAGTTTGATTGGGCAAGCCGAGGACCTCCCCAAGATCCGGGATGGGGATGAGAGATGCGGACGCCAGAAGGGAACTGGTGGGCCGCTGTGTGTGTAGCACCGGGTGGGGCAGCAGCGCGTGGGGGCACTGGGCGGTCGGGCTAGTGAGAGCCGGGCTTGGTCCCTGGACTGTGTCCTGGACTCTCGGGCCTTTCCCGCCTCGGGCTGCCCCACGCTTAGCCTCACAGCGGCTCATCTTCTATATACAGTGGGGAAACTGAGGCCCAGGCACAGGGAGGAGTTCCCGCCAGTTCACTGTGTAGCAGGACCAGCCGCAGACAAGAACCCCTCAGACACCGAATTGTAGAAGGAAAGGGCTTTATTTAGCTGGGAGCATCTGCAGACTCAGGTCTTCAAAAACCGAGCTCTCCGAGTGTGCAATTCCTGTCCCTTTTAAGGGCTTACAGCTCTAAGGGGGTCCGTGTGAGAGGGTCATGTGAGAGGGTCGTGATGATTGAGCAAGCAGGGAGCATGTGACTCGGGGCTGCATGCACTGGTAATCAGAAAGCAACAGAACAGGACAGGGATTTTCACAATGCTTTTCCATACAATGTCTGAAATCTATAGATAACATAAGCAGTTAGGTCAAGGGTCGATCTTTAACCAGGCCCAGGGCGCAGCGCCAGGCTGTCTGCCTGTGGATTTTATTTCTGCCTTTTAGTTTTTACTTCTTTCTTTGGAAGCAGAAATTGGGCATAAGACAATATGAGGGGTGGTCTCCTCCCTTAACCTCTGCCTCCTGGGTTCAAGTCATACCCCTGCCTCAGCCTCCTGAGTAGCTGGGATTGCAGGTGCACGCTACCATGCTCTGCTCATTTTTGTATTTTTAGTAGACCTGGGGTTTCACCATGTTGGCCAGGCTGTCTCAAACTCCTGACCTCAAGTGATCCATCCGCCTTGGCCCCCCCAAAGTGCTGGGATTACAGGTGTGAGCCACCGTGCCCAGCTGGGAGTGGATAGATTTGATGTGCGTGTGTAACAGGCAAAGGTTGATGGAGTAACAGGGAGGTGAGGCTCCTAGGATTTTGGTCTGAGCAACTGGGTGTTGCCATTTATCATCTCAATAAATGTCTGCAGGAGGCAGGGTGAAGTATGGGAGTGGAGCCATGAGCTCCTTTTCACACTTGCTGAGTTTGAATGGGCCTTCAGTCACCAACGAGAGACGTCTAATCAGCAGCAGGATCTAAGATTCCTAAGCTTAGAGAAGGGTCAGTGCTGGAGATGTAATTTGGAAATCGTCAGCATATAATTAGTGTTGAAACCATGAGCCTGGATTAGTTCACCCAAGGAGAGAGTACCAATATAGGGAGTGAAGGGCTAAGGCCAGGTAACAGGTGCTTGGGGCTCTCCGGGGGCGAAGCAACAGAGGAGGCTGAGGGAGAGCAGTCAATGTGGTGGGAGGAGAGGTGGATGTGAGTGGCATTAGAGACTCCAGGGGGAGAATAAACCACATCAGATGCTGCTGAGAGGCTGAGAAAGACGAGGACAGAGAGATGGGAACCAGATATGGCACTGAGATTGTCAACAAGTCCACTGAAAAGGGTTTTCTTTTTTCTTTTTTTTTTTTTTGAGATGGAGTCTTGCTCTCTGCCCAGGCTGGAGTGCAGTGGTGTGGTATCAGCTCACCACAATCTCCACCTCCTGGGTTCAAGCAATTCTTCTGCCTCAGCCTCCCAAGTAGCTGGGACTACAGGTGCATGCCACCATGCCCAGCTAATTTTTTTATTTTTTTTTGAGACGAAGTTTTGTTCTTGTCACCCAGGCTGGAGTGCAATGGTGCAATCTCGGCTTACCGCACCCTCCACCTCGTGGGTTCAAGTGACTCTTCTGCCTCAGCCTCCCGAGTAGCTGGGATTACAGGCATGTGCCACCATGCCTGAATAATTTTGTACTTTTAGTAGAAATCGGGTTTCTCCATGTTGGCCAGGCTGGTCTTGATCTCCAGACCTCGGTGATCCACCCGCCTAGGCCTCCCAAAGTGTTGGGATTACAGGCGTGAGCCACCGCACCTGGCCTAATTTTTGTATTTTTAGTAGAGATGGGGTTTCATTACGCTGGCCAGGCTGATCTCAAACTCCTGACCTTGTGATCCGCCTGCCTCAGCCTCCCAAAGTGCTGGGATTACAGGCGTGAGCCACCGCACCTGGCCCGGGTTTTCTTTTTAAAAAAGGAAAAAAATTTGTTCCAGCAGTTTACAAACCAGGGCGATGCAGCCTTCTGTACAAAGGTGCATTCCAGAGAACAAAGAGAACAAAGAAATAGGTTGTCTTTTGTAGCTGCTCAGGTTCCCACTTTGGTCCACTTATGCAAATGAGGAAGGCACACTTGCTTAGTTCTGACTGGTTAATACTTACTGAGTTCAGATTGGTCGATGTGGGTCACAGTCGATGGGTTGATTCTGGTGGCATAAATAGGAACAGACAGCTATGAAACCATCCCAGAGGTAAGCGAGAGTGGGGGCTTTCCAGGAATGCAGAATGTGTGTGTGACCCTAGTCAGCAAATGGCTTCTAGGTCCTACTTTGAATTTAGACCCGGTTAGTGACTTGGGAACTATCATGAAGGATTGGCTCTTTCAGGGTTCACAAAGATATTGGTGACCTTTTAAAGATCAATTTCAGTGGGATGTGGGAATTGGAGGCAAGGAAGTGGAGATAGCTACTGAAAATAATATTTCCAAGTTCTTAAAGAAAGCCAGAAACAGGGCTATGGTGGGAGGACAGTGCGGGTCAAGGGAAGGTTGTTGATTGTAATCAAGAGACACCAGAGTGCCTGGGTGTGGTGGGGCTCATGCCTGTAATCCCAGCACTTTGGGAGGCCGAGGCAGTCAGCTCACCTGAGGTCAGGAGTTTGAGACCAGCTTGGCCAACATGGTGAAACCCCATCTCTACTAAATATACAATAACTAGCCAGGCGTGGTGGCGGGCACCTGTAATCCCAGCCACGAGGGAGGCTGAAGCAGGAGAATCACTTGAACCTGGGTGGCGGAGGCTGCAGTGAGCCAAGATCGTGCCAGTGCACTCCAGCCTGGGCGACACAGCAAGACTCTGTCTCAAAAAACAAAAACCAAAAAAGAGACAGCAGAATCATGTATGCTGATGGGGTGAGCCAGGTACTAGGATCTCGACATCTAAGGATGCCCCCTTCTCCAAGAGTCTCCTTACCTTCCTGCATGGAAGCACACCCTCCCCTCCAGCCCCCCATTCCTTTATTCTGCTGTATTTTTCTCCATGACACTTACCATCTTTGAACAGAGTACATACGCAACACGTGTTTGTCTAGCAACTGTGCTGTCTGGCTCTCTTTCCTAGAATTTAAGCTGTGAGAGGCCGACGCTGCTGTCTGCCTGGCTCGTGGCTGCTTTCCTGGTGTCTAGCACAGAGCCTGGCCTGTTTCAGGGGCTCAGTGAAACATTTGTTGGCTGAAGGAATGAATGAATGGCTCTAGCAGAGGGACAGAAACTAACCATGCAGGAGAAGAGAGCTGGGAAGGGATCCAGAGCCAGGGCCTGGCAGGGAGTGTAGGTGCGTCCTCCCTGATTGCAGAGAAGGAGAGAGGTTGCACTTTGAGGGGTGGAAACACAAGGTGAATCCCCCTGATGGTCATCAGCTTGTGCGGCTGTGTGGGTGTGAGGGGTGTAAAAGAGTGGTTTGGAGCATGTGAAGAGAGCCTTCCAGGAGGTGAGGGGGATTGCCAGGCGGTTTGTGATAATGCGGAGATCTGGTGCCGTGCAGCCTGCTTCTGCGACTCTCCCCATCAGGCACAGGCACAGAGTAGTCAGAGAGTTGAGCCAGAACCACGATGTCTTTGGCACAGACTTTCATCTGTCAGATGGGAGTGGGGACCCCAGAGAGAGAGCCAGCCCAAGGTCCTGGCATCCTCGTGAACCCCCGTCTGCGGGTTTCTGGTCCAGTGTCCCTTCTAGATGGCTAGGCCTCCTCTGAGGAGGTGGGTGTGCACATCCGGAGAGCCCTCTGGAGTGCAGGACTGGGCTGCGGGGTACCCTGAACTGCAACCATCTTAGAGCAAGGTCCAGGCTGCAGCAGGAGGAGTTGCAGGCCGCCCACCCTAGCCACGGCCCTGCCCTGGCAGGAAGCTTCCAAGAGTAAACACTGCCTAATTGTCCCGCCCAGCGAGCAGGCCTGTCCATTCCACGCTGGCCAGACTCCCAGTCACCAAAGCGCCCTCTCCCTCTGCTCCACTCTGCAGGCTGGCTCTCCTGAGGATGCGCCAGCGTCACCCCCGGGCAAGATGCCCTTCCCTCTGTGTGGCCGGAATCCTTGCCTGTGGCTTTCTCCTGGGCTGCTGGGGACCCTCCCATTTCCAGCAGGTGGGCACATTTGCAGGAGCGGGGGTATTCTGGGAGCCTCTGGGAGCCTCTCGGTGGGGTATTCTGAGCTACCTGGGGCGAGGGGAGTGCCAAACAGCTGACTACATCAGCTTTGGGGTTTGCGCTGGGCAGGGAAGTCTGCACTTGGGGTTTTGGGGGATGAAGTGTGCTCACTGAAGAGGGACTCAGTGTCTCAGTACCACCTGCTCATCCAGTGAAGCTGAACAGACAGATACTAGTTTGTCCCAAACTATGTGGGTTGCTCTTCTCTGCCTTTCCCTTCCTCTCCCGCTCCCTGTCTCTGATTTCCCCCTCTCCTTCTTGGTTGGCCTCACCCACCTCCTGCTTCCTGTCTCTTTCTTCATCCGTCTCTTTTTCTTCTTTCTTTCCTCCTTCCTTCCTTCCTTCCTTCCTTCCTTCCTTCCTTCCCTCCCTCCCTCCCTCTCTCCCTCATTCCTTCCTTTCTTCTGTCTTTCTGTCTTTCTCTTTCTTTCTTCTTCTTCTTTTTTTTTTTTTTTAACATGGGGTCTTGTTATGTTGCCCCGGCTGGTCTCAAACTCCTGGATCAAGTGATCCTCCCACCTCGGTCTCCCCAAGTGTTAGGATTACAGGCGTGAGCCACTGCACCCAGCCCCATCCATCTCTTTTTGTCTTGCAGAGTTTTCTTCAGGCTTTGGAGCCACAGGCTGTGTCTTCTTACTTGAGCCCTGGTGCTCCCTTAAAAGGTACTTGTCCTGATGTCTTCTGTCCCAGGGAAGTGTCTCTGGACTTTTGAGGGGTATCTCACCATTGAGTCAGTGGTCTGGGATTTTTGGTGGATCTGGCAGGAGAAGGTCAGAGAAGCTGCTGTCACCCCTATTAATTAACTCTGTTACTTCCTGCCAAGTTGATAAAAGCTGGTCTGGATGTTCCAGCCAGGCCAGGGTTCTCACCCTAGCTTCTGTTAAATATCACAAGGGAACGGTCACTGATTGGCTGGCCCCTTCTGCCCCGTGGCCTCTGCTGAGCTGGCTGGTTTTCAGGAGCTCTTGTGGTTTCTGGCTGTGGATGTAAATATTTATTCCTTCTGTGGGAAACAAGATAGGTACTGGCTCAGGCTCCCTCCTAAGGCCATGGATTTCCTTATGATAAAGGCCTGTCCCCATTGCCCACAGGCCCTGTGTGTGACCGTCTCCGGGTGCGAGCCCCCTTCCCAGTAGGGCCATTGACAACTTGACTAACGGCTGATGGGGGCCAGAGGCAGGTGGGCTAGTGGTCAGGGGGAACGGGAGGGCAAGGCCCATCTTGTGACCTGGTTCTTTGTGGTCTAGGCCACATGCACACTAACCAGTGCCTGGAGCCATCCCGGGGGGCTGGATGCAGCCGATGCTGTCTGGGTACCCATAGCCTGGGTCCTTCTAGCTCTGCCGCTCCTGAAGGACTGGGAGATCATTGCCCAGGGTCCCTGGCCCTCTAAGGGCTCCCTTGGGAGAGGACAGTGAGGGCTGGTCTGGGTCCCTGCTTCCCAAGAGACCACCGGGCTCCACTTGTGTTCCGTTTCCTGTCGGGGTCCGTGATGTTACTCATGAAACACCTGTGTCCAGAGCAGGGTCCGGGAGGCAGGGCAGGGGCTTTCCCCTTTGGGCAGAGCCACCAGGGCAGTAGGAAGCTTGTCTTGATGGGGTGACCTAAAGGACACCATAGCCCAACAGCTCCTCCTGGGCCCTGCCCTTTGCATGCCCAGTCACTAACGGGGTCCAGCTCTTGGGGTGGGGGTGACACGCAATGTCTTGACTTCGGAAGGCCATCCTTCCAAGACCCGCCAGCCTCTCTCCTGTTAGCTTTCCACTACTTGCTTTCTAGAACCATTGCCCTCTGCTCTCCCCCTGCCCCTCCAGGCCGCCCTCCTTCCCCTGGCTTCCAGAGGCAGAGGCAGAGGCAGAGGCGAGCTGCAGGCAGCATCCTACACCTGGAGCTGCTGGTGGCCGTGGGCCCCGATGTCTTCCAGGCTCACCAGGAGGACACGGAGCGCTACGTGCTCACCAACCTCAACATTGTGAGTGCCCCCACAGGAGCAACCTCCAGGGATGGCGCTGGCCTGTGCAGGTCCCCATGGCCAGGGCTGGTGACCAATGTCTGTGGGCTGGTGACCAATGTCTGTGGGCTGGTGTATCTGGTGGTCTAAATACAGTGGGTAAAACTCAGGTAGAATGGCTCGGGGCTCTTCCTCTTCTCCCTCCCTCCCCTGGGTGGAGGTGGGTGAGGTCCCACACCCCCTCACAGCTCCATAGCACATGCACACCCTGTAGCCTCTCACTACTCAAGTCCCTTCACCTGGGGCCACCCTCAAGCCTGGCCTCTTCCTCAGTATCCATTTGACCCCCAGGAGGCTCAGCTAACACAACCCTGGCAAACGGGGTGTGGGCTGCTCACACTGCCCTCTGTACCCCGACCCTGCCCTCTCTCTTTCTCTCGTCCCCTACTCAGAGTGGCGAGGACAGGTCACCAGTCTGAAGTCTAAACAGAGACTGCTGGCAAAGGAGATGGCCACCTTCATTTCTTGCTAGCACCTGAACCCCTGCAGCCCCCCTTCACTTGAAAGCTGGGGAAGGGTGGGCAGGAAGCACTACCCCACTAATGGCCATCTCAGAAAGACAAACAAGGCTGGGTGTGGTGGCTCATGCCTATAATCCCAGCACTTTGGGAGGCCAAGGCAGGTGTATCACCTGAAGTCAGGAGTTCAAGACCAGCCTGGCCAACATGGTGAAACTCCATATCTATTAAAAATACAAAAATTAGCTGGGCATGGTGGCAGGCTCCTGTAATCTGAGAGGAGTCTGTGGTCTGAGAGGAGCAGCATTTGACTGGAATATCCAACTCGTGACCGTCTGTGTGCTCTCATCCCCTTGCTTTGGAGTTTGTTTTCCTTGCATTAGTTGGCCTTCCTGAGCCGTGAGCTGAGGAGCAGCAGAGGCACGGCTGACTGTGCATCGCATTTTAGGAGCCCCCGCTTCCCACACATGCTTTCCAGCCCTTCACACCCTGGGGACCCTGGGAGTCAGCAGCTGCCTGGGACTGGCAATGCCCACCCGACGGGTTACCTCTCTCATTTGCCCTTCCACAGGGGGCAGAACTGCTTCGGGACCCGTCCCTGGGGGCTGAGTTTCGGGTGCACCTGGTGAAGATGGTCATTCTGACAGAGCCAGAGGTAGGCATGGAGCTGGAGCTCAGCACGCCATACAGAGCGGGAAGCCCAAGTCATCGCATCTCCATCCTCTTTTTTTTTTTTTTTGAGACAGAGTCTCGCTCTGTGTCGCCCGAGCTGGAGTGCAGTGGCCGGATCTCAGCTCACTGCAAGCTC
>NW_012122931.1:1082804-1084818 GCF_000951035.1 Colobus angolensis palliatus | reverse complement strand
TAGCCAGGATGGTCTCGATCTCCTGACCTCGTGATCCGCCCATCTTGGCCTCCCAAAGTGCTGGGATTACAGGCTTGAGCCACCGCGCCCAGCCTCCATCCTCTTTAACCTCTTGTCCTGGATGCCCCAAGCAGCATGGGTCACAGAACACATTCAGCCAGACGGACCAGCTGCCCTCCCAGCTCTATCCAGCACTCAGCACAGGCTGCCTGACTACTTCTCTGAGCATCAGTTGTCTCACCCCTAACATGGGCTAGTCAGAGGGTTGTTATGAGGACTAACTCGGATACACACTGACCGCAGTCAGCACCATGCCTGGTTGGGGTATCCTAAACGCAGGCTTTGCTGTGGATCTGCAGGGTGCTCCAAATATCACAGCCAACCTTACCTCCTCCCTGCTGAGCGTCTGTGGGTGGAGCCGGACCATCAACCCCGAGGACGACACGGATCCTGGCCATGCTGACCTGGTCCTCTACATCACGAGGTAGCCGAGCTTTCTGATGGGTGCTGGTCAGCCAGCGTGGGAAGGCTGCACCCTTGGCCTCCGGCCCTCTACAAAGGTGACCCTGGGGCAGCCACGTGCCTTGGCACCACCCAAGTGACTGTTTTCTCTCACCGAGGTTTGACCTGGAGTTGCCTGATGGTAACCGGCAGGTGCGGGGAGTCACCCAGCTGGGTGGTGCCTGCTCCACAACCTGGAGCTGCCTCATTACCGAGGACACTGGCTTCGACCTGGGAGTCACCATCGCCCATGAGATTGGGCACAGGTATGCAGCCCCACCAGCTGTCCCCAGGCTCTGGCAAGGAGCTGACCTGGGTACCCAGGGTGGAGGTGGTCTTGGCAAGCAGTGGGTGCTTGTAGAATTTTGCCAGAGGAGCCTGTACCCCTCACCCCAACAGACTCAGAAGGGTGGGTCTGAGGACAGGGGAACCTGATCCTCTTTGATTAAAGAAACTTTTTTTCCAAAAGACAAGCAAAACACCTTTAGCAGGTAGAAAATAACTTCTGTAGAAAATTCAGGTAAAGAAAAAGCAGGCTGTAAAAACTATCTCAAATCCCACCGTTTAGAGATAATGTCTCTTCACATTTTGTATTTAATTTCAGTCTTTTCTTTACAGACACGCACATATTTTTTATTTGCAAAACTGGGATTTAGTTTAGATCCCTGAATTAAAGGAAAATTGTGATTATGCTGTTCGTTACTTTGTTACCTGTTATTTCTTTTTTCTTTTTCTTTTTCTTTTTCTTTTTTTTTTTGAGGCGGGTTTCACTCTTGTTGCCCAAGCTGGAGTGCAATGGCATGATCTCAACTCACTGCAACCTCTGCCTCCCGTGTTCAAGTGATTCTCCTGCCTCAGCCTCCCGAGTAGCTCGGATTACAGGCATGTGCCACCATGCCCAGCTAATTTTGTATTTTTAGAAGAGACAGGGTTTCTCCATGTTGGTCAGGCTGGTCTCAAACTCCTGACCTCAGGTGATACACCTGCCTCGGCCTCCCAAAGTGCTGGGATTACAGGCATGAGCCACTGCTTCCAGCCTTTCTTTTTTCTTCCTAGGGTGAATGCAGGATTTACCTGCTCTTTATGTAATAATACATCCCAAACATTATCCCGGGTCTCTTACAGGTGTGTGCCATAATTTATTTAATCAGGCTCCTCTCCTTGGATGTCTAGGTTGCCTGAACACATATTCCTGTTGTGAACATTATACATTCTTGTGTGCAAACCTTCGCTCCTACCTATAACCATTTACCTAGAGTGATGGGTTTCTTTTCATTTCTTTAGTTTTTTAAGTCTGAAAATAATACCCAATTGTTGTAAAAATTCAAACAGTGCAGAGATTTCTTTCTTTCTTTTTTTTTTTTTTTTGAGACGGAGTCTTGCTCTGTCACCCAGGCTGGAGTGCAGTGGCACAATCTCGGCTTACTGCAAGCTCCGCCTCCCGGGTTCACATCATTCTCCTGCCTCAGCCTCCTGAGTAGCTGGGACTACAGGTGCCCGCCACCACGCCCGG
>NW_012122931.1:1077956-1080764 GCF_000951035.1 Colobus angolensis palliatus | reverse complement strand
ACCCACCCCTCCGTCCAACCCCGGCGCCCACCGCTCCGTCCCAGCCCCTGCACCCACCCCTCCGTCCCAACCCCTGCACCCACCCCTCCGTCCCACCCACCTGCCCAACTCCCTGCGCCTCCCGCCGCGCTGTCCCACGCTCTGCGGCCACCCTTCCGTCCACATTCTCTCCCACTTGCCTGCACCCACCCCTGCATCCTACCCTCCTCCATCCACCCCCATCTCGGACCCCTGCGCCCACCCGGTTCCTGCGTCCACCCCCTCAATTCACCCCCTTACCCTTCGTCTGCCTCTACCCGCGCCGACCCCTCCGTCCACTCTCCATGCTCCATCAGCTCCACACCCCTATCTCCCCCGCCCGCGTACATGTATCCCTGCGTCCCCTTTTCACCGACCGTACCGCTCCCGGACCTAACGTGCATCTGCTCCATCCCACTCTGACCTGTGCCTCCGTCACCGCTCCCTCTGCTGGCCACCCACCTCCGCGCGGACGGGAGCCTTAGTCTTGGTCCCAGTCCAGAGCTGGCTCCTGGTGGGGGGCTCGGGCCGACAACTCCTGTTCCCACTCGCAAAAGGCCACGCTTCCAAACGCTTCCATGCCCGTGCACACTCCTCTGTCCCGCCTCCTCCCGGTGTACACCCCGGGCCTGAGCCGGGCCTTGTCGCAGCGCAGGACGGGCCCGCTGCGTGTGGGACCCCCCGCGGCCTCAGCCTGGGTCCACGGGGCGCCCGCCGGAGGCGCAGCCTGGCCTCTACTACAGCGCCAACGAGCAGTGCCGCGTGGCCTTCGGCCCTAAGGCTGTCTCCTGCACCTTCGCCAGGGAGCACCTGGTGAGTCTGCCGGCGGTGGCCTGGGATTGGCCATGAGGTTCCTCGGCATCACCCAACTCATCAACTCATGTCCCCTCAACGTGCACCGTGAGCACCTGCTGGGTGCAGTGCTAGGCTGAGGTACCCCCAGGGCAGCTTACCTGGTCTCCAGAAATGCTGTCTGTGGCCATTAGAAATTATTTAAAATGTTTGAACAAAAGCCCCGACATTTTTGACTGGGCCCCACAAATTATGTAGCTAGTCCTGGGAGGGCCCCTGTGCCCAAGCACTCCTGGCTAAGGACACCAATCTTAAACAGTTACCAAGGACTTCCTATCTGTTGTGGCTGGAGTCAGCCTGGAGGGCTTCCTGGAGGAAGTGGCGTCCAAACTGAACCCACAGCAGAAGTGGGACTGGTAGGGGGAGGGGAGATGAAGGAGCGTAGGCACCCCAAAAGACAGACTTCCTTGCAGGGTTGCATAGGACATTCATGGAGTCCAGCCACTTTTGCCTTGGTGGGCCCCTTCCTCCATAAAAAAAATTTGAGAATTATATTTTAATACTCTTTTTTTTTTTTGAGACGGAGTCTCTCTCTGTTGCCCAGGTTGGAGTGCAGTGGCGATCTCAGCTCACTGCAAGTTCCGCCTCCTGAGTTCACACCATTCTGCCTCAGCCTCCAGAGAAGCTGGGACTACAGGCACCCGTGGCGGGCTAATTTTTTGTATTTTTAGTAGAGATGGAGTTTCACCGTGTTAGCCAGGATGGTCTTGATCTCCTGACCTGGTGATCCACCCACCTGGGCATCCCAAAGTGCTGGGATTACAGGCATGAGTCACCACGCCTGGCCAAGTCTTTTTTTTTTTTTTTTTCCTTCTTTGAGACAGGGCCTCGTTCTGTGGCCCAGGGTGGAGTGCAGTAGCACAATTATAACTCACTGTAGCCTCAACCTCTCGGGCACAAGCGATCCTCCCACCTCAGCCTTGGAGTAGCTGGGACTACAAGCACATGCCCCAACGCCCAGCTAATTTTTAAATTTTTTGCAGAAATGGGGTCTCCCTTTGTTACCCAGGCTGGTCTAGGACTCCTGGCCTCAAGCCGTCATCCCACCTTGGCGTCCCAAAGCCCTGGGATTACAGACATGAGCCACCACCCATGCCTGACCAGCAAATCTATTAATATTATATATTACAACATTAATTTGAATCTTTAAGTTCATTTTTCTTTTTCTTTTCTTTTTTTTCTTTTATCTTTTTTTTTTTTTTTTTTGAGACAGAGTCTAACTCTGTCACCCAGGCTGGAGTGCAGTGGCACAATCTTGGCTTACTGCAGTCTCCGCCTCCAAGGTTCAAGCAATTCCTGGGCCTATGCCTCCCAAGTAGCTGGGACTACAGGCATGTGCCACCATGCCCAGATAAGTTTTGTATTTTTTAGTGGAGATAGGGTTTCATCATGTTGGCCAGGCTGGTCTCGAATTCCTAACCTCAGGTGATCCGCCCGCCTTGGCCTCCCAAAGTGCTGGGATTACAGGCATGAGCTACCACACCCAGACTAATTCATTTTTTTCTTCTGATTTTATTTTATTTATTTATTTATTTTGAGACAGAGTCTCGCTCTGTCACCCAGGCTGGAGTGCAGCGGCGCGATCTCGGCTCACTGTAAGCTCTGCCTTCTGGGTTAATGCCATTCTCCTGTGTCAGCCTCCTTAGTAGTTGGGACTATAGGCACCCGCCACCACCCACGGCTAATTTTTTGTATTTTTAGTACAGACGGGGTTTCACTGTGTTAGCCAGGATGGTCTCGATCTCCTGACCTCGTGATCCGCCTGCCTTGGCCTCCAGGCGCCCGGCACCTCGCCCAGCTAGTTTTTTGTATTTTTTAGTAGAGACGGGGTTTCTCTGTGTTAGCCAGGATGATCTCGATCTCCTGACCTCGTGATCCACCCGTCTCGGCCTCCCAAAGTGCTGGGATTATAGGCGTGAGCCATCGCGCCCGGCCAAG
>NW_012122931.1:1057314-1077561 GCF_000951035.1 Colobus angolensis palliatus | reverse complement strand
AAAAAAAAAATTACCTGAGCGTGGTGGCGCGTGCCTGTATTCCCAGCTACTTGGGAGGCTGAGGTAGGAGAATTGCTTGAACCCAGGAGGCAGAGGTTGCTGTGAGCTGAGATCGCGCCATTGTACTTCAGCCTGGGCAACAAGAGCAAAATCGTCTCAGATAAACAAAAAGTAAAAAAAAAAAAAAAAAATTAAAACATTTCCCTGCTGAACTTCGTCAGTGACAAGAAAGAAAAAAAGAAAAAAGACACAAAAACCACATTTCCATGGGCCCCCAAAAGTGTGGCAGGACCTGGTCGTGGTCCCAGTTCCCCATCGATGGGTCGGTCATGCCTTGTCTTTTGGGGGCACCAGTGCCCGCAGCGTAGAGTGTTGGCTGTGTCAGTGTGTCCTGCGGTCTGGGAGGGACAGTTAAGGTTGGACACTGACCTGGAAGGCCCTGGTGGCCCCTGAGCTTGCCACCTGTCCACCCTCCTAGGATATGTGCCAGGCCCTCTCCTGCCACACAGACCCGCTGGACCAAAGCAGCTGCAGCCGCCTCCTTGTTCCTCTCCTGGACGGGACAGAATGTGGCGTGGAGAAGGTCAGAGCCAAGAGTGAACGAGCGGGCTCCTGTGAGCATGTGCACATGGGCGCCTCCAGCCAGACTGCCCTATTCTTAGGTGGGGAGGCAGGACCAGTATGGGGCAGAGAGCCTTGGAGTTGGCCTTGGTGACTTTCCTTTGTTGGTGGTCTGAACTCTTTCCCTTAGCATTTACTCCCATGCAGAATGGGAGTGTGGGCTGCCTGTTGGTATGGGGGGTGCCCATGGGTATGGGGTTCCTTTGAGTGGGGTCCCTGTGTGAAGGTCCTCGTGGATATGGGGTGTCTCGGGGTGGGATCCCTGTGTAAGGGGATCCCTGTGAGGGTAGAGCCCCTGTGGGTGGGTCCTTCTGTGTATGTTGGGGGATCCCTGTGTGTCGAGGGGGTCCCCGGGGGGTTCTATGTGTATGTTGGGGGGTCCTGGGTATTGGGGGATCCCCGTGGTCTGGGGGATCCATGTTGCTGGGCTACCTGTGTGTGTTGGGGGGGTCTCTGTGTGCGTTGGAGATCCCTGTGTGTTGGGGGATCCATATGGGTGAGTTCCTTGTGTGTGTTTGGGGGTCACCGTGGGTAGGGTCCCTGTGTGTGCTGAGAGACCCCTGAGTATGTTGGGGGACTCCCTGTGTGTGTTGGGTGTCGCTGTGCTGGGGTCGCCGTGGGATGCGAGATGAGGCCGTCCTTGCCTTGCAGTGGTGCTCCAAGGGTCGCTGCCGCTCCCTGGTGGAGCTGACCCCCATAGCAGCGGTGGATGGGCACTGGTCTAGCTGGGGTCCCCAAAGTCTTTGTTCCCGCTCCTGTGGAGGAGGTGTGGTCACCAGGAGGCGGCAGTGCAACAACCCCAGGTACCGCGGGGAGGGGTGCTCTTCTGTCAGGGAGGGTGGCCACACCACATTCCCTAGTTGAAGGCAGTGGTCACCCTCCTGTCTCCTGGGCATTTTCAGACCTGCCTTTGGGGGGCGTGCGTGTGTTGGTGCTGACCTCCAGGCCGAGATGTGCAACACTCAGGTAGGCCTGCTTCCTGGGGCAGGAGGGGGCAGCTGGTGGCACCGGGCCCTGGGGGAGCCAAAGTGACCATCTGTGGTTCACACCAGGACACATTTGAGAAGGACTTTGGGGCCAGGTGACGTGGCTTACGCCTGTAATCTCAGCACTCTGGGAGGCCAGAGTGGGTGGATCACCTGAGGTCAGGAGTTCAAGACCAGCCTGGCCAACATGGTGAAATCCTGTCTCTACAGAAAATATAAAAATTAGTCAGGTATGGTGGCGGGCGCCCGTAGTTCCAGCTACTCAGGAAGCTGAGGCATGAGAATCGCTTGAACCTGGGAAGTGGAGGCTGCAATGAGCCGAGATTGGGCCACTGCACTCCAGCCTGGGTGACAGAATGAGACTCTGTCTCAAAAAATATATAAAAATTAAAAAAGAGAGAGAAGGACATTGGGAACTCCGTTCGTAAACCAGGCCAGTCCTGCTGATGTCCACAGAGCCCCTGAAGTATCCCGCCTCCCTCCCTGAGTGCCATTTTGCCCTCCAGAGCACATCTTGCAGGAAGAACCTCCCCACTAGGAGTACAGTGCCCTGCTGCATGGCTGCAGAGGAGGTTTTGTTTTGTTTTTTTTTTTTTGAGACAGAGTCTCACCCTGTTGCCCAGGCTGTAGTGCAGTGGTGCTATCTCAGCTCACTGCAACCTCTGCCTCCCAGCTTCAAGCGATTCTCCTGCCTTAGCTTCCCGAGTAGCTAGGACTACAGTCACCCGCCACTATGCCCAGCTAATTTTTTGTATTTTTAGTAGAGACGGGGTTTCACCGTGTTAGCCAGGATGGCCTTGATCTCCTGACCTCGTGATCTGCCTTCCTCAGCCTCCCAAAGTGCTGGGATTACAGGTGTGAAAGTTTCAGAATGTTTCCAGTACTCTGGAGTAAACCCCATATGGTAGGCTGTCACTCCCCATTTCCCCTCCGCCACCCGGCGGCCATTGATCTCCCTTTTGTCTTTGTGGATTGACCTGTTCCAGACATGCCACGTACCTGGGGCCGGAAAACAGGTGTGCTTCCTGCCTGCCTTCCTCCCCCAGTGGCACGTCCTCAGGGCTCACCTGTGTTTTAGCCTGTGTCAGCACTTCATTCCTCTTTCTGGCTGAATCATATTCCACTGCAGGGATAGACCACATTTTCATCCAGTCATCTGCTGATGGACATTGGAAGTGTTTCCACGTTTTGGCTCCTGTGAACAGAGCCGCTACAAACGTGCTTGTACATGCTTGAATCCCTGTTTTCAATTCTTTTGGCAGTATGCTCAGGAGTGGAGTTATTGGATCATATGGGAATTCTATGTTTGACTTTTTTTTTTTGAGACAGAGTCTTGCTCTGTTGCCAGGCTGGAGTACAGTGGTGCAATCTTGGCTCACTGCAACCTTCGCCTCTCGGGTTCAAGCGATTCCCCTGCCTCAGCCTCTGGAGTAGCTGGGATTACAGGCACATGCCACCATGCCTGGCTAATTTTTTGTATTTTTAATAGAGATAGGGTTTCCACCACGTTGGCCAGGATGATCTGGATCTCCCGACCTCAGGTGATCCACCCACCTCGGCCTCCCAAAGTGCTGGGATTACAAGTGTGAACCATGGTGCCCGGCCTGTTTTCTGTTTTTTGATTTTGGCCATCTTCGTGGTGTGCAATGGTAGAAAGATTTTTTTTGCATTGAGTTACATTCTGTCCCCTGCTTGGATGGCCCTGGGTGTGGGTTTGGCCCTATATGTATTACACGTTCTGTATGGTGAGACCCTCCCTTTCCTTCTTCTCCAAATGGGCCCCCAAGACCTCCCCAGATCGCAAGGGGAGGGTCTTTGGCTGGAGCAGAGGGTGGTAGGATTTCGTGGAGGCAGCGTGGTCAGTGTTGACTCCCTGACTCCCGTCCAGGGAGTCAACTCCGATTATCTTCTGTCAGTGCATAAAAGTCCAGGACGCCTGCCTGAGTGCAGAGGCTCCAGTGGTGAGGTCTTTGCTCCATGCTTTGGCTACCTGCCTCTAGGTGCACTACCTAAAGAATATACATCCCCATCACTGTTTTATTGAGTTCAGGCCTTGGAAGCAGAGGCTCTCAGCATAATACTCTTTCCCGGCTTTCTTTGTTGCTGCCCTGTGTTCTTTACAGATTCCCCGGAGTTTTCCCATCAATAGAGAGGGGCAGGCACTTTTGTCACCCCGGTTTACAGAGCAGGGAACTGAGGCACAGCCTGGAGCTGAGGCCATACCCATATCTTGATCCCACACTGCAGGGTGCCA
Source organism: Colobus angolensis palliatus (assembly GCF_000951035.1). Taxonomy (NCBI): domain Eukaryota; kingdom Metazoa; phylum Chordata; class Mammalia; order Primates; family Cercopithecidae; genus Colobus; species Colobus angolensis. The sequence continues at coordinate 1,073,700 of NW_012122931.1, read as the reverse complement.
TGCAGTCTCCCAGTGACAACACCCCCCCGTCCCCCTCCTCTGCCTGTCCTCTGCCTCCTCCCGGCCAGGCCTGTGAGAAGACCCAGCTGGAGTTCATGTCGGAACAGTGTGCCAGGACCGACAGCCAGCCGCTGCACTCCTCCCCTGGCAGTGCCTCCTTCTACCACTGGGGTGCTGCTGTACCACACAGCCAAGGTGAGGCCTGCGGAGTGTGGGGTCAGGGGAGGAGCCAGCCCTGGAGACCCTCAGACAGGGTAGAGTCGTGGGGGGTTGGCCTCCTATCCCTCCAGCACTGGGCAAAGCGGCTCAGGCTCTGGTGTCCCACAGACTGTGGATCACATAGTGGCCAGGCCTCGCTGGCAGATCAGGCACTGACATCCCATCTCTGAGTCTCAATTTCCCATCTGTGAAATGGAGATAATAGCAGTAAGCCCCTCCCTGGTTACTACAAGGATTCAGGGAGATAATTGGGAAATTCCAAGTGTGTTCCTTGGTTCATAATTCTGTTTTTTTGAGACAGAGTCTTGCTCTGTTGCCCAGGCTGGAGTGCAGTGGCGCGATCTCAGTTCACTGCAACCTCTGCCTCTGGGATTCAGGGGATTCTTGCCCCTCAGCCTCCCGAGTAGCTGGGACTACAGGCTTGCACCACCACGCCGACTAATTTTTTTTGTATTTTTACTAGAGATGTGGTTTCACCATGTTGCCCAGGCTGGTTTTGAACTCCTGACCTCACGTTATCCGCCTGCCTTGGTCTCCCAAAGTGCTGGGATTACAGGCATTAGCCATTGCGCCCAGCCTTGGTTCATAATTCAATACCATTAGTTATTAGAGTAGATTAGGATTGTGATTAGGATTATTGCCTTAGGAGGTAGGATGGGGGGAAGATAGAAACCCTTGCCCCATATGCAAAGGATGAAGCTGGGTGGGGGCTGGAGAGCCTGCCCCTCCTGCTCGGTTCAGGACCCCTTGTTCACCCTGCCCTCCCAGGGGATGCTCAGTGCAGGCACATGTGCCGGGCAATTGGCGAGAGCTTCATCATGAAGCGTGGAGACAGCTTCCTGGATGGGACCCGGTGTATGCCAAGTGGCCCCCGGGAGGACGGGACCCTAAGCCTGTGCGTGTCGGGCAGCTGCAGGGTAGGCATGTGTGGACATTGGCGACGGCCCTGGGGCCTGCCTGTCCTATTGGAAGGCTCCTGGGGGCAGGTCGGTGGGTGCTGGCCCCAGTGGAGCTGCAGTGCAGTCTGCAGGGGAGGGGTGCTGGGGAAAAGGATCTGGACTTGGAGTCAGCCTGGGTTAAGGGCTGCAGTGCGACCTTGGGCAAGTCATTGAGCTCTCTAAGCTTGCTTCCTGTGTAGGTGTTGGGGTGCTACAGAAGTGTTGCTGGTTTTGTGGATCCCAGAACCTCAGAGCTGGCAGGGCTGCAGTGTCATTGAGGCCAGCACCCTCCAGTGACACCGGCCCCCTGTCCTTTCCTTTGCATAGACATTTGGCTGTGATGGCAGGATGGACTCCCAGCAGGTACGGGACGTGTGCCAGGTGTGTGGTGGGGACAACAGCACGTGCAGCCCACGGAACGGCTCTTTCACAGCTGGAAGAGCGAGAGGTAGGCAGCCTCCCTGAGGGCAGAGGCTGGGCTTCCCCCAGCCTCCAAGACGGCCACAGCCCAGAGCCTTGGTGCAGAGGCTGCTCAGGTCACAGGGCCTGCACATCACTCAGCCCTGGATGCCTCCTGCAGTGTCAGCATCTCCCTCTTCCACTTCGCCACCCTCCTGTGGCAGGCTCAGATTTTGGCCTTGATGTTGCTGAGACTGTGGTGCCTCAGTAATGGTGGCTCACTGTAGCTGTGCTCAACACTCTGTCTCAAAAAAACAGAATTATGAACCAAGGAACACACTTGGTATTTCCCAATTATCTCCCTGAATCCTTGTAGTGACCAGGGAGGGGCTTACTGCTATTATCTCCATTTCACAGATGGGAAATTGAGACTCAGAGATGGGATGTCAGTGCCTGATCTGCCAGTGACATTGGCCGGGTGTGGTGGCTCACGCCTGTAATCCCAGCACTTTGGGAGGCTGAGGCGGGTGGATCACCTGTAGTCGGGAGTTTAAGACCAGCCTGGCCAATATGGTGAAACCCTGTCTCTACTGAAAATACAAAACTTAGCTGGGCGTGGTGGCAGGCGCCTGTAGTCCTGGCTACTCGGGACGCTGAGGCAGGATAATTGCTTGAACCCGGGAGGCGGAGATCCCTCTGCACTCCAGCATGGGCAAAGGAGCGGGACACTCTAAAAAAATAATAGTAATAATACGGACATCATGCATTCTGTAGCAGCTAGCCTCTTCTCTCCTGCTCAAGAAATCCCACTGAGAGGGACACAAGTGAATGAGAGGGATGGTAGTTACACTTGGAAAATCTTTGACTTTGGTGTATATACGAGGTCAAAAATCATTTGTAAATGCCAGTGCTTCTACGGAGAGCAGAGACTTGAGCCCTGCCTCCCTCTGGCGTGCCCCACTGTGCTGGAGAACCTTGGCCCTGGTCCCTTCTCCCAGCCAGGGCAGAGCCTTGGCAGGTGGTCCTCCAGCCTGCTTTTAATTGCCCCCTTGACAGAGGACTCACTGCTGCTGGAGCCAGCCCCATGGCATTGTTCAGTTTTTCCCGACCAGCTAAGATCAGCTCCCTTTGTCTGCGATGTGGTGGCCGTGAGGTCCACGCATCTTTCCTTCTTTTATCCTTTCTAGAATATGTCACATTTCTGACGGTTACCCCCAACCTGACCAGTGTCTACATTGCCAACCACAGGCCTCTCTTCACACACTTGGGTGAGTTGACTGGAGGACTCCCACCCAGTTAGCTAGACTGAAAAGGTGCAGGACACGGTCCCCAAGATGCCCTCACTTCTGACATCACTCGCAAGTTCAAGGGGTTCCCCAAACCACCCTCAGGCTTGACTAGGAAGACTCCCAGAGCTCACTGAGAGCTGTGGCATGTGGCTGTGGCTCCTTCCAGAAGGACATGGGGTAGAATTGTCCAAGGGAAGAGATGCAGGCAGGGTCTGGGAGGGTCCAAACAGGAGGCCTGATGTCTCAGGGATGTGACACCCTTCTAGCATTGGAGCGTGGCCAAACACATGGAGTATTGCCCACACAGAAAGCCCACCGAGTGGGAGTTGAGAGTTTTTTTTTTTTGAGACGGAGTCTCGCTCTGTCGCTCAGGCTGGAGTGCAGTGGCCGGATCTCGGCTCACTGCAAGCTCCGCTTCCCGGGATCCCGCCATTCTCCTGCCTCAGCCTCCTGAGTAGCTGGGACTACAGGCGCCCGCCACCACGCCCGGCTAGTTTTTTGTATTTTTTTTTTTTCTAGTAGAGATGGGGTTTCACCATGTTAGCCAGGATGGTCTCGATCTCCTGACCTCGTGATCCGCCCGTCTCAGCCTCCCAAAGTGCTGGGATTACAGGCTTGAGCCACCGCGCCCGGCCGAGTTGAGAGTCTTTACTGGGATTTGAGTGCAAAGACATGATTGACTAATTGACCATGTGGATATTCTCAGTCTCCTGGTGACCCAAAGCCTCTATCCTAAATCACATAGTTGGTCTTTCTGGTACAGCCAGCCCCCGCCCTAAAGGAAGACACTTCTGCCTGGTGTGACCTGTGTCTCCTCTTGGGAGCCAACAGCAAAGGCCGGGCTTCTCTCTGGGCAAGGCTGCTTCTTGGCTGTTCAGGGCCACAGTGGGTTTTTCTTTCTGGAGTGTGCCTGCACCTAACCTTTGAAGCCTTGGTTGCCGGCCCTTGCCGTGGGGTCCCTGAGCCCTGAGCCTGTCGAGTTCTGTGCATGAGTGCACTTGCTCATGGCACTCACCAGGTTGTGGAAAGAGGCACAGAGCCTCTGCTGTGAGGAAGTCTCTGGCTCAGATGCCTGCAGCTCCTTAGAGGAGGGCTGGGGACCCTGGGAAGGAGAGTCACTGACGTGCCTGTGAGGAGGATGGGTGCTCAGTTCCACACGGCTAACAGGGCTGGTTCTCCGACAGCGGTGAGGATCGGAGGGCGCTACGTCGTGGCTGGGAAGACGAGCATCTCCCCTAACACCACCTACCCCTCCCTCCTGGAGGATGGCCGTGTCGAGTACAGAGTGGCCCTCACCGAGGACCGGCTGCCCCACCTGGAGGAGATCCGCATCTTGGGACCCCTCCAGGAAGATGCTGAGATCCAGGTTAACAGGAGAGCCTGGGGGAGGCCAGTGGGGGCTTCTTCTTGGGGGCTATGGCTGCTTGCACGTTTGTCCATCCATCCATTCCCTGATTCGTTCATTTATTCATTCAGTGGCCACTTACAGGGAACCCACTATGTATTGGGCCCCATGCTAAGTGAAATGCAGCTAGCTCCTCCAGGGGCTTAGGGTCCCACAAATAAATATCCAAATGTGCCTGTGCCCAGAGCCTGTGGAAGAAGGCCCTGCAGTTCTGGGATCAGGTAAGGTTGGAGGGCCCCAGGCAGGGGTCCGGGGCTCCCCGGGAAAGAGTGATGGAGCTGAGGTCTCAGATGAGCAGATACTGCCGGGCCAAGCAGGGAGGGAAGCGTATAGCCAAGGGAACAGTGTCAGTGTGGGAGGGATGAAGGAAGGTCCTACTGTGTGGGTTTGTGGGGAGATGAAGGCATGGACTCAGGTGCAATGGCATCTGGGGAGCAGGCCTTGGTGCTGAGGATGCTGAGAACAGATGCTGGCTCCCACTGCTTCTTTGGGGTAGAGTGCGTGGGAACTGGAACGCCTTGTTCAGGTGTGTCCTTGGTGATGTGTGCTCGCCCCCGTATGTCCCCATTGGTGCTTTGCTGAGGAAGGCACGTGGAGGGTGGAGAGACATGAGCGCAGGCTGAAACAGACCTGAGAACCTTGGGAGAGGGGCCCAGTCTCAGCGGCCCCAGCTGGCTGCTCTGGCAGCATCCTCTGCCCCTACAGCTGCCAGAGACAGCAGGGCCTCCCCGGTATCAGGCCAGGCCAGGCCAGAGCAAGCCCCTGTGAGTGGCTCATCCCTTCCCTTACCCCGATAGGGCTCCCTTCCTCCCCTCCCCTTGCCTGGGACATTGTCTCCAGATGCTGGCTGTTGAGTGGCTCTCCCGTCATCCTCTGCGGTGTGCAAAAGAGCAGATTCTTGGGTTCTCTGCATATTCCCTGAATCAAGACTTCCCTGTGTTGGGCCTGAGAAGCCCCACTGTAACCAACACAGGCTTGCGGCTGTGGCCAGATGTGGGCATCGAGGGGGCAGGTGCTGAATGTCACCTCGCCCTGGGCTCTGGCCTCCAGGCTGGCCTCTTTCTTGGGCTGGCCTTGGGCACAGGACCCAGTTACCCTCCTGAAGAGCCTCAGGCCCAGGAACCTGCTGAAATTCTTCCCAGTGCTCTCCAGGCCAGGCCCAAGCCAGTAGCCGGCCACAGGGCCCCAGGGATCCAGTTTCTTTCTGCCAACCCCACAGGCCTCAGCTCTGGCTCCAGAAGCCTTCTGTGCTGGCCCTGCCCTAGCCCTTCTTGGGCTCCTTAGCTCAGCCTAAGGTGGGCCTGCCTCCTCCATTGTACTTTGTCCTTTACCCAACCAGCTTAGGGAGCCTTCTCTGTGCTGCCTGAATACCCTATCCCCTAACCTACCAATTACCTGTCCCCAGCCCCCTATCCCAACCCACTGAGAGCTCCTTGTGGCTCAGCTAGTGTCCTGTGCACTGTGCTATACCCAGAGCCTGGTACAGGTCAGTGTCGGCGATTGCCTGTCATTATTTTTGTTTTTGTTGTTTTTTGAGAGAGGGTCTCACTATCGCCCAGGCTGCAGTGCAGTGGCACTATCACAGCTCACTACAGCCTTGACCTCCTGGGCTCAAGTGATCCTCCCACCTCAGCCTCCCAAGTAGCTGGGACTACAGGCGTGCCCCATTATGCCCAGCTGATTTTTTAACTTTTTTTAAAAATAGAGATGGAGTCTCACGATATTGCCCAGGCTGGTCTGAAACTTCTGGGCTCAAGTGATCTGCCTGCCTCAGGTTCCCAAAGTTTTCGGTTTACAGGCATGAGCTACTGTGCCTGGCCAGTGATTGCTTGTTGAACAAAAGATTATAGGGATGGAAGAAGTTGGGAGACTTCCCAGGGGAGGTGACCATGACAGTGACCCTCAGGGAACCCACTGGACAAGGCCTGAAGCTCTTTGTCTGTATGCAGGTTTACAGGCGGTACGGCGAGGAGTATGGCAACCTCACCTGCCCAGACATCACCTTCACCTACTTCCAGCCTAAGCCACGGCAGGCCTGGGTGTGGGCCGCTGTGCGTGGGCCCTGCTCGGTGAGCTGTGGGGCAGGTGAGACCCAGGGAAGGCTCGCCCACAGCATGGCTTACCCCTGCAGGGAGGTAGCCTAGCCCTCCCGCTTCCCTCCCAGGGCTGCGCTGGGTAAACTACAGCTGCCTGGACCAGGCCAGGAAGGAGTTGGTGGAGACTGCCCGGTGCCAAGGGAGCCAGCAGCCACCAGCGTGGCCAGAGGCCTGCGTGCTCGAACCTTGCCCTCCGTAGTGAGTGTGGTGCTGTCTGTGCAGCTCCGGTGGGAGAGAGGGTTCTGCTGGGGCTGCTGGGCTCTGTCCCTGGCCTATGGGGCCCATGTGGCAGGGCTGGGCTGAGCTGCTTCTGTGCAGGCTCTCACTACGCCTGCTCACAGCCCTGCGAGGGGGCTCTGTGAGTGCCCCCTTCTGCAGGTGAGGACATTGAGGCTCAGGGCAGACACGGTGACAATGTCAGCCCAGTGGGACCCACACCTGCTGCCATTGTCTGGGTCACCGAGGCCTCTCTTGAGCTCAGGCGCTCATGGCGAGATGGAGGTGATTGCCAACCTGGAGGGTTGTGGGGAGACTTGGGGAGCTCTGGTGCAAAGCCCCTGGCTGTCACTGCACCTGATGGGCACACTGTTAGGGACAAGGCCATCCCTGCTGGGTGCAGGACAGGGCAGCTGCCCACCAGCATGTGATTCGGGTGTCCTCAGGCTCAGCCATCTGTCCAGCAGCCTGGGGACACCTGGAGAGGCTAGGCTGGTCCTAGTGCCCATTCCTTGTCCCAGACCAGGGGAAGTGTGTCAGCACCCACCACTCCATCACCCCAAGTTAGCCTGGGACCTGGCCAGGGCCCCAACGCTCTGTCTCCTTCCTCAGCTGGGCGGTGGGAGACTTCGGCCCATGCAGTGTCTCCTGTGGGGGTGGCCTGCGGGAGCGGCCAGTGCGCTGTGTGGAGGCCCAGGACAGCCTCCTGAAGACGTTGCCCCCAGCCCGGTGCAGAGCAGGGGCCCAGCAGCCAGCTGTGACAGTGGAAATCTGCAACCCCCAGCCCTGCCCCGCCAGGTGAGCCCAGGGCTAGGTGGGCCTGGGAGAGGGCCTCCCTGGCAGAGTTCGTCCCTGTGCTGAGCCCCAGTCCTTCTGAGAATCCCCTCCTCCCGAGGCCTCTGGTGGAGCCTCACCATCCAGGGTGATGGGCAGTGTCACCTGGTGGTTGTGAGTGCCGGTGTCAGAGTTCCTTACTACCCAGGAGAACCTGGGCCCATCGTTTCCCTCTCTGAGCTTCCGAGCCCCTGCTCTGAAATGGGGATGCCGACCTGCCTGGGGAGGGAGTGGCTTCGAGGATGAGGCCAAACTGAACGGAGTGGGAGATGTCACTTGCTCATCACCACCATTTCCACCGTGCCCACATGGCTGCATCTCATCCCCTCAGTGTCCAAGTTGACAGTGGCTTATCATCCTGCCCTGCCACTAACCAGCTGAGTGACAGGGCAAGTCCCCTCCCCTGTGGGCTTCAGTTTTGTGACCTGTCCGGTGGGAGGGGATTGGTCTGGATCATTGGTGGCCCACTCATAGCTCTGGACTCCTTTCCCTGCTCCCTCATCTGTGGCAGACAAAGCAATCACCACTTTTCCCCGCTGAGGCCAGATAGGGCCTCAGAATCCTTCTCAACACAGCTCTCCAGCCAGCCACTCCAGCGCGGGGCTGACTCACAGCTGAAACCCATTGGCCACCCTTGAACCTGGTGATCTGATTCCATGTGGCACCTGTTTCTCTGCACCTGCTATGGTGCGTGGAGTCAGTGATTGCCTGGCTGGAGGTCGGTCTCTGCCTCTGGAGGGTAGGAGGGATGGGTTCTCTTTTTTTTTTTTTTTTAAGACAGAGTCTTGCTGTCTCACCCAGCCTGGTATGCAGTGGCATGATCTTGGCTCACTGCAGCCTCCTGCCTCGGCAGGTGTGCACCACCAAGCCCAGCTAATTTTTGGATTTTTTGTAGAAACAGGGTTTTGCCATGTTGCCCAGGCTGGTCTCCAACTCCTGGGCTCGAGCAGTCTGCTCACCTCAGCCTCCCAAAGTGCTGAGATTACAGGTGTGAGCTACCGCGCCCGGCCAGGGATAGGTTCTGTCTCTGCACCCTGGAGGCAGGTGGGGTGCCGGACTGCTGAGCAGTGAGTGCTTGTTGAATGGGAACCTGCTGGCTGATGAATGGAGAACGCAGTGCTTCAGGGAGAGACCCTGAGCTTCACTTCTCTGTGGGGCCCCGCTTTGGGCTCCTGGATGTTGGGGAGCAGGTCCTCTGCCTCCCTGCCCCTAGCAGCTGGGCTGTACCTTCCACTGAGTGGCAGAGGCCTGATGACTGTCTCATGCCATCCTCAGGTGGGAGGTGTCAGAACCCAGCCCATGCACATCAGCCAGTGGAGCAGGCCCGGCCTTGCAGAACGAGACCTGTGTGCCGGGGGCAGATGGCCTGGAGGCTCCAGCGACTGAAGGGCCTGACTCCATAGATGAGAAGCTGCCTGCCCCTGAGCCCTGTGTCGGGATGTCATGCCCTCCAGGCTGGGGCCATGTGAGTGCCCTGGGCATGAGAGTGGCTGGGGCTGTTGAGTCCTTTACCTGGCTGGGAGAATGAAGAGCACCCGTCGCCATTGTCCTCTAGGCCAGAGCGAAAACACCTTGCTTCTGTGGGAATGCTGTCTGAGGGCCACCCCTGCTCAGAAAAGAAGCTTAGAAAGAGGGCTCAGGGCCCCTCGGGAGGCTCCCATTCCCCTTGCAAGCCGGGCTGAGAGAAGCATCTAAGGAGAGTATAATGCGGCTGCTGTGCAGAGAAATGCTGCCGGGCTCCCGCCCAGTGTCCAGGGGCTGGAGGCTGACTGGCCTTGCTCTCTGGCCTGGGTGCTGGCAACCCTCACCCCTCATGGCTGGGGGGGATTGCAGGGCCAGTCATGCTCCCACGTCCCGCTCTTGGTTCCCAGCTCTCGACCAGGCCCACAGTGAGCACTCATGCTGCTGAGGAGCCTGCAAAGGTAGGGTGTGCAGCAAGGACACCCGCCGGGAGACCGGGGAGCCAAGGGAGCAGGGGAGGGAGCCCTGGTGTGCACATGCCACTTCCTGCTCTCTCTGCTGCCTCCTGAGAAGATTGGGACGGGGGTCGCTGGGTGCTCAGAGGAGTCCCAGACCCATGAACTTGTTGCTGTTTCCCACAGCTGGATGCCATCTCTGCAGGGGAGGAGGCTCCCTCCCCATGGGGCAGCATCAGGACAGGGGCTCAAGCTGCACACGTGTGGACCCCTCTGGCAGGGCCGTGCTCCGTCTCCTGTGGGCGAGGTGAGGGCCCCCGGGATGCTCCTGGGGACCAGCACTCATGGTAACTCTCTTATCCACTTGCCTCTTGCCTCCTTCTAAAAAGCATTTGAGGTGGATTGCAGAAAATCCAGACTATATGGGAACACGCGGTAATACAAGGAGATTAAGTATAGTAGCTGACAGCCACTTCAAATGTGAGCGCTGACTGGCTGAAAAGTAGGAAAAGACAATAATGCCGGGCAGTGTGGCACGAGAGCCGTTCCTGATGGCCCCGGCAGAGCGGCCAGAGGGGGCCCCAGTTGACGACCCGAGCAGAGAAACCTTAGCTTTAAGATACACAGTGTTAGGCCGGGCGCGGTGGCTCACGCCTGTAATCCCAGCACTTTGGGAGGCTGAGGCGGGCGGATCATGAGGTCAGGAGATCGAGACCATCCTGGCTAACACGGTGAAACCCCGTCTCTACTAAAAATACAAAAAAACAAAACAACACAAACAAAAAAAACAACTAGCCGGGCGTGGTGGCGGGCGCCTGTAGTCCCAGGAGACTGGCGTGAACCCGGGAGGCGGAGCTTGCAGTGAGCGGAGATCGCGCCACTGCACTCTAGCCTGGGCGACAGAGCGAGACTCCGTCTCAAAAAAAAAAAAAAAAAAAGATACACAGCGTTCTTCTATTTTCCCAATCTTGCTTTATTGTAGTATAACACACATATTATACAATTTACCATCATAACTGTTTCTCCCCGTGCACGTCAGTAACATAAAAGCACAGTCACATTGTTGTGCGGCCATCACCACCATCCTCTCCAGAACTTTTCCAGTTTCCCAAACTGGAGCTCTGTCCCTGTGAAACACAAACTCCCATTTCCTCCTCCACAGCCCCTGGCAACCTCCATTCTCCTTTCTGTCTCCAAATTCTACAATTCCAGGGACCCTGTAGAAGTGGAATCCTATAGCATTTACCTTTTCGTGACTGGTTGATTTCACTGAGTGTGATGTCCTCACAGTTCATCCATGTTGTAGCACGTGTGTTTCCTTCTTAAGGCTGCAAAAGATTCCATCGTGAGTGTATCCTTTATATGTTTATCCATTTTTTCATCAGTGGACACTTGGCTTCCTTCCACATTTTGGCTATTCTATTGTGAATAATGCTTCTGTGAACATGGGTGTGCAAATATCTGTTTGAGTTCCTGCTTTCAGTTCTTTTGGGTGTATACCCAGAAGTGTGCTAGCTGGGTCAGATGAGAATTCTATGTTTAATTTTTGAGGAACTGCTGGATTGTTTTCCCCAGTGGCTGCACCATTTTACATTTCCACCAATGGTGCATAAGAGTTCCAATGTCCTCCCATCCTTGCCAACACTTTTTATTTCTGTTTTTTATTTTTATTTGTTTTTGGAGACAGAGCCTCATTCTGTTGCCGAGGCTGGATTGCAGTGGCACGATCTTGGCTCACTGCAAGTTTCACCTCCGGGGCTCAAGTGATTCTCATGCTTCAGCCTCCTGAGTAGCTGGGACTATAGGCGTCTGCCACCATGCCTGGCTAATTTTTTTATTTAGTAGAGTGGGATTTCACCATGTTGGCCAGGTTGGTCCCAAGCTCCTGACCTCAGGTGATCTGCCTGCCTTGGCCTCCCAAAGTGCTGGGATTACAGGCGTGAGCCACCATACCTGGCCTATTCCTGTGTTTTTTATAATGGCCATCCTAATGGGCTTGAGAAGATACACCATGTTCTTAAACGAAAACCCTAACCACTTGCTCAGTAAAATGTCAGCCTGTTTGAAACCGAGACCAAAAAGAGATTTCTTTTTTCTTGTCTTTTCTTTTCTTTACTTTTCTTAGACAAGGTCTTGCTCTGTCACCAGGTTGGAGTGCAGCAGTGCAATTTTAGCTCACTACAACCTCTGCCACCTGGGCTTCCTCCCACCTCAGCCTCCTGAGTAGCTACTATACCCTGCTAATTTTTGTATTTTTGGCAGAGATGGGATCTCCCTATGTTGCCCAGCCTGGTCTCCTGAGCTCAAGTGATCTTCCTGCCTCAGTCTCTCAAAGTGCTGGGATTATAGGCTTGAGCCACTGTGCCCAACCAAGAGATTTTTTTTTTTCTTTTCTTTTTTTTTTGAGACAGTCTCCCTCTGTCACCCAGGCTAAAGTGCAGTGGCGTGATGTTGGCTCACTGCAACCTCCGCTTCCCATGTTCAAACGATTCTCATGCCTCAGCCTCCTAAGCAACTGGGACTCCAGGTATGTGCCACCACACCTGGCTAATTTTTGTATTTTATTTTAGTAGAGAGGGAGTTTCACCATGTTGGCCATGCTGGACTCAAACTCCTGACCTCAGGTGATCCGCCCACCTTGGCCTCCCAAAGTGCTGGGATTACAGGCATGAGCCACTGAGCCTGCCTATTTCTTTGGAGGCTATTCCTAAAGGAGAGACTTGAGAAAACTGGCCCTAATAACATCTTTATGATAGACACAGAGATTTTCATATTGAGATTTTTTTTTCTTTTTCTTTTTTGAGATGGGGTCTTGCTCTGTCACCCAGGCTGGAGTCCACTGGTGTGATCTTGACTCACTGCAACCTCTGCCTCCTGGGTTCAAGTGATTCTCCGCCTCAGCTTCTTGAGTAGCTGGGATTACAGGTGCGCACCACTACACCCAGCTAATTTTTGTATTTTTAGTAGAGACGGGGTTTCACCATGTTGGTCAGGCTGGTCTCGAACTCCTGACCTCGTGATCCGCCCGCCTTGGCCTCCCAAAGTGCTGGGATTACAGACGTGAACCACTGTGCCCGGCCCATATTGCAATTCTTATAATGCCTCTCAGTAAACAATAACAGCTACCATTTGTCAAGTATCTACTATGTGCCAGGCACTTTTCATCTCCCCTTTTAAAAATCTTTATAAATGACTCTGCAAGGTAGATGCCATTATCTTTTTTTTATTTTTTTATTTTTTATTTTTATTTATTTATTTATTTATTTTTTTTTGAGACGGAGTCTCGCTCTGTCGCCCGGGCTGGAGTTCAGTGGCCGGATCTCAGCTCACTGCAAGCTCCGCCTCCCGGGTTTACGCCATTCTCCTGCCTCAGCCTCCCGAGTAGCTGGGACTACAGGCGCCCACCACCTCACCCGGCTAGTTTTTTGTATTTTTTAGTAGATACGGGGTTTCACCGTGTTAGCCAGGATGGTCTCGATCTCCTGACCTCGTGATCCACCCGTCTCGGCCTCCCAAAGTGCTGGGATTACAGGCTTGAGCCACCGCGCCCGGCCACTTATCTTTTTTTTAAATCTAAGATTCAGAGGGTTAAGTCAGTTGTCTGAGGTCACACAGCTGGTAAGTGGCAGAGCCAGGACTGAAACCCATTCAGGCCTTACGTGCTAGAGCTGCCCAGTGAGCCCAGGCTGCGGTCCTTGCTGAGCCCGCCCCTTGGGGCTCCGGGTCTCTGCTTCGTCCACGCAGGCCTGATGGAGCTGCGTTTCCTGTGCATGGACTCTGCACTCAGGGTGCCTGTCCAGGAGGAGCTGTGTGGCCTGGCAAGCAAGCCTGGAAGCCGGCGGGAGGTCTGCCAGGCTGTCCCGTGCCCTGCTCGGTGAGTGAGGGGAGCAAGACTGTGCAGGGGAAAGTGTGGCCTTGGGATGTGACCTCCTACAGAGTGCTGGCCTTCTCCCTGCAGGTGGGAGACCCGAGCCTTGGCTCCATGCCCGGTGACCTGCGGAGGGGGGCAGGTGCCGCTGGCTGTGCACTGTGTGAGGCTAGACCATGGCCGCCCCATCCCCCTATCTCACTCCAAGTGCGGGCCAGAGCCCCGGCCCAGCCCCTTTGAAGACTGCAGCCCAGAGCCCTGCCCTGCCAGGTGGGCCCCTTCCCAAGGAGACAGGGGGTTCTAGGTCTGCATCCTGGCTCTTCCCTCACCTCCAAGCCGGATCTTTTGACCCTCAGTGTCCTCACCAGTGGGAGCAGGTCATATTGTGCCCCCAGAAGACTGGGCGGGGGGGGGGTGGTTAATGAAAGGATTAAATGCATGTGAAGTATATGCTAAATGCAATGAGTGTAAAATGCACGCTAGATGCAATGCGTGTAAAGTACATTGCACAGGATCTGGGATGCTGTGGGCACACGTGGTTGCTGGGATGTTTCTTTATAACCTGCTCTTTATGGAGCACCTAGACCCCGGGGCTGTCCTGGAGCTAGGGGACACAGCAGAGAACAAGGCAGAGAAATGTCCCTGACCTCCTGGAGCAAACGGAGGGGGAAAAGAGGACAGATAATAATAGGACAGAGGGGGAATGCAGTTTGATGGATGGTATTCAGTGTGATGCAGCCAAACACAGCAGGAGGGGAGGAGGGGAGAGCTAGCGAGGTGGGCTCCAGGGCAGTGGTGCTGGGATCACTGTTCAAGAAAGACACGCAGGGCCCTTGGGTGCCTGGACCCCTGTCCCCACTGTCTCTGGGATACGACATCTGTCGTTTGCCCTCACTTCTCCCTTCTGTAAAATGGGTTTGTCCAAATGTTCTGTCCACTCTGCCAAGCCTCTTGGTGAGGACACAAGGGGGCCTCCAGAAAGAGAACCTCTCCAGGCCCTTCCCAGCTTCCTGTCTCTTCCTGGTCTGGGGAAATGAAGGGGGAGACCTGACTCCCCTGGGTTCCCAGGCCCTGGGGCTGTTGGGGTTCCTGACTTCAGTGTGTTCCAGGTGGCAGTACAAGCTGGCGGCCTGCAGCGTGAGCTGTGGGGGAGGGGTCATGCGGAGGATCCTGTATTGTGCCCGGGCCCATGGGGAGGATGAGGAGGAGGAGATCCTGTTGGACACCCAATGCCAGAGGCTGCCTCGCCCAGAACCCCAGGAGGCCTGCAGCCTGGAGCCCTGCCCACCTAGGTGAGTCAGCCAGTGACGGGAGGGGCAGCTCCTGGTGTCTGCAGATGCCAGGCCAGGTGCTGTGGTGTGCGCCTATAATCGCAGCTACTTGGAAAGCTGAATCAGGAGAATCACTTGAGTCCAGGAGCGCAAGTCCAACCTGGGCAACACAGTGAGACCTCATCTCTAAAAAAAAACAAGACGGGGCCAGGTGTGGTGGCTCACGCCTATAATCCCAGCACTATGGAAGGCCGAAGCGGGTGGATTACCTGAGGTCAGGAGCTTGAGACCAGCCGGGCCAACATGGTGAAACCCCATCTCTACTAAAAATACAAAAATTAGGCCGGGTGTGGTGGCTCATGCCTGTAATCCCAGCACTTTGGGAGGCTGAGGTGGGCGGACCACCTGAGGTCAGGAGTTCGAGACCAGCCTGACCAACATGGAGAAACCCCACTCTACTAAAAATACAAAATTAGCCGGGCGTGGTGGTACATGCCCGTAATCCCAGTTACTCAAGAGGCTGAGGCAGGAGAATGGCTTGAACCTGGGAGGCCAAGGTTGTGGTAAGCCAAGATCACACCACTGGACTCCAGCCTGGTCAACAGCAGCGAAACTCCATCTCAAAAAACAAAGCAAACAAACAATAAAACTAAAATTAGCCAGGTGTGGTGGTGTACACCTGTAATCCCAGCTACTTGGGAGGTGGGGGCAGGAGAATCGCTTGAACCTGGGAGGTGTAGGTTGCAGTGAGCTGAGATCACGCTGCTGCACTCCAGCCTGGGCAACACAGCAAGACTCCCTCTCAAAAACAAAACAAAACAAGATGGGGTGGGGGGCTCAGTGGCCCAAGAGCCAGTTTGTAAGGAATAGGGCTACCTGGCAGGCTGTGCTAGGTGTGGGAGGTGAAGTTTAAGCACCGTGCAGGCAGGGTGCGGTGTGGGGAGGCCTGGGGGACAGACGAGGCAGCATTTGAGCAGAACCTGAAGCTGTGAGCACCAGCATTCTGATGTGGAAGACGGGAGGGATGGAGGTCCCTGCAGAGACACATACAGCCACACTAGGACATGGGACAGAATCATGTTCAAGTCCGTGAGGTCCAGAGCCCAGTGGTAAAGGGCAAACATTTGCCTACCTCATTTACAATTCTTTAATGGTTTCTTTTTGTAGGTCTGCATTTTTAATAAAGAAGCACTTTTCTACATCATATAGAAACGTCCAGAAAAGAATGTAACGGACATGTGTGTTCCAGCACTCAGGTTCAATAGATAGCACCCTACTGCCATGTTTCCTTCCTGTCCACTTACATTTATTTATTTATTTTGAAACAGAGTCTCGCTTTGTTGCCCAGGCAGTGGTGCAGTCTTGGCTCACTGCAACCTCCGTCTCCCAGGTTCAAGCCATTCTCCTGTCTCAGCCTCCCAAGTAGCTGGGATTACAGGGGACACGCCCAGCTAATTTTGTATTTTTAGTAGAGACAGGGTTTCACTATGTTGGCCAGACTGGTCTCGATCTCCTGACCTCAGGAGATCTGCCTACCTCAGCATTCCAAAGTGCTGGGATTACAGGCGTGAGCCATCAAACCCAGCCAGTTTAGTTTTAAATAAATCCACTTACAGATAAGATTTCACTTAAATTTAGGCTGGACGTGGTGGCTCATGCCTGTAATCTCAGCACTTTAGGAGGCTGAGGTGGGTGGATCATTTGAGCCCAGGAGTTTGAGACCAGCCTGGGCAACATGCCAAAACCTCATCTCTACTATAAATACAAAAATTTGGGTATGGTGGTGCATGCCGGTATTCCCAGCTACTTGGGAGGCTGAGGCAGGAGAATCACCGAATCACCTGAGCCTTGGGAGGTCAAAGCTGCAGTGAGCAGAGATCACACCACCACTGCACTCCAGCCTAGGCAACAGAGTAAGACCCTGTCTCAAAAAAA
>NW_012122931.1:1049188-1056464 GCF_000951035.1 Colobus angolensis palliatus | reverse complement strand
TGTCACAAGTGTGTCCTGATTTCTTTGCCTGTGCTAAAGTCCCTTGGCTGTGCGTCCCATTTATTTTTCCACATCACATTTAGAGATGATCTGGGATTTTATGGGAATTGCAGGGTTTTTCACACTGCACGCTGCCTGCATGGTGATTAAACTTCACCTCCCACACCTAGCACAGCCTGCCAGGTAGCCCTGTTCTCTACAGACCGCCTCTTGGGCCACTGCGCCTCCCCTCACTTTTTTTCAGAGATGGGGTCTTACTATCTCTGAATGTTGCCCAGTCCTGACTTGAACTCCTGGGCTCAAGTGATTCTCCTGCTTCAGCCTCCCGAGTAGCTGGGATGCAGGCACACACCACATGAGCTCTGGCTATCCCTCTGACGTTGCTGTAGCCACCCTGGCCTCACTGTCCTGGAACATTCCAGGGATAATCCCCTGACTTAGGGCTTCTGTGCTAGCTCTCGCTACCTGATGTCTTCTGTGGATATCCTCGAGGCCCTGGATATCCCTCCCCCAGGCTTGGCTCAGACACCACAACTCCAGAATGACCCAGAGCCCTCCCTGAGCATCGGTCCAGAATGGCACGCTCGTCCCTCCTGTGACGCTCTGCTTGGCACTTTGGGAGGCCAAGGCGGGAGGATCGCTTGAGCCCAGGAGTTCTAGACCAGCCTGGGCAACATAGTGAAACCCCGTCTCTACAAAAAATACAAAAATCGGCCATGCACAGTGGCTAATGCCTGTAATCCCAGCACTTTGGGAGGCCAAGGTGGGCAGATCATGAGGTCAGAAGATTGAGACCATCCTGGCTAACATGGTGAAACCCTGTCTCTACTAAAAATACAAAAAATTTGTCGGGTGTGGTGGCGGGCGCCTGTCATCCCAGCTACTCGGGAGGCTGAGGCAGGAGCATGGTATGAACCCAGGAGGCGGAGCTTGCAGTGAGCTGAGATCGTGCCACTGCACTCCAGCCTGGGCAACAGAGTGAGACTACATCTCAAAAACAAAAACAAACAAACAAAAATTACAAAAGTTAGCTGGGCATGATGGCACACACTTGTAGTCTCAGCTACTTGGGAGGCTGAGGTGAGCGGATGGCTTGAACCCTGGAGGCTGAGGGTGCAGTGAGCCGTGATTGCACCACTGCCCTCCAGCCTAGATGACAGAATGAGACCATGTCTCAAAGAAAACCATTAAAATAAACTAAAAAATAAAATTTCTGCAGTGCACATGACAGCCCCCACAGCAAAGCAGCATCCAGTCGCTCATGCCAGTGATGCCGAAATGGAGAACAATCAATGCTCCGAGAGGAGGTGGGGTCTGGTTTGGTTCACTGCCACCTCCCAGTGTCATGTAGAACAGCGCCAGGCCACGGAAGGCACGGGTCCAAGAGGCAGCGCTGCAGGGTCATGGGGGAGAACAGTATTGTGATGAAGATCCCAGCTCCCTTGCAGGCGCCTGGGTTCGTGTCTGGGCTCTGAAGAACGCGGGCCATAATTAGTTATTGAATGATTACAGATCAACATGGGCAGGGTTAAGGTCCTCAGCCTTCACCCTTGTAGAACGTGGGGTGGTGAGATCTGTCTCCTGTTACCCGGGGGCTTGCTTCCTGTTGCTGTTACTTGGGTCCATAGGCAGCCCCTGGGGTGCTGACAGGTGTTCTGTGAGAAAGGCGATGAGAGGGGGATGTGCAATTAGGGAAAAAGAAGCCTCTTTCCTCCAGGGCCTTTTGGTAGCTCTCCTGTGGCTGTGAGCCCTGGCCCCAGACAGGAGGGGCTCTGTGGCTGCACTTCCCATCTTGCCTGGCCACAGAAGCTGTCTAGGCAACTGTTCGAGGACACGCAGGTGGAGAGGGGCCCACATGGGGCAGGACCGTTTCTGGGGAGACCCAGCCTCTCTTTGGGGTCTTCTCTTCCTGCAGGTGGAAAGTCATGTCCCTTGGCCCATGTTCGGCCAGCTGTGGTCTTGGCACTGCTAGGCGCTCGGTGGCCTGTGTGCAGCTCGACCAAGGCCAGGATGTGGAGGTGGATGAGGTGGCCTGTGCAGCACTGGTGCGGCCCCAGGCCAGCGTCCCCTGTCTCATTGCTGACTGTACCTACCGCTGGTATGTCGGCACCTGGACGGAGGTGAGCACAGCAGGCGCTTGGGATCCCTATGGGGCTGGGGCGGGCACCAGCTGTGGCTGCTTATGTGTGAGGGAGTCTAGGGGGCATTGGCTCATTGTGTCCCCAGAAAGGAAGGAGAGAGCTGGGTCTGTTGGTGAGGGGGCACCTAGAGGCAGATACACAGAAGGCCTAGAAACCTGTGGGCAGCTAGGACTTAAGAGGCTCTTAGGTTTGGGGACACTGGAAGATGAACAGCAGGCCACTCAGTTCTATACAGATGACAGAATGCCAGCTGTGCCACACACCTGGCAGGGCAGGAAAGACAATGGTAAATGGAGCTCAGGCTGCCCCCTGGAGGGGCTCGCTCATGGTGTGGAGGGGGCACGGGCACAGCAGACAGAGACGAGTCGCAGCCCCGCAGGCCTGCTTGCTCTAAGGCTTGGAGAGACACAGAGGCCGTGAGGGTGACAGGGACCCAGGCTTGAATTCTGGCTCCTCCCACCTACATGACCTGTGCTGGGTGCCCTCTCTGCACCTCAGTTTTCTCATCTGTGAAATGGAGACACTTACCTGCCTCCCAGCTTGTACAAAGATTATATTGGATCACTCCTAGCCTGTGGTTACCACTGTCCTTGTCACTTTCTGGCAGGGTCAGCTGTGACTCCTCCTCCCCTCTCTTGGCAGTGCTCTGTTTCCTGTGGGGATGGCATCCAGCGCCGGCATGACACCTGCCTCGGACCCCAGGCCCAGGCGCCTGTGCCGGCTGATTTCTGCCAGCACTTGCCCAAGCCAGTGACTGTGCGTGGCTGCTGGGCTGGGCCCTGTGTGGGACAGGGGACGCCCAACCTGGTGCCTCACGAAGAAGCCACTGCTCCAGGACAGACCACAGCCACCGCTGCTGGTGCCTCCCTGGAGTGGTCCCAGGCCCGGGCCTTGCTCTTCTCCCCGGCTCCCCAGCCTCGGCGGCTCCTGCCCGGGCCCCAGGAAAGCTCGGCGCAGTCCAGTTACGTCCTGTCCTCCTTCCTGTCGGGCAGCTGCTGTAGGAGGGGTGGGCAAAGGCATCTCCCTCTGGGAAGGACTGGCACAAGAACTTGGTCCCTGGGATGTGTGCCTGGGAGGCCAGGATCAGGGCTGACCCTCTTCCTCCCTGGCAAAGGAAAACCTCCCTTTTACTACTATTAAGGGGAAGTAACTTGAAGTTAGGAACCCAGCTTGTGAGCCCCCTAGCCTCTGGGCTGCTCTGCATGTGCCCTACTTGCCAGAGCATCTGGAAGCAGCCCTCTGCACTGAGGGTGATGCTCTGACCTACCTAGCCCCCGTCCCTGTCCTGAGAAGGCTTCCAGCTGGGCCTTGGAGGACAGGGTCCCCCCCCACCTCCTGGTCTCCTTCCTCAGCTTGGAAGCCCCAGAGCCTGCCCTGCTGGAAATCCCGGAAGCACTGCTTACCTGTCTCCTGCTCCCTTTTCAGGTGCCTGTGGCAAGCAGCACCTTGAGCCAACAGGAACCATTGACATGCGAGGATCAGGGCAGGCAGACTGTGCAGTGGCCATTGGGCGGCCCCTTGGGGAGGTGGTGACCCTCCGCGTCCTTGAGAGTTCTCTCAACTGCAGTGCGGGTATGTTTAGGGCCACGCAAGCGATGCTGCCAGTTATGGCCCCTGCCGGGAGCCAGCACAACGCTGCATGCCCCCTTCCTGGCAGGAGCCCCATGTACATTCCCAACTTTAGTTTGCATTCCATCTCATGACTGGGGAGTGATGATCTGCATTTTACAGATGAGGAAACTGAGGCTAGGAGAGATGAAGTGACGTGCTCAGTTACTTAGAGTCACATAGCCAGCAGTAGGAGAGGCGGGACTTGAACTCGGCTCAGTCTACCCCGGAGCCATTCCTCTGCTGACCAGGCATGGAAGTGCTGGACCCTCACTGCCCTGCCGCTTCCTAGGGGACATGTTGTTGCTTTGGGGCCGGCTCACCTGGAGGAAGATGTGCAGGAAGCTATTGGGCATGACTTTCAGCTCCAAGACCAACACGCTGGTGGTGAGGCAGCGCTGCAGGCAGCCGGGAGGTGGGGTGCTGCTGCGGTATGGGAGCCAGCTTGCTCCTGAAACCTTCTACAGAGGTATGGCCAGGCCTTCACCTCCCCTGGGTGCTCCGGTCCTGGCAGGGAGGCTGGGTGGGTGCTGCTGAGGATGGGGCCAGTCCCAGTGGGGTAATGGGAAGATACAGAGGGAGCTGACTGAGATGGAAGGAGCTGGGGTTGGCCAGTGTCAGTCTGTACGTGCCAGGGAGAGGTCACAGGATGAGTGCTACATCCCTCCTCTTTGGGACTGTGCAGCAAGATGGATGGATGTGGGATGTGGTCCACATCCTCAGTCAGTCCCTCAGGCCTCTGGCCCACACCCACCCGCCCTGCCCCCAACCCTCCAGCCTTTCAAGGCCCTTTAAGTTTTTGTGAGAGCCACTGTCCCTCGGCCCTGTTCTAGTGCACTGGTGTGAGCACACATACTTGTACATGCGTGTGCACCCATAAGCACACCTCAGACAGAGGATGCCACCTCAGGGACCCCTGCCTTGCCCATGGCCCCCTAGATACCCTCTGATAGCCCTCTCGGTTGTCCTGGGGGGCTTGCCCTCTCCCAACAGTCCGAGCTGGCCAAAGTTGGCTTCCCTAGCCAGTTCCAGAGGTTCTTCGGCTCCCTCAGGTGTCAGGGGCTTAGCGGCAATGGGCTTAGCCTCTGCAGAGACCTAGTGTGCCTCCTCCTTGCCCCAGCACCTGCCTGGGTAGAGAGCTGTGTATGTGCCTCAGCGCACAGGCGCTGCTGGGTCCTGCCAAAAGGCCATGAGCCCACTGTCACCGTTCACATTGCTTCTCACTTCCTGGCCCAGCTCCACCCACACAGGCACCTGCCTTGAAAGAGGTGCAGGAGGTACAGGCAGGTGGCGGCTCCAGTGAGCTCCGAGGAACAGCAGTGGCTACCATGGGTGGAGCCTATCCTTGGTGCCAGGTTCAGTGTGAAACACTCTTGCACATGTGACATCATTGAGTCCTAAAGACCACTCTGCTCAGTGCATGCCATTGTTTCCTTCAGTTGAAGAGGAGGGAACCAGAGCCCAGAACATTTAGCCTTTGCCTAAAGTCACTGGGCCAAGAAGTGGTAGAGGTGGGGTTCAGCAGGGTTTGCCTGGGAACCCCGATATTGACCACAGTGCCATGCTGCCCTGCACTGCTTCCCAGCTGTGAGTTGCCCTGGCCTATGGCATCAGCGGTCTGTCTGGGTTTCTATGTCCCACTTGCTCCCCCTGCAGAATGTGACATGCAGCTCTTTGGGCCCTGGGGTGAAATCGTGAGCCCCTTGCTGAGTCCAGCCACGAGTAAGGCAGGGGGCTGCCGGCTCTTCATTAATGTGGCTCCGCACGCCCGGATTGCTATCCATGCCCTGGCCACCGACATGGACAATGGGACCAAGGGAGCCAATGCCAGCTACATCTCGGTGAGGCCCAGCATGGGGACTTGTGCTGTGATTCTGGACAGCTTTCCCTAGCGGGGGCAGGACTAGGGGACCCCCTTCAGTTTATTTCAGACTCAAACCCTCCAAATCATTAGTGAAAGAATGGGAGAAGAGCGCTTCCTCCACATATTCACCAAGAAATGTTTTTTGAGCTACCTACAAGAGTGAAATAGTGGCTCACACCTGTAATCCCAGCACTTTGGGAGGCCGAGGAGGGCAGATCACTTGAGGTCAGGAGTTCGAGACCAGCCTGGCCAACATGATGAAACCCTGTCTCTACTAAAAATACAAAAAGTAGCCAGGCGTGGTGGCATGTGCTTGTAATCCTAGCTACTGGGGAGGCTTAGGCACAAGAATCACTTGAACCCGGGTGGTGGAGGTTGCAGTGAACCCAGATCGCACCACTGCACTCCAGCCTGGGCAACAGAGTGAGACTTTGTCTCAAAAAAAAAGCAAAATGATAAAGAATGGTAAAGACCTTTCTGATGCAGACTGACAGCTAACCCAGGACTGAAGCATAATTTTACAGTCTGATATGACTTGGACAGAGGAGCACCCTGCACCCTCCCCAAGGTTTCCCGTGTCCTGGGAGAACTGTGTTCTGCAGGGTATCAGCTTCCCCAGAGGAGGCAGCCTGGCCCCGCTCTGACACCCTGACTGTGTGTCCTCGGGGAAGTGATGTGACTTCCCTGGAGCTCAGTTTTCTGGGTAGAGTAACAGCGTACTCCTAGGAGGGCTTTGTAAGCATTAAATGTGATCCGGAATCTGTGAGCCCCTGCACATTAAGGGCTAATTAATGTGAGTGCTAATGATCACTTATGGCCGGTCCTTCTGGGCTGCCCCTTTTCTCTCAGATCCGGGACATCCACAGCTTGAGGACCACAACATTCCATGGGCAGCAGGTGCTGTACTGGGAGTCAGAGAGCAGCCAGGCTGAGATGGAGTTCAGCGAGGACTTCCTTAAGGCTCAGGCCAGCCTGCGGGGCCAGTACTGGACCCTCCAATCATGGGTACCGGAGGACCAGGACCCTCGTCCTGGAAGGGAAAGGAAGAGACCTGACGGTCATTGAACATTTGTTACGTGTCTGGCCAGCCCTGGAGGGTTGACCTCTGGTCTCAGTGCTTTCCAATTCGAACTTTTTCCAATCTTAGGTATCTAGAGTCTTCTCCAATGTCCAAAAGGCTAGGGGGTTGGAGGTAGGGATTCTGGAAAGGCAGCCCCCATTTCCTCGGGTACCAATAAATAAAACATGCAGACTGACCGGCGTTTTTTTCTTATAAGCTGTCCAGACCTGGCTTGAAAACCCATCCCATGGCAAGGCAGGGATTCGCTGGCCCCACTTGGCTCTATCTTGATCTGCGCAAGCCGCTGGACATCACTAGTTATCTTCTTCCTATCCAGGAAGAAAAGCCAATCGGGATTCCACTCCGAGGCTGGCGCATTTGCCAGCTCCCTGCGAAGCCCCACCCGTGGGTCCTGGTGTGAGGGTCTGACCGCTAAGGTGTCCGCGCACCGCCAAACCCCGCCCCCTATGCTAATGACGCCCGCCTCCTTCGCGAACAAGTCGCCGCAAACTGCGGGCCTCCGCCCCCTATGCTAATGACGCCCGCCCCCTCGGGCGCACCTCTCCGATGCCTGCGAGCCCCGCCCCACCCCCGCCCCGCAGC
>NW_012122931.1:1028096-1048606 GCF_000951035.1 Colobus angolensis palliatus | reverse complement strand
GGTTGCCATGGTTACCGGCTCGGGCCTGGGCGCCTTGGTACCCTGGGCTGGGCTAGCGCTTCTGGGAACATTCCTGGAGGGACCAGAAACCCCAGGGCGGGGGGCACCGGCCTGGGGCACGTGACTGAGCCCTTCCCTCGCCCCCCAGGGGCTTTTGTGAGACTTTCTCGGTGATGCTCACGGAGCGCATGCCCACCTGGCCCGTAGTAAGCGTCAACTGTTGACTTGGGCGTAGGTGACGGCAGCCACGTTGCTAACCTTTGGGCGAGGATTGTTTATAAGGGAGGCGGGTGCACGGCTAGCTAGATTTCTGGCAGGAAGCCACTGGGAGGAAGTTTGCTGAGGGTCAGGTGGTGTCAGGGCACAGGTGGCCCCCTGGGGCCGCGGGGCAGTCAGCTGAGGGCCGGGCCTCTCCCTGGGTCCTCTGTCCGCTGTCAGCTCTCCCCCGTTGCTGCTGCCTTAGCCGCCTATCACCGGCCCTCCTCCCCTTCTCTGTACGCATCCCAGGCACAGACTCTGATAGTAGGCCCCCAGGGAAGCTAGGCTCTTAAGCGCAGCCAGAAAAGGACAAAGAGGGAGGCAGGTCTGCCCCAGGAGTGAATGGAAGCTGTACAGCTGGCCTTCCAGGGAAAGACAAGTCTGTCTGAATGATATCCTTTCCTTTCCTGTCTGCCCTCAACCTTGTGAATTACTGGAGTGGGCAAGGTCTTATAGAATGTCTGTCGAGGATGTCTGCAGGGTTTAAACACTGGCGCAGAGGGCTAAATCTGGGCAGGGCAGACCCCATCAGCTCTCCTGCCAGGACCATCTTTTCACCTTGGGTTCCACAGCCTTTCCAGGTGGGTGGAGGGTGGAAGGAGGTTGAGGGTGGAGGGATGTTGAGGCAGGAGGGTGCGGGGCTAGGAGTGTGCTGCCCTTGGTAGGCATGCCCTTATCCGGAGGCAACTGGATACAGTTGGACAGGCCCTACCACCAAATCGCAAAGAGGCCCCAGGTTTGTGCCACTGTTCTTCAGGGCAAGTACACTTTTGACTGTGTAGGAGAGACTGGTGGGCTTGAAGTTAGGCATTGGTTCCAGTCCTCTCATGTCTGGTTAGCTGTTTTCCCCGCAGATTAGGGTGAGCAGTGCAGAGGGGTGACATGGTTAGTGGTGAGAAAGGAAAGGTCCTGACTGTGGCCTGTAGGCCACACCTCCTTCCTTCTTGGTCAGTGACCCTGCCGACTCACAGATTAGCCCTCGAGTCTTATACAGTTCTGTGACTCTCAAAGTGAGGTGCCTGTGCCTTTCCCGGGAGTACCTGGGGCTCTGTTGGGTCTACAGATGAAGCTTCAGGAGAGACCTGTGGCATTGCCCTGAGTTGTCAGTTGCATCTGCAGAATTTTGGGGGCACAGTTATGTGAATATTAAATGCTGTATTCCAGGGTAGAATGCAAAAATGCAGCGTGTTTTAGAGATGCAGCAGGAATTCAGACAAGGGTTGTGTGCCTGGCTGGTCCTTGGGGTAAAGTTTTCCTCCTCCAGGGTGAGGGGATCAGAGAGAGGAGCTGGAGAGGGTCTACCCTGGGTCCTGAGAGCATCTGGAGGTGATATCTTGGGAGGGGACAGGATTGTATGGTGACAGCCCCCTCATGTGGAAGATATCAGCAATGAGGTCTCCAAGTGGACATCCTCCAGCCCTTTATTGCTAAAGGATTCCTGGCTGGAGCCTGCTGGTCTGGGTTGACCCCTGGTCCTCCCCCAAGGCTGGCTGTGGGTTGGACAGCTGGGGTAGGGTTGGAGCTGGAGGCCAAATGCTGACTGCAGCAGGAAGCACAGCCGAGCTGTCAGGTGAGGCCAGGCACAGCGTAGAGGCAGGGAGCCGTGTCGCCCTTTGGGCACTCTGCTGGGACAGGCAGGCCCCTTTGCACCTGTGGTTCTGGAACCCCTTGCTGTCTGAAGGCAGATGTCTAAGGCTGTGCTGAGGAGCAGTGCAACACTTGAGTCCTTTGTTTTAGAAGGAGACCCTGGGGCCCACGAAGCAGTCCCACTGCAGTTCGGCTCACTTTATCTGGCTTCCTTGCCTGCTGTCTGCATAAGGTTACCTGGGAAAATGGAAAACGGCAGAATTCCAGACCCAGGTGGAGGGATCAGGTGCAGAGGAGCTGCTGCAAGTTTAATGAGCTGGTTGCTAATTGCTGCCTCCAAGGCCCCCCCTCAGTGATGGCCTGGGCTTGCTCCCTGCCCAGCAGCCAGCTCCTTGGACCCTCCTTGAAGGCTCCTGGAGTTCCTGGTGAAGCCGGGCTGCAGGCTGTGGGTAGAGGAGGGAGTTGGGTGCAAGAGACCCTGCTGGTGAGGTGCAGCAGGGAGGCGGGGAGTCAAGGCTGCACATCTGGGCATCAGAGAAGCCACGTTCTGGGGTGGAGGAAGACGCCCCCTCCCCTTCCTGGCCTCATGGCATTGTAGCAGTGTGTGGCTGGGCTGTGGGACTTGCTCATGTGCAAGAGGAGAAATGGGCCTCGGAAGATGAAGATAGCATACCAGCGGCACAGGGCTGGTGAGGAAGTTAGAGCTGGAACTGCTGCTCGGTCTTATCTGGTTCCCATCTGTGTTCTGAGAGAGGTACCCGTTGTCCCAACTAAAATCCAAGCCACATTTTCTGAGTCAGAGGACTTCTTGCTGGCCCTGTGAATGGTGACAAGTGACCCTTGCCAAAGGCTGAGTCTTGGGGGAGCACTGGCCTGAATCCTTGAGGGACATTCTCTCTTTAATCCTCCTTTAATCCTCACCTCCCTTTGAGGTGGATATTGATGTAGCTGGGGTGAAAGGGCCAGCTCCTCTGAGCCCTGGAGCGGAGAGAGGGTGCCGTGAGATCCACCTGCCACCTTGCTGCCACCTTGCTGTGGGGCCTGGGGCAAGCCGCTGCACCTCTCTGCATCTCCTCACCTATCTCAGATGATAGAGGGCAGGCTTCTGGGTGCTGTGAGAACTGTGTGCTGAGCATCCGCAGACACTCTCGTCCTTTCCAGTCATCTCCAGAGGCTGCCATCCCAGCGGGCTGCCCCTGACTCCTTGCTGACTCCTGCCTGTCTCTCTTGTTTCAAGCTTGTGCGATCTCTGGCCTCTTCAACTGCATCACCATCCACCCTGTGAACATTGCGGCCGGCGTGTGGATGATGTGAGTAGCACATGGCTGTCCCGCCCCAGGGGTCTCGCTGGTCAGGAGTCTGTGGGGCTCCTCCTGGGGCAGAGGAGTGGCAGGGGCCATGGGAGCGGGCATCCTTGTGGTTGCCATGGTTACTGGCTCCAGCCTGGGTGCCTCAGGGCTTGTGGGTTTCTGGCCACAGCATGGGGCTTCTTCCCCTTCATATCCCCACCACGTTTGCTTTCCTAATGAGAGGTCAGGGCCCAGGGAACGCCCACCCTGGCCTTCATCCGGTGCAGGGGCGAGGCCATCAGTGCTCCAGACATTTCTGGCATCCGCTGAGACTGCAGATGCCAAGTGCACTACACTGGGGCCCTCACCCTCTGGGAGCTCCCAGGACTGGAGTGGGGAAGGCCGTTCGTTGGGGCTGGCTGAGCACTGGGTTGGATGGTCTGCTGGGAGAGGACGCTCTAAATCGGAGCTGTGCTAAAGATAGATGGGAAAGGGCGGGTCGGAGTTGTCACGGGAACCCGCGGTCAGAACACCCTCATGTGCGTTCCATGCCCACCTCCTGCCAGGGTGGCGCCATCCCATCGGAAGGGAAGGTGGGGTGAGGGCAGGCCCATGCGGCTTGAGGCACATGAGAAGTGGCTGTGACCAGGAATTGACTGTCCTTGTGGGGCTTGGTGCCTTCAGGGGCACAGAGCTGGACGCGATTCAGATCCCGTCCTCAGTGACCTATGGCCAGTGGAGAGCCTCGGGGGCCTGCTGTGGCGGGGTCCCCAGCGCCTGTGCTGGCCAGTGGTGGATAGGGAAAGGGGATGGACAGAGAGGCACCTGGCCCAGCTTCAGGGGGTGGAGTTGGAGCCTGGCCGAGTTTGAAGTGGAAGGGGCTGGCCCAGCACACAGTGAGCCAGTGCTTGGAGGCCTGGTGTGTGGGAGGCTTGGGGCAGGGTGCAGTGGTTAAGAGTTGCAAAGAGAAGCCGGGCGCGGTGGCTCACGCCTGTAATTCTAGCACTTTGGGAGGCCGAGGCGGGTGGATCACGAGGTCAGGAGATGGAGACCATCCTGGCTAACACGGTGAAACCCCGTCTCTACTAAAAATACAAAAAATTAGCCGGGCGTGGTGGTGAGCGCCCGTAATCCCAGCCACTGGGAGGCCGAGGCAGGAGAATGGCATGAACCCAGGAGGCGGAGCTTGCAGTGAGCCCAGATCGCACCACTGCACTCCTGCCTGGGTGATAGGGGGAGACTCCATGTCAAAAAAAAAAAAAAAAAAAAGAGTTGCAAAAAGAGTGCCTGCCCTGGGCTCGGGGTGGCTCTTGGGTGTCCTGAGAGCCCAAGACACCCAAGGTTTCTTGGTGTCTTTTCTGTTACACAGGCATAATGATGGCACTTTTCTCCCAGGCTTGGGGACAGACAGAAGGGCCTGGCTCAGTGTCTGGTAACTGATTGTTACCCACGCATAGAGAATACCATGACCACAGCAGACACCCTCCATCACCAGTGGCGTAGCTGTTCCCACCCCAAACATGGGGCTGGACGCAAGGACTTGCTAAAGTTCTTCCTCCCCAGCGTGGGCTTCCCCTGGGTGTCCCTGAGCCTGGGGCCAGTGGCATCGGGTGTGTGGGCAGCTCTCCGTGACTGTTTCAGGACTGCACGGCTCCAGCTCTCTGCCTCCCTGGTGGGCAGCCTTCCTGGTGCTGGTGCCACTGATGGCTCTTGATGGCCATGGCGATAATACTAACAGCAGACAGAGGACACAGCTGCCAGTGCTCCATCAGCGGTGAACCCGCTGCAGTGTTACAGCAGTGCCATGACGTGGGGTCCTCTTTCCTCCCTCTCACACAGGAGGAGGAGAAAGGGAAGCTGAAGCCCAGAGGCTTCCCTCTAGGAGTGTTCAGTTCAGCTGGGGAGACGGGTGCAGGGGCAGCTGGGGAGTGCTGGAGTCTTCAGCACAGGCTCTTCAAGGGGTACAAGCAGGTGCCCTGGAGCAGCCGGGCAGCTTCCCTGAGGAGGAGGGATGAGGGCAGGAGGGTGAGAGAGGCGGCATTCCTTATGGCACTGGCACTGGGGGCCGCCCTCATCCTCCTGGCATTGTCAGTTGCTGCTTTTCTCCTGCCCTGGTCCCTGCAGCATGAATGCCTTCATCTTGTTGCTGTGCGAGGCGCCCTTCTGCTGCCAGTTCATCGAGTTTGCAAACACGGTGGCGGAGAAGGTGGACCGGCTGCGCTCCTGGCAGAAGGCTGTCTTCTACTGCGGGTGAGGGGGCTACCGGGCAGGGTCCTGTGACACAGTTCCCCAAAACCCCACTGGCAAAATAGGACCCCAAAGTCAGGTGAGGGTGGGCAGTGTATTCAGTTCCTCTCTGTAGAAGTGTAAACTGGGATTGCCTTTGTGCACAGTGATTTGCTGATAGCTGCCAAAACCTGCCCCAGTGGTGCTGCACCCGGGAACTCAGCTGTGGCTGTGCTGTAGTCACTGGAAGGTTCAGAGGTATATGAGCATGTGTGGCAGCATTCCGTGCAGTTGAGAGAAATGGGAAGCGTCTGGAATTTTGGTCCATCCACTGGGAGTTGTTAACCAGATGATAGTAGGTCTGTAGGACATGTTTCTCTGCAGCCTTTGCGAAGAGTGGGTTCATCTAGATGTCCTGACGTGAAAGGGGAGAAGCAGGTTGCAGAGCAGAAAATGTGGTTGCCCTCTAAATACGCTCGTTAAAACTTTTCCCATTTCTAACAATGAAATCAATATGTAATACTTCTCTGAGTCATAAGATGGAACTGATTTCAGGATAAGTTTAATACATGGAAGCTCCTAGAATAATGCCTCTAGTGCATAGGAGGCTGGCAGCAACAGTATTTATTATTGTCTAGGTTATCTTTAGAAAGAAGTCTAGATGCAAGCTTGCTTTCCCTTCAGAGAGGCCTGGTAGTTTTGATGGTAAGAGCACAAGCCACATGCTTACTTGTGGAGCCATCTTCTGCCGTATCTAAATCACGAAGGACACAGGGTCACAAAGCTCTTATCTACACGCAGTGTCATGTCGCTAGGGGTTTAAAAAACTGTATTTTAAAAATGCTAGCCATGATAGAAATTCATTAACAATAATTTGGAAAATAGAACAATGTTACTCGAAGCCCACTGCCTGCTAATCTGATGTGTGTGCTTCCTGTCTGCAGGCATTTTTTAAAAGCCTGCTCTTAATACAGTTCTAACCATTATGAAAAAGTTTATATCCTGCTTTTTTCACATAGTGTAATGATACAAGCATTTTAACATCGCCACAGATTTTATAACATTCTTTCAATACAGGAATGTGCGTTCAGCTGGGTGATTTTCTTAATTTCTTAACTGGTGTAAATCGAGCTGTGATAAACATCTGTCTGCTAAAACTTTTTCTGTGTTTATGATGATTTCCTTAAGATCTATTTTCAGGTGTGGAATTACTGGGTCAAAGATTCTGATCATTAAAAATATTTTAAGACGCCTGGCTACGTTGCTTTCCAAAGAGGTCCCTTGAGTCTCTCCCCCGCCCCCACCCCTGCCCAGGGCTGCACACCACTTCACATTTGCATTTATCTGTTTGTTATCTAAGAGGAAAAATGTTTTCCCGCATGTTCCCATTGCATTTTCTGATTTGAAAATTTTCAAGTTTCCTTTTTCACCTGTGGGAACCTCAGTGTTTTGCTTAGCAAGGTCAGTGTGTTTTCTGTATTAAAGATTCAATGATCCTTGGTTGTATTTCCTGCAACTATTTTTCCAGCCTGTTGTCTGCCTTTAATTTTGTTTTTGTCAGAAGGTTCCCCTCTGTGGTCTTTCTTTTTCTTTGTAATTTCTATTATTATGTTATCATTTTGAAGTTTTTTAATGACAAAAATCTCACAACCACGTATCTACAAGAATGGAAATTCAGGTATAATGCAATTGGCCACGAGTCTCGTCCTCCCGCACAGGCAGCCTCCTCTAGGGAGGCGACAGGACAGGGCGCTGTTCTCCAACCTGCAGGTATCCTCCTGGCCCGGTTAGCCCAGGAATTGCTGCTGGCCTGGAAATTCCAGCCAGGATGGAGAATCAGCCCCGGGGATGCTTACGCCCCAGTGGACCCTGCCACCAGGTGACGCCAAACAGCAGCAAGATCTAGGCTGAGCCTGCAGACCCCGCAGCCTGCAGCCCTCCCATGATGAGACCCTCCCATCATGAGACCCTGTGTTCCATGTGGTTGAATTCTGGGGCCCTTACTTGTGGCGATGTAGCCGGTGTTACTCTATGATTCAGTGCATTTATTTAGTGCCTGTGGTGTTTAGCATTGTGTAGTTAACACGCCTGACCTCAGACAAAGTTTGATCCCCTCTCCACGGTGGAGATTTTGAGTAACTTGCCCGCAAAGCTAGTAGGGCCTGGATGGGAAGCCAGATTCTCTGTCACAGCCTCTTTCTGTCATAGCGAGGGCACTGGACCATCTCGTTACTGGTTAGCCCTTTTTGGAACCACAGACCCCTTCAAAAATCTGATGAAAGCGTTGGATCCTATTCCCAGAATGGAACAGTTTTACAGACAAGTTCAGGGCCGATCAAGGACTTTCTGAAGCTATGTCTCAGCTGATTTTTTGGGATCCTTCCTGTGCCCTGGGTGTCTAGAAAGGGGGCTGGGCCAAGTCTGGGAAGCAGGGAAGGATGTGGTAGCTGTGGGGCCGGAGTGCCCCCCTTGACCTCTGCTTCCCCCCCAGGATGGCGGTTGTTCCCATTGTCATCAACCTGACCCTGACCACGCTGCTGGGCAATGCCATCGCCTTTGCCACGGGGGTGCTGTACGGACTCTCTGCTCTGGGCAAAAAGTGCGTCTGCTGGGCCCAGCCCCTGGGCAGGGCCTTCCCCCCGCCGCCTCCCCCACCGAAGTCCCTCAGTGAGGAGGGTCTGAGAGTGGCCCCTTTTAGCCAGTGGAGACTGAGACAGAGGTCCCAGTGACTCCCGGTGCCTCCAGGACTCAGCTCTAGCAGGTGAAGACAGAGGATTCACAACACTTCTGCATGGCCCAGTCTTGCCCTGTCATGGCCTGCAGCAAGGATAGCAAACATGACTGGTGGGAGCCCCTTCCTCTCCTGGGTCTGCACCGGGCATTGTAGTCAGTTGCCACCCTCTCCTGCAGAGCCCAGACTGAGGCTGGTTCCTTCTCAGCCCAGCATCCCAAGAAGCCTGGGCCACTCTCAGAGGGGACAAGACAGGCCTTTGCCACCCCAGCAATTGTCTCTTGGGAAATCAGAATGCCTGCAGGTCACACTTGGGTCACACGGCAGGAACTGGGCAGTGGTCAGGAGGGCTGTGGGCATGGGGCTGGCGCTCCACGTGACGCTGCCTCTCTCTCTCCCCAGGGGCGATGCGATCTCCTACGCTAGGATCCAGCAGCAGAGGCAGCAGGCAGATGAGGAGAAGCTCGCGGAGACCCTGGAGGGGGAGCTGTGAAGGGCTGGGCACCCCTCCCTCCCTGCCCCCTCCTCTGGCTCTGTGTGAGTCCAAGTGAGGCCTGGACTGTCCACACTGAGGCACAGCCTGGAGAGGGGCTTCTGCACCTCCCCCTACACCTGGAGTCCTCTGCTCCTTTCTCCAGACTTGCTTAAGCCAGGAGCCCCTGGCTGCTGGTGTGAGAGTCTGGGCTGCTGGACTTGAGGCAGAGCCGAGCAGAGCCTGCAGCAGCTGTGTGGACACCAGCTGGCCTTGCTCCTCCGCTGGGTGGGTCTGCAGACCTCACACCACAGACAGGGCTGCCAGTGACCTGCTGTGACCTGGGAGCAGCCTCCCCTGGAGATGCTGGTCCTGGCTTGAGGGGAGGTGCAAGTGGGACCCTGCCACTTGGGCACTGGGCAGAGGGACCTCCCCCAGCTCTCTTGGCAGGTAGAGCCCCAGGGTCCGGGACAGCCTGCCACTGCCACCACTGCTTAGGGTGCAGCGCCCACTGCCACCCCGCCTTCTCAAGAAGCCCATAGGGCCCCTAAGGTGCATCCCTGTACCTGGAACTGCAGCCTTGGCAGTGACCGGACAGCTGGGTGGGGGATGCTCCCTGCTGCCTCCTGGAACCTTGGACAGGCCACCCCAAGACCCCTCAGCTGCCCCTGTTCCCTGGGTCTACTAAGACCCCTAGGTTCTGCCCATCACTCCCCCCAACCCGCTGGCCTTGGTGCTAAGGAAGTGGGGAGAGCAGGCTCTCCCTGGCATCACTGAGGGTGCCCACCCTCTCCCTGGTGTGGCCCCATCATGTCAGCCGCAGCCCAGCCCCGTTAGTGGGTCAGTGGGTCTGACCTCAGCACCCACTCAGGCCTGCCAGCCTGCCCAAACCCCACCCTCAGGGAGCTTCTGCCTTTTAAGAACTGGGCAGAGGCCACAGTCACCTCCCCACACAGAGCTGTCTTCACTGCCCCGGGTGCCAGGCCATCTGGAGCCAGGCCTACCCAGGGAGGACACGGAGAGCTGGTGCCCAGGAAGTG
Source organism: Colobus angolensis palliatus (assembly GCF_000951035.1). Lineage (NCBI taxonomy): Eukaryota > Metazoa > Chordata > Mammalia > Primates > Cercopithecidae > Colobus > Colobus angolensis. Next base: position 1,039,003 of record NW_012122931.1, on the reverse strand, counting down.
CATCCCTGTATTCCTTCTGCCCCGTGGCCTCAGCCTGCTGGCCTCTCTGTGTGGCTGGCCCTTGGCCGTCGGGCAGGTGCCTGGTCAGGCCTGGCTTAGCCTGGGTGGAGCTTGGCAGAAGCGGGAGGGTATGGAAGATATTCCATCTGGGTCCGACCCCAGGCTGGGCCTGTGCTGAGCTTCGGGGGCAGAGGTACTGGGTCTTGCTAAGTGGACTGTTTCCCAGGAACACCTCTTGGGCCCATCTGCATCTGAGGCTGGGAGTGGCAGGCTGGTGGGCTGGGTGTGGGGTTCTTTGGGTCCTGCCCAGTACTGCCCTGGGGACTTGTCTGTGGGCTCCTGGGTCAGCAGCACCCCCCACCCGGGAGTCTGGCCAGCTGAGCCCCAGGGTGGCAGGGGCATTATAGCCTGGTGGACACGTGCCTTCAGGGTTCCTCCGGGGCCACTTTCCTCAGGCCAGTGCTGGGTTCAAAGGGCTGTGTGTGTGTGTGTATATATATGTATGTGTGCGCATGCACGCATTTGTCCCATGTAAGCAGTGAGTGAGACCTGTCTACCTCCCACGAGAAGCAAGGGCTCTGCCCGCCCTCTGCTCATTCCTACCCAGGTAGTGGGGCCCCAGGCCCCCTTCTGCCTGGCCTGCCTGCTGCTGCCCCTGCCAGAGGGGCCTCGGTGACAGCCAGAGACAGCAGGAGAAGGGTTGGCTGTGGATCAAGGAAGGCTGCCCCTGTGCCCTGTGGGGAAATGGTGGGTGCACGGCTAGATGCAGAGGTGGAAGGCCCTCAGCCACAGGCCAGAGCGGGTGGGTCACCTGTCCCAGGTTCCCAGCAAGTCTGCAGCTGTGCGGACCTGGGGCCTCTGACCCTGTCTCCCAGGGAGTGTGCTGTCCAGCAGGGGCCCTGCCTTGCAAGGAACGTCTCTTCCAGCGGCCGGGCCACTCCTGCCTTGTCTGGGCTGTGTGTGGCGCTCTTTCCCCCTTGTCTGCACCTCTGGGTTCTGTGTGCGTCTTGAGCAATAAAGCGCGGCCGTGGCTCGCGTGCCTGTCCTCACTCCCTTCTGCTTTGGTGCCTGTGTGTGTGTGTGTGTGGAAGCCAGGCAGGAGCTGCTGGCCCAGGAAATAACTACAGGTCCTGTCCCGAGGCTGCCTCTGGCATCACAGACGAGGAAAGTGACCTGCTCAAGGTCACACAGTTACGAAGAGGAGCCTGTTAAGGGCCTGTTAAGGGCGGGCCTCGCCGTGGGCTTCCCCTCACAGCAGCCTCTTCCCTGCCCTGCTTGGCTGTGGATCAGCAGTCAGTGGCCCTGGCAACCTTGGCTGGTTCGGGTCTGGTCTGGCTGCTGTGGGGGCTTCCCTCCTGGAGTAGACCCCACTCTTTCCTCGCTAGGGCTACAGGCCCAGTTCCTTTATTTTTATAAAAGGGTGAACACAGTTTGCGGATAGGAGCTGCCTGTTCCCAGAGGTTGGGCTGGGGCAGGAGGAAGTGGCCACGCCAGGTCCTTTGCCCTGGCTTTTTTTGGGGGTGGGGGGGCAGGGGGAATGGAGTTTCACTCTCGTCGCCCAGGCTGGAGTACAATGGCATGATCTCAGCTCATTGCAGCCTCCACCTCCCGGGTCCAAGCAGTTCTGCCTCAGCCTCCCAAGCAGCTGGAACTACAGGTGTGCGCCACCACACCTGGCTTTTTTGTATTTGTTAGTAGGGACGGGGTTTTACCATGTTGGCCAGGCTGCTCTTGAACTCCTGGCCTCGGGTAATCCGCCTGCTTCGGCCTCCAGAAGTGCTGGGATTACAGGCGTGAGCCACTGCGCCTGGCCTGCCCTGGCTTTTGAAGTCCAGGATGTTCCCAAGTCCGGTGTCCACAAGACTTGGGGGGGGGCAGAGCTGGGTCTTCCTTGCACAGCCAGATGCCACCAGATCAGAACACGACGATACGACTACATTACTTGGCTGCCTCCAGCCCTGTCCTCTCAGTCCTCCCCGTAGCCTTTTGTGGGGCGTGTCCTTCACGCAAGGGTAAAGGACTAGGTCTGAGGTCACCCAGCAGGGCCGTGTCCCTGGACGCAGGGTCGTGTGCTCTCCTGCGGCCCATGCCTACGTGCAGCACTGTGGGCCGCCTGAGCTGGGGCTGCGGCTGGACAGCAGTGCTACCTGTCCGGAGCCAGGGCCACGCGCTGCTGAGGCCCCATCACGTTGCTCTTCCTGTGCTCTGGCTGGTGGCAGGGATGACTGCTGCCTCTTGGTCCCAGGGTGCAGGACTGCAGCCAACACAGGCCCAGCCACTGGGGGTTTGGCCCCCTCCAGGCGGGGACCCTGACCTAGCGCAAGAAGGACCTTCTCCCCGTGCGGAAGAAGGACTCGATCTGCTCCAGGGACCGTCCCTTGGTCTCGGGCACACAGCAGCCTGTGAATACCAGGCTCACCAAGCAGATGGCCGCGAAGAAGAAGAAAGGCACCTGGAGGCCGAAGGCGCTCTGAGGGTGGAGAGTGGGGCCGGGTCACAGGGAGAAGATCCAGGGTCCTCCTGCCCCAGGAGGAGCTCATGGGCCCTGCTGGTAGCAACCAGCCATGTGGGGCATCATCTGGTCCTTCCTGTGTTCAGAGACGGCTCCCCCACACCAGGGCTCCCCGACTGCCCCCAGAACAAATCTGAAGGCTTTAGCCCCCTGTTTGTGGCCCTTGAAGTCTGCATCCCATCTGCCCCTCAGCCTTCCTCAGAGGCTGGGCCCTCTGGCCTCAGCTCAGGTAGCCCCTCCACACCCCTTACCCAGCGCTGGCGTCCCAGCTGTTCCACGCCACAGCCTACAGGAGGCCCGCCCCACAGCCTGGTAGGCACGCAGGTTCTTCTTGGACCCTCTAAGCTGATGGACTCACTCTGGGTTGCCTGCCCTCCCCCAGCCCCACTGAGGGGACCACTGCGGGGACAGGTTAGGCGCTGACCTGGGCTGCCCTAGCCAGCTTATCCCTTATGGGAACTTACCCTGGGCCTCACGGATTCTGGCTGGTCACAGGGCCTGTAGTTTTGAATCAGGAGGCAGGGGGAGTGGGAGGGGTTGGGGGTAGTTGGGGGTGCCGCTGAGACCCAGTGCCCAGGAGGGCAGGAGATGGAGCACGGTGGGGAGGTGGTCTTCCTGGGCTCCTGGCAGAGTTCTGGGCCATGTCCTGCCCTGGCCTGGGAGGTAACCTGACTTCTCAGAACAGTCTCCTGAGCCTGTTCCTGTTTCTCCTAATGAAGAGCCTTTGCCGGACTGTCACGTGACCACTCTGGGGCCTCTGAGTTCAGGGGGTATGTGCTCATCTCCTAGGGTCACTGAGAGTTAGGGGCCTGACAGAGCTGGCTTTGGCATAGCCCCTGGCACTGAGAAGGGTCCTGGTCAGTCAGAGAGGGCCTGGGGGCCCGGGGCTGAGCACTCACCACCACTGGCAGGAAGGACTTGGTGAGGACGAAGGCGGTGAGCCAGCTGGCCAGCACGCAGAGCCCCGAGGCCACACCACGGGCCCGCAGGGGCAGGACCTCAGACATGAGCAGCCAGGTGATGGGGCCCCAGCCCATGGCGTAGCCTGCTCGGAGGAGGAGGCAGGCTGAGGCCCTGTGGGGCGACTGCAGGCAGCTGTGTCTGTCTCCACTGAGCTGCTGGAGACCCCCTTCTCCAGCCAACCCGGACACATAACCCATCCCTTAACACCCGAGACAGCCTGCCCCTCTGAGCCACCGCCACACCTACCCATAATGAAGAACATGGTGGCCAGCAGGGGCACCAGGGTGAGGTAGCCAGCGGGTGCTGCCAGGGGCTGCGCCAAGTCCCCCCAGGACTCACTTTCCAGGCCCGCAGTGCTGTTGGGGCTCAGAGGCCTGGGGCCAAAGTGGATGTACAGCCCCAGAGTCAGGTTGGCAGCAAACATGATGGCCGCTGTGGACAGACAGGTGGCCTCGTGGGGCCAGGACCCTCTGAGCCAGCTGTTTCTCTCAGAGTTCTTTCTACAGAGCCCCTTGATACTTGCGTGGTCCAGCCCGTGTCTGGGACTAGAGACCCCTAGCAGGGCAGCAAGCTCTGTCTCCAGCCACGTGTCAGGCTCCCACCATGCCCACCATGGAGTGTCACAGCCAGTGTATCCACTCGGAGCCCCAGTGGACCTTTCTGGAGCCACCGGCCAGGGCCAGGGCCAGGGCCCTGCTGATGCTACGGAGGCAGGTGCCCTGCAGTTCCCAGACACACAGCCCCACCCCGAGGCAGGCCTGCACACCCAGCCCAGCCCCAACCCATGCGGAGGAGTGGGGCAGGAGGGCTGGCTGCAGGGTGCTTACCTGAGACGAAGAGCAGCACCTTGCGGCCAGCGAGGTCCATGGTGAGGGCAGCGATCAGCACAGACAGAAGCCGCACAGCCCCAACGATGGCTGCGTCGTCCTTCGGGGGCTATGGGGAGGGAGGCCACCAGGGTTGAGGGACTTGCCTGCTGTTCCCGTCCCCCTCCAGGACCCAGCTTGTCCCTGCCGGCACTGCAGGGGCTCAGGCCAGCAGCTCAGCGCAGGACTGAGTGGCCTGGCACCTGCAGCATGCTGGGCATCTATGCTGTCTGAGCCTACGGGGCCCCCTGGGCAGGCACACATCTGCTCTGCCCACCACTACACACAGCTGGCACAGAATCCAGGCATGATGATGACTTGCCGAACCGTGCTGTGACTAATCTCCACATCTCATCTCACTGTGAGCCTTGGGGCAGGCCTATGGAGACGTGCTGCTATCTTCTTGCAGAGGAGGAAGTTGAGGTTCAGAGGGGAAAGTGACTTCCCTCATCAAGTGGCAGATGCCACAGGGCTCTGAACCTGGGGTCTGTGGCCTCAAGGGGTCCACGTTTCTATAAAGCTGGTTTCCTTTGTAATCCCATGTATTTGATTTAATGTTAAAAATTTCTGTATGTTTTTGGAGACAGGGTATCACTCTGTCACCAGGATGGAGCGCAGTGGTGAGATCGTGGCTCGCTGGAGTCTCAAACTCCCAGGCTTAAGTGATCCTCCCGCCTCAGTCTCGTGTTGGGATTATGCCAGTATTTTATTTTAAAACATTTAAGCTTTTCTTAAAAACATTCTGAGAAGAGGTGAAGGTACAGGAACTGTCTCCACATGGCCCAGATCTCAGATCTTGCTGTGGCATCCCTGACACCTGGCACAGAGCAGGTGTGGGTAAAGCCGGGGGTTGGGTAAATGTAGGAGCAGGCCCTGCCTCCCAAGCTGGGCCTGCCCTGCCAGCCTCCAGGGGACCCCGTGGGTGGATGCCGGCCGGGGCTGGGCTCTCACCAGCAGGACAGCGGTGCTGTCGAAGATGGACTGCAGGTAGACCAGGATGGGTGTGATGCCCGTCAGCTGCTGCAGGAGACGCATCAGCAAGGCCACGGCGATGGGCCGGCACACGTGGGGGGCCCGTACCTCAGCCCACGACACTCGGCTGCTCTGAAACACAAGGCCGCCACTGAGGGCGTTGGGCCAACCTCTCCAGCAGGCGCCATCCTGCCCTGGACTGCCAGGGATTGGGTGGGAGACCCCCTTTTTTCCCTCCTCCAGGAAAGAACCAGCTTACCAGGCCACCCAGGCTCTGGGGACAGCCCCCCAACCCCAACCCAGGCACTTGGATTAGTGGGAACTACTGTGGTCCTGTCTTCCAGGAAAAGCCTCCACGGCCACACAGAGCTGAAGTGTGGGAGGCGGGCCTGCCAGGCTTGTGCGCACACCCTCCTGCACCTGTCTCCGGACGTTGTCCTGGATCTGCTCGAACTCCCAGTGGACATCAGCGTCCGTCCCGCGCAGCCAGGCCAGCGCCCGCAGGGCCTCCTCATCCCTGCCCCGGGAGAGCAGGAAGCGCGGCGAGTTGGGCATGAAGCTGAGTAGCAGGATCATGACGAGCACGGGCGCCTCCCCGGCCACAGCCAGCCAGCGCCACGGCAGCAGGAGGCCTGGGGGCGAGGAGTGGGTGAGGGGCCAAGTCCAGGCCTGGCAGAGCCCTTTCCCTCTGGAGCCTCTGAATAACCTCATCTGCCCTTTAAGGTCTAGTCCAAGGGCCACCTCCTATAGGAAGCCTACCCTGATTGCCCCAGGCAGGGTGGGGCTGCAGGGATTGTTCAGCCCCTGGCACATAGTGGGAAGTCCTTAGAAAGTCTTAGGGCCAGAGCAGGATGAGGAAGGACTAGGCTGGGCAGGCAAGGCCCTGGGCCTCCACCCAAGACCTCCGTGCCCCCTCAACTGAGCAGCTGCATGCACTGTGATTTCTTTTCTATCTAGACTTCCCATCTGAGATGGCATTTGATGGAAGCTTTCTGCCGTTAAAATATAGTCTGGCGACTGTGGGTCCAGGAGAAGCCCTGGCTGCCCCAGCTAGGGACTGGGCCTGTGGCTAGAGGGGCAGGCCCTGCCTGGAGGTGCACAGCAAGGTGCTGGCTGAGTGGGGCCGGGATGCCAGATCTCCTGCCTCTCAGCCCAGGATCTGTTCTGGGGCAAATCATTCCTTTTCCACCCATGTCTACCTTGGCGGCACCCACCCCTCCCGCCAGCCTGCACACAGGAGTGCAGGGCCATACTTGCCCAGGGCGTAGAGAGACAGGGATCCGAACACTGCCATGAGCTGGGGTGTGGCCCCCAGAGCCCCGCGGACACCTGGGGGAGCAATCTCAGACACGTACACCTGCAAGACACAGCCGCCGCACCAGGTTTTCCTGAGAATGCAGGTTCCTAGGCCCGGCCAAGATGGGAGGGGCAGCCCCTGTGAACCCCGGAAAGTGGGAAGTGGAGGCTTTCTGGTGGGGCTGTGTCCTGGTCATGACTCACTGCAGGAACTTGGGCGGCCTGCCTGATCTCCCTCTGTCCTCAGTTTCCCTAACTGTGAGGTGGGTGGAAGGACTTAGCTCGGACATGAGCAGCATGATGCTGGGAAGGAGGCCCGAGGGCTCCCAGGCTCCAGGGCTGAGCAGGTGAGTCCATGCCTCCCAGTGAGTTCTGTCTCCTCTGCTGGGCTCACCAGGCCCCGGGTGGAGTACTGGATAAGATAAGAAGGTCTCAGGGAGGGTGTAGGGCAGGGACTTCCCTCTCCTACCCATTGCTCAATGCGGATTCTCTCCAATTGAGTAATACATCTGACCAGTCAAGAAATGGGGTAGAAGGCTTGGAAAGTCCAGAGTGGGGGCAGCTGGGGACCTGGAGACAATTTCCCCCGAATTAGCTGCCCTGCTGAGGGCAGTGAGCTGAGGGCATCCGCAGGGAAGGCAAAGAATTCTCACTGCCCAGAAGGCATGGAGGCCAGGAGGCCTTAGTCAGACGGAGGCTCGGCACCAATACAGAGGCACTGGGGCCCCTGGGTGGGAAGGCCTGGCCTTACCGGGATGCAGGCAGCTGTGAGCCCCCCGGCGAAGCCCGTCAGCGTCCTTCCGAGCAGCAGCATCCAGAGGCCATGCGCACCTGCCATGAGCGCGTAGCCGGCCGCCGACGGCACAGCTGAGAACATGATGCTCAGCTTCCGGCCCAGGAGGTCATTGAGGATCATGGCACTCAGGCCTCCGGCTGCTGCTCCCAAGGTGAACACGGACTGCAGGGGAAGGGGGTGCAGGGCAGATATGTCTGGGCACTGCACACTCCACTCTCATCAGAGTCCAGGGACAGCTTCTTCCCTAGGCCGACCCCAGGAGCTGGTCAAGCACTTGGCCAAGTCAAGCACTTGAAGCAGGGAGCCTCCTGTCTTCAAGGGACAGCCATTTGTTAGGGATGCTTAAACAGGGAGTTCTGCCCTAAGGAAGAGGCACTGCCACATATACACAGTGGTTCTGTCCAGCCTGATGTTTAAATGCTAATATTTTAATACAGGAGAATTCTGTCACTTGAAGGCCCTGGGCTTTAAGATTTGAAGGTTCTTAAGTTCCCTGTACAGCAGCAACTGGGACCCCCTCTGGACTCTGCTAACTGGTAGTGGGACCTGGGCACATTGCCCAGCCTGTCTGAGCCTCGGTTTCTTGGGCTGTCTTACGGGGAGAGCACAAGTTCTACCTCGTGGGGTTGGCCCTGGGAGTCAATGAACGTTCAGTGCCCAACACGTGCCTGGCACATAGGAAGTGCTCAGTAAACCTTATCTTAACTACTATGTTGTAACTACATCTGAGGCTATTAAGATTGTAATTCTAGACTCTGGGACTTTGGGATCTTCCCCTCCATCAGCCCACAATCTGTCCTGCAGACCCTCCTTGCCCCAGCCAGTGCCTCTCCCCACTGCCACCTGATACCCTTGCCCCCATCCAGCCAACTGTGGGTGTGGGGACCTGGGGAAGCCTCAACCCCACCTAGTGTAGACCCTGACAGTCACCTCCCCACCTGCTCCTTCACTCTCTCCACTGGCTTTCAGTTCCTCATTTCAGAGGAATCCTGTAGCTTTACCCCACCCACCAGCGGCCTGGATGGCTGGGGGAGGGGGGACCAGGGCCCCGGAGGGGCTCCCAAGGTAGAGAATTTGGGAGGTCCCTAGCTGGAGACAAGGCTCAGCAGGTCCCTGCTCCCTGCCCCCACCCTCCTCCGAGGATGGTCCTTACCCCGAACCAGGATGCCTGGGATTTGGTCAGATGCAGGTCGGGATCCAAGGAGTGCTCCAGGGCTGGGATGACAGGGGATGTGTAGACCAGAGCATACCCAAAGCTGAAATTGCCGAGCACTGCGGCGAAGGTGGCCAGGAACACCCTTTTGTTCTGCAGGGCCCTGGTGATGGTGGCGGACAAAAGGACCAGGGTCTCTGAGTCCCTCCTCCAGGAACCATTGCCTTTTCTGAACCCAGTGGCTGCCCAGCTCAGCGGGCAGTGCTGGGGAGGCCTGGGTCCAAGGCCATTCAGGTTCCCAGGGCCTGAGCCCCAGCCCCCCTGGGAAATTCCCAGGCCATTGTTAGCTCATCGCGGTGGCTGAGCCTCTGGTGCTGGGGCCTTTTCTCCGGAAGAGGAGGCTCTGGTTCTGCCCCCAGGTCTGCGGCTGGAGGCTTGCTATGTGACCTCAGGCAGACCCCTTGCTCGCTGGGACCTCAGTCTTCCTGTCTGTGGCAGTAGGGGGCTGGGCCCGGTACTCCCGTGGATCGTTCCTTCCCTTAGGGGGACCGGTTCCTTAAATAGGAGTAGCGTGTCCGCGACAGGAGGGAGCCAGATGGCCCCTCGGTGGCGACTAGGTCAGGGGAGGCCCAGGGTGGGAGCGTGCCGCCGGCTGCAGGGAACCAGAGCCACCCCCAGGCCCCACCCCCAGTCCCCAACCCAGTGACTCTCACCCGACCCGCGCCCTGTCCCCTGGCGACGGGGGCGGCTTCTCGGGGAAGGTGTCGTAGTCCGGGCCCTCGGCTCCCAGCAGCGGCTCCTGCATGGCCGGGTCTCTCTCCGGGCGAGCGGAGGGCGCTCAGACTGGAGCAGCCGCACCGGGCCCGCAGCTCCACGGGCCAGGCTCCGCCCCTCGGCCGCGATTGGCTGCGGGAGGCCCCTGCAGAGCCGCGCTGGCCAATGAAGCGGCCGCACGCTGTCCCGATGCTCGGATGCGGACTCGGCTTCCCAGGGCGCGGCCTGCACCGCGTGCGCACCCGAAGGTCCCGCCCCCAAGACAGGATGGGGGGTCCCAGGGCGGAGCCCCTGCCCGATCGTCCGGGGTCCTCGCGGAGGGCCGAGAGCTGCTCACCCGGGCGGCTTTTGCAGGCCTGACTGCGGCAATGCGCGCAGGCCTCGTCGTACCTGCTCCCGCGGGATGGAAACCGAGGCCCAGAGAGGTGAAGCCGCTCGCCAGGTCACAGCGAGTGCGCACCTCACTCCGCCTTATGCTCTAGCCCTCCCTGTTGCGTGGCGTCTCAGGGCCACCTCTGCCCTGGCTCTCCCTGGCACCAGGGAATCGCGGTGTGTCAGGGAAGCAGCGGATGTGCGGGACGAAGGAGGCAGGAGGGGCCGGGCGGGGCGCTGTGGGCAGCTGCAGTGGGCGAGGTCTGTATCCTCCACCCCAGGCTCTGATGGTAGAAATAACCTGAACTCGTGACACGTCACCCAGGTGGTAAGATAACATTGAAAAATAAGAAAAGCAGAAATGGAAAATTCCCGGGAAGCCCGTCCTCAAAAAATCCTACAGCAGTTCCACCTCTCCCTTTGGGCCTTTTCGGGAAGTGGACGAAATCACGCCCTCTCTGCTGGATGGACGTGCCACACACGCTTTTAAACGAATCCTTTGTTGCTGAGTATTTGGGTCATTTCCCATGTTTAGCTATTAACGTAGTAAAGCGTTTTTAAAAGTTAGAATTCCCCTTATTATGATTGAAATAAAACCATAATAGAACGATAAGGAGAATCACATCCATCTCCCGTCAGCCTGACCTTGAAGGCATTTTAGCCTCTTTCCTTCCAGTCTTTTCCCCATGTGCCTATTTTGCGTATTTGCTATTGGGGCCCCCATTAAATCCTGTAGCCCCTTTACATCGTCGTTTTCTTGCCATCAAGATCATAGACTTTGGACTCAGGCACATCCGGTATGGTGATCAGGCTGCACAGTCCTCATGGCCATATATATACATATATGCATGTATTTTTACACGCATGCATACATGCATGTATTTTACACGCACACATACACGAATGTATTTTTACATGCATGCATACACATGTATTTTACATGCATGCACACACGCATGTGTTTTTACATACATGCATACATGTTTGTTTTACATACATGCATATATGTATTTTTTTACATATAAGCATATATGTATGTGTTTTTACATATAAGCATATATATGTATGTTTTTACATATAAACATATATATGTATTTTTCTTTGAGACGGAGTCTCGCTCTGTTGCCCAGGCTGGAGTGCAGAGGTGCTATCTATCTCAGCTTACTGCAACCTCTGCCTCCTGGGTTCAAGTGATCATCCTGC
>NW_012122931.1:1005509-1026711 GCF_000951035.1 Colobus angolensis palliatus | reverse complement strand
CCGTGTCTTTCTTTTTATCTTTTTTTGAGATGGAGTCTCACTCTGTTGCCCAGGCTGGAGTGCAGTGGTGCGATCTTGGCTCACTGCAACCTCCGCCTCCCGGGTTCAAGCGATTCTTCTGCCTCAGCCTCCTGAGTAGCTGGGATTACAGGCGTGAGCCACCGCGCCTGGCCAACGCCTTTTTTTTGAGACAGAGTCTGGCTCTGTCACCCAGCCTGGAGTGCAGTGGCGCCATCTCAGCTTACTGCAAGCTCCACCTCCTGGGTTCACACCATTCTCCTGCCTCAGCCTCCTAAGTAGCTGGAACTACAGGCGCCCGCCACCATGCCCGGCTAATTTTTTGTATTTTTAGTAAAGACGGGGTTTCACTGTGTTAGCCAGGATGGTCTGGATCTCCTGACCTCGTGATCCGTCTGCCTCGGCCTCCCAAAGTGCTGGGATTACAGGCGTGAGTCACCGCACCCGGGCCTGTTTAACAGACTTTTAATGTTAAAGGTTGGGTGGATGAACCTGAATTTGTAATGAATCTTCTGTCATGGGCATCAAAGCTGTTTCAAACTGTAGGGGTAGAAAAGGTGGAATCTGTTTCCTCACCCATTATTACAAGACCAGCAGATCCACGTGCCTGCTCCGCAGTGACTCCGTGACACACCAGTACCCCACAGCAGCAGGGTTCGCAGCAGGGAAGAGTTTAGTGATTGCAGGGCTCTGAGCAAGGAGATGGGAGGAGACCCCGTGCCTGGCCGCTGTCAGTAGTTTCATTGGTACACAGGACCCAAAAGAACATCTCAAATGGAACCTTTGTCTGGGAGTGGTGGCTCCCGCCTGTAATCCCACCACTTTGGGAGGCCAAGACAGGCGGATCACCTGAAGTCAGGAGTTCGAGACCAGCCTGACCAACGTGGAGAAACCCCGTCTCTACTAAAAATACAAAATTAGTTGGACGTGGTGGCGGCCGCCTGTAGTCCCAGCTACTCGGGAGGCTGAGGCAGGAGAATCGCTTGAACCCTGGAGGCGGAGGTTGCAGTGAGCCGAGATTGTGCCATTGTACTTCAGCCTGGGCAACCAGAGGAAAACTCTGTCTCAAAAAAAAAAAAAGGAAACCTTTGTAATGTTCAAGTTGTTATCTATAGGGCAGTGAGGTGAGGGAGAGCTGCAATCTTGTAACAGAGTCTATGTCATTCTAATGCAACGGGCACCAAAATCTTTGAGGTCAGTGAGCAAATTGACCTAGTGATGGATGCTGAATGTGCTACAAGCCTGGTTTATTCTCATTTCTCCTCCTCTCTTCCTCCTTGATTAATTTTATAAAGTTTATAGGGATGGTCTCATCATCATCAGGGCCATGGGTGACAGTTCTATAACAAAAGGCAGGTTCACAAGACAAAAGCACACCAGATTTATTTAATCAAAGCTTTAGGTGACAGGGAGCCATCAGAAGTGGAGACTCAGAGACCCAGGGAGGATGGTTCCTGTGCTTAGAGTCGGTGGAGAACGGGCAGCCATGTGGACAGGTGTGAAACGGCACGGGATGTCTGTGGGGGTGGACTGTGGGGAGACCGGCGAGGCCAGCTGTGCAGATCCCCCTCGGCCTCTCTGTGCAGTGCTTCCTCCCCCGGGTATGGGGCAGAACCCCCGGAGCAAGGGTCTTACGACCCACAGTCAGACAAGGTGGGCATGGCCATCTCCTCCCCAGAAAGGCAGGGAGGGTTCGAGTCATGTGTCTAGGTCTCATGGCTGGCTTTGGGAGAGAGGGTCTCTACTGTGCATGACCCACCTGGGGAAAGAGGAATTCTGGCTTCTGTGACTTGCTGCGGGGGAGAAAGAGGGCAGGAAACAGGAGAGGAGGAGAAGGTTGGTGAAAGACTTGGGATGCACCAGAGGACTTCTGGTTTCCTTTAGTCCTGAATCCTCGTGCCAGGCACCCTGCTTGTGGGGATCATGGTCTGAACCCCAACAAACCATTTTTGCTGTTAAAATTAACATGATGGGGACGGGCGCGGTGGCTCATGCCTATAATCCCAGCACTTTGGGAGGCCGAGGTGGGAGGATCACCTGAGGGTGGGAGTTTGAGACCAGCCTGACAAACATGGAGAAACCCTGTCTCTACTAACACTACAAAATTAGCTGGGCGTGGTGGTGGGCTCCTGTAGTCCCAGCTACTTGGGAGGCTGAGGTAGGAGAATTGCTTGAACCCAGGAGGCGGAGGTTGTGGTGAGCTGAGATCATGCCATTGCACTCTCCAGCCTGGGGGCAAGAGTGAAACTCCATCTCAAAAAAAAAAAAAAAAAATATATATATATGATGAACATCTTTGTTTTTAAAGAATGATTTCCTTCTGCAGGGACTGCTTTTGTGACCTCTAAAGCCTGTTTTAACCTTCTCATGGGGAAGCTCACCTTCCTCCTGTCCTTCTCTCCTGGGTCTGTGGCAGACAGGCTGCTGGGGACCTGGCCTCTGAGGGGGTGTGGAGGCACCCCCCAATCCATAGTGCTGAGCACACAAAGGGTGTCTGGAAGCCCCTTGCTGACTTGAACTCAGAGTCCTCTCCCCTTCCGTGGCCTCCCACCCCAGGCAGGAATCTCAGTTCAGAGCAGCAGAAAGAGAGCTGGTCTGGAGGGACCCTGGCTCTGCTCTGGTGCCTGGGATAGCCACTGCCCCTTTCTCTGTGCTGGCCACACCCACAGCGAGGTCTCCCTCCTTTCCTGTCATTCCTGCTAGGCCCCTCCCCGAGGAAGGCCCCAGGGGGGTGGGTCCTGTAGAGGAAAGCTCGAGGGGGTGCACTCAGCTGCCACTGTCCACCACCTGTCCCTCGGGAACACGGCAGCTGAGGGCAGGCCCCTCCGGGACGTGGGACCCCCGTGGCTGGAAGGTGACCCGGCCTTGCACACCCAGCTGGGGTAAGAGGGAGGGCCCTGGAGTCCAGCTTGGGGGCAGGATCCGGGGGGCGCTGGGCAGAGCATCCCTGGTGCTGGTTTGCTGGTCCAGGGCACTGGGTCTTAAAGGATCTGGTCCAGACTCTGCCCTGTTGCAGGGGTGGGGCTGAGGCCTGGCACTTGGAAGCTGTTTCCCAGGTTTCCATGGGGGCTGTTATAGGGGCCTCTGCCAATCTCTGGGGCTTCTCAGGAGCCACTGGTCCCGCTGAGCCTCGCTTTTCTCATCTGTAGGATGGACGTCACCTGTGCCCACCTCACAGCTGCTGTGTGGAGGGAGGGCAGCTAGCTGCGTTGATGCAGTCCCTGCAGTTTGACAAAGGTCCCCCCAGACCAGTCTGACAGCTTCCCAGGTCCCCGGAAACGGGCCGAGTTGCATTCCAGGACCTGACACCAGGGCTGAGGTCTCGAGGGGACAGTAGGGCTGCCGTGTCTTGGGAAGGTAGGAGGCGGGAAGCAGATGCCCGGGGGGTGCTCATCCAACCCTTGGGGTCTCCTTCACACCATTTTACAGAGGAGAAGACTGAGGCTCAGAGCTGCTGCCCAGGGTCACCTCTGGGTCACCTCATGCCCCCTGCTTTGGCCTATGCCCCCCACGTCAGGCCTTCCTGAGGGAGCGGACCAGAGGGACAGCAGAGGGTGGGCAGGTGGGCAGGTGGGGCCCTTCCCTGAGGAGGGCCTGCCCCTTGCCTCCTCCTTCCCACAGATGGGCTGCCCAGGGCCCCCAGGGGAGAAGGTCTCTGGTGCCTGGCTGTCCGGTGTCCCCAACGTCCCCAGAGATGTCCCTGGTGATGTCATCCCTGGCCCTGAAGACTCAGACCTGGTGCCCTCCATGACCCTGGCTGCAGCCCTTATCCTGCTGTTCCTCCTGCTCTCAGCCTGGCTGGTGTGGGACGGGCCCTGCCAAGGCTGCTGCTAATGTGGGCTCCAGGGCAGGGTTGAGGCCTGGGCCTGGCACAGAGTTAGGGGAGGCACAGCCGGGCTTCCCAGCGACACCCTGGGCCAGCTCCATTCCACCCTTTTCCACAGCAGCCACAGTGGGACCCCAAGACTCCCCAGTGGGACCCTGGGTGGCACCAGACTCTGCCATTGAAGGCAGGGAGCGTGCTTCTGGGGACGGCCCCGGATGTTGGGCTGAGAGGCTCGGGTGGCCCCAGTGCTCAGGCAGATTGGGCTCAAATCCACCTCCTCTCCAGGCTGGCTGCAGGGCCTTGGCCCTGTCTGAATCTTTGCAAGGCCCTTTTGGGTATCACAGATAAAGCCTTAGGTATTGGTGAAATAAGTGGGTGAGTTGGAAGATGGGGGTTCTAGTACAGGCTCTGCCCGTGCTGAGCTGTGACATGGACAAGTGCCTTTTCCCACCTGGATCCTGGTTTCCCTGGTCATCCAATGGGAGTCGCAATACTCACTTCTGGGCCCTGTTGGGAAGGCAGGTGCTGTGGGAGGCTGGGGCTGGGCCAGGAGGATGCTGTGGTCTTTGCCGCCACCTGGTGGCTACAGACAGAATCGCATCGTCTCCTGAATAGTCCCCTCTGGGTAGCCCAGGCCAGGGCTGAAATGCTGAAGGCTTTTTATTTTTTGATGCAGAACATTTTGAGA
Source organism: Colobus angolensis palliatus (assembly GCF_000951035.1). Lineage (NCBI taxonomy): Eukaryota > Metazoa > Chordata > Mammalia > Primates > Cercopithecidae > Colobus > Colobus angolensis. Next base: position 1,022,179 of record NW_012122931.1, on the reverse strand, counting down.
TTGTGGATAAGCACAAATCCTGGTACCCAGAGAAAACAGATTTTTAACATTGTCTATTTATCTTCTTTCCCCAATCTCCATATTTATAATCTCCTTAACAATAGGTAATCATAGGCAGAGGTAAGTTGTGAGCCGGGCTCTCGAGTCAGACGATGCTGCCTGTGGCCCTGGCCCAGGGCCCTGGTGCTCTCTTGCCCCACAACAGTTCCATCCCTGACCTCGACATAGGAAGCGGGGAAGCATTTTTAGGGCTGGGAGGAGTGTGGGAGACCTTCGGGCTGGAAGGTTTCCTGGAGGCTCCAAGACCCCCCCGTCTCTCACGGAACAAGTACTTGTCAACATTTCTACTGTGGACCGGGCACAGTGGCTCACGCCTGTAATTCCAGCACTTTGGGAGGCCGAGGCGGGCGGATCATCTGAGGTCAGGAGTTCGAGACCAGCCTGACCAACGTGGAGAAACCCCGTCTCTACTAAAAATACAAAATTAGTTGGACGTGGTGGCGGCCGCCTGTAGTCCCAGCTACTCGGGAAGCCGAGGCAGGAGAATCGCTTGAACCCAGGAGGCGGAGGTTGCGGTGAGTCAAGATCGCGCCATTGCACTCCAGCCTGGGCAAAAGAGCGAAACTCCATCTCATTAAAAAATAATAATAAATAAATAAATAAATAAATAAATTCTACTGTGTGCCAGCCCCTGTGGGGAAACAGGGTAAACAGCATCCCCGAAGGAGCTGGGATCTGACCGGGAATGGGAAAAGCTGGCTCATTGCAGCGCGTTGAGGCTGGCCTGGGTAAGCAGGGCCTGCAGGAAGGGGCAGATGAGCTCTGGGGGGTAGGAGGAGTGGGCCAGGGCCGGGATCGCCAGGGAGGCTGTTCCAGGCAGAGGAATAGACTGCGGGGAGTTCAGAGGCCACTCTGTTCTTCTGCACCAGCTACTGCTCCCCCTCGGGGAACCGTAGCCCTCTGGAGCCTCCGCGAAGCAGCCACCGAGAAGGGGCGAGTGAGCGGCAAGGCTGTGGTTCCACGTTCCCAAACCAAGCTTTGTCCTTCCCGGGGTCCCTGTAGGTGGGGCTCTTCTCCCTCCTCCAGCTTCCCAAAGCCAAAGTACATACCTCAGTATCCATGATGGGGCAGCTGGGGGGGCTGTATGCTTCCTCTGTCTCTGTCTCTGGGCGGACTGTAGTCCAGTAGGCTGTCCCCGCTGCTCTGGAAAAGCCAAGCCGGGAAGAAGGCGGGGGCTTTAGCGGTGTCGTGGAGAGGGGGAGATGGAGGTAGAGCCTGGAGGTTTGGGGGACCTCCTGAAGCAGTGGGGTGGCCTTTCAGGTGGGGGAACTGAGAGAGCAAAGGCCTGCAGGCTAAACCGGGGCCTCCCTGAGCCGTCCTGCGCAGGACAGGACATGGGGGCGGGCCACGGAGGCTCCTCCCTTCCCTGACTATCCTGCCTGCTACAGGAGGGGCACACCTGGAGGAAGGAGGGAGGCTGGTTCCTGGCAGAGCAATGTTGAGGCTGATCCTCCCTGCCTTCCCCAACAAGCCTCTCTATGAGCCTCTTCCCTGTCCCACACACCCACCTGGGGGATGCTACAGAGTCAGAGTCAGGCTCCGCATGGCCCCAAGCAGCACATGGCCTGCGAGAGGCAACAAGCACGGCCCCGGAGCCTCTGGCCTTCTGCCCAGGGAGCAGGGACGCCTTGGGGGCTCTCCTCTCAGCTCCCACTGTCGTGTCCCCTCCCTATTGGCGGAGGAAAGTGGCTGCAGGCAGGTGCCTGACTCCCCCAGCTCCACTCGGCCCCAGCTTTCTCTGCCTCTCCGTGATCACCCCTCAATGCATCTTATCAAATGGAGACCCCGAAGGCTGGGTGCAGTGGCTCAGGCCTGTAATCCCAGCACTCTGGGAGGCCGATGCAGGTGGATTGTTTGAGGCCAGGAGTTCGAGACCAGCCTGGGCAAGATGGTGAAGCCCCGTCTCTACAAAAAATACAAAAATTAGCTGGGCATGATGTCCCATGCCTATAATCCCAGCTACTCAGGAGGCTGAGGCAGGAGAATTGTTTGAACTCAGGAGGTAGATGTTGCACTGAGCTGAGATCGCGCCACTGCACTCCAGCCTAGGCGACAGAGCAAGACCTTGTCTCAAAAAAAAGGAAAAATGGGGACCCTGAGACCCACCTTCTGAGGTTGGGGGGTGGTGTTAGTAACTCACAGTACAGGCTGTTAGAGTCTGCCAGGATGGTCTGGGCTGGGCTGTGGGAGATCCCAAACCCACGTCCCTCTTCGCACCCTCTCAGAGGCTGCTCAAGGCAGAGGCAGAACCTGTGGCTTCTTCCTCCCGAGTGCTGAGATCAGGTCCGAAAGTTCCAGGCATTCGCTCTCCTAGAAGGCCTTGTCCAGGAGCCGTCGGGACTGGGCACGAGGGCTGCAGGGAAGCCCAGGTACGCAGGCTGAGGAGCCCGTGTCTGCCCCGGAGCAGGGCAATGGGAGGACGGCCTCTGGTCCTTGCCACCCTGGGCCTCAGCCCTGCCTGCAGGCCAGGTGCTAACGAGAAATGCAGGCCGACCAGGGCAGCGTGTGCCTGCTGTGTGCGTTTGTATTTCTGACCAGCGCCCATGAGAAGGCCGTGTGGTTTCCGATGCATTTCCAGGGGCCAACTCATTCCACCCGCCTAGCTCTGGTGGCTCCTGCAGGCCAAGCCCTCGCAGAGAGGGCCTGGGGCGAAAGCAGGCATCTGCGTGCAGCTTGGCTGGGAAGGAATTGCATCCGCAAGGAAAATATTGTTCTGTATAATTCAGCGACCTGTTTTATAAACATTGTGGTTCTACCTTGGGGTTTTTCCCGCCTTGTCTCCTACCTCCCCTCCCCACCTTCCAGGGGCTGCTGGGCAGCCAGATGCCTGAGGTTAGGAAAGTATGTGCTTTTGCTGAGCTAGACGGTGCAAAGGGTGATAGGGTGGGCCTGGGGATGGGGCTCAGCCGGCCAGAGAGTTCTGGGGTGGGGCTGGCGGGACTGCAGCTCAAGCTGGTTTGCAAAGAGGTGTGAGAGCAGGCAGCCCACCAGAGTGTGTGTGCGTGTGTCTCTGTGTGTAGGGATGTGTCTATGTGTGTTTGCATGTGTGCCTATGTGTGCATGTGTGTGTGCCTGTGTGTGTGCGTGTGTATATGTGTGTGTTTATGTGTACATGTGTCTTGTGTGTATGGATGTGTGTCTTTAGCCAGGAAGCTGGGTATGGAGTGACACTGGCATCCTTTCTACCAGCCTGGCTGCGGGCTGGTGGGTATTTGCAAGGCCAGGTTAAAGTGGCCCATAGAGGGGCGAGGCAAGCTCCCCGCTCGGGGAAGAGGCTACTCTGCCATTGCTGAGAGAGTGGGTGTGGGCTCCACGATGGGCTCCAATCCAACCCATATTTCCAGCACTCCCTAGTTGAGTGGCTTTGGGAAAGTCATTCTTCCTCCAGGTCAGTCACTGGGGGCTGTGGGGCTATACTGCTACCTCCATTCTTTTCTGCTTCATTCCAAAAGGACCCTAATTTTGCTTGGGGGTGGCAATGAGCCCTCCCTGCGGCCAGGTGGCCACGTGTCGGTGCAGGTCATGAGGGCTAGACGGGAGGGTCTGGGGCAGCTCTTCCTGATTAGAGAGGTGGTAAAGTCTCACTGGAAAACGTTTTGGGTCCTACCCTCTTCTTCCTGCCTGGAATCCCATCATGTGGCCTGGGGAGACAGTTGCTCACTGGTAACCATGAGGGTGAGACCCAGTCATGAGGCCGAGACCCAGGCAGGAGGGTGGGAGCCAGGCTACGCTGCTGGGGAAGGACGCAGGCAGGGGCTCTCAGGCAGTGTCTGGTGCCTGGATGTCCACGTGGAGTGATGGGGCTGGCTTCTGTTTGCTGCAGCCTCATGCACTCCTGCAGGACACCTGACCTCACCCTCTCTTCACCTGGGGATTGAGGGACCTGGAGGCTGGAAGGGGCTGGCTCATGGGTGTGCTCTGGATCTAGGCGCCCTCCTCACTGCCGCACCCTGAGGGGCGCTGGGGAATCGTCCTCAGAGGTGTGCAGGGGTGCTCTTGAGACGGTCGGGCCCTGCTGCTTCAAGGCTATAGGAGGAGGATGGGGAGGATCTGGAGAGGGAGGAGGAGCTGGAGAAGGAGAAGCAGGGAGGAGGAGGAGGGGGGAAGGTGAGGAAGAGGAGCTGGAGGAGGAGGAAGAGGGGGAGGAGATGCTGGAGGAGGAGGGGAGGGGGAGAAGGAGGAGTTGGAGGAGGATGGAAAGGAAGAGAGGGAGGAGGAAAAGCTGGAGGAGGGAGGAGGAGGATTTGGAGGAGGAGGCAAGGGAAGAGGAGGAGGGAGAAGAAGAAGCTGGGAAGGGAGGAGGGGGAGAAGGAAAAGCTGGAGGATGAGGGGGAGGAGTTGGGGGAGGAGGAAAGGGAGGAGGGGAGGGAGAAGGAGAAGTTGGAAAGGGAAGAGGGGGAGAAGGAAAAGCTGGAGGATGAGGGGGAGGAGTTGGGGGAGGAGGAAAGGGAGGAGGGGAGGGAGAAGGAGAAGTTGGAAAGGGAAGAGGGGGAGGAGGAAAAGCTGGAGGACGGAGGGAGGAGGAGGGGGAAGAAGGAGGAGTTGGAGGGGAAGAGGGGGAGGAGGAAAGGGAGGAGGGGAGGGAGAAGGAGAAGTTGGAGGGGGAAGAGGGGGAGGAGAAAAGCTGGAGGACAGAGGGAAGAGGAATTGGAGGAGGAGGAGAGGGAAGAAGGAGGTTCCCAGAGAGGTGGGTGGCTTTAGGTCGTGCGTTCATCCGAGACCAAGTACAACCCAGGACCCCGGGGCCTGTGCAGGTCACTGTGCCTCTTCTAGCCTCGGTATCCTCTGGAAGGTGAGAATGAAAAACACCCAGTGACACTCAGACCGGACAGGAGCAGGTACGCAGACAGCAGGCGGCCAGGTGCACAGAGGTGTCGCCTGCCTTCCTCACCAGGACGGCATGGGGCGGGGCTCCTCCTGCAGGTGAAGCCCGCCTGGGGCTGTGCTCTGGTGGGTTCCCTCTTTTCCTTCAACCAAAAACCTGGCTGGACACCCCCCATCCGACACTCCAGGGGCTTTCAAGGGGCTTCAGGCGACCCATTTAGGGGGATTCTGGGCATCCCATTTAGGGGGAGGAAGAAGGACTTGGACAAGGCAAGGGTGAGGCTGGCCTGTCCCCTCTGCTGGACATCAGCCCCTCCTAGGGACACCGCTGTCCTTGCCCCCGCTGCTCCTGGGGTCCTACCCGGGCTTGAATCCTCTCTGTGTGGTCTTCCCTCCATGAGCCTTCGTTTCCTCATCTGTAAAATGGTGAGAGGAGGGCGCGGTGGTCAGCCCTGAGCCTGGCTGTCTGGCTACTTAATGGGTTTCTATTACCTGGACCACCATCTTCGACAGCCTCAGTTTACAGATGAGGCCCTGAGGCCCGGAGGAAAGGATGTGGGTGGGAGGTCTGATTCTGACCCAGTGAAGTGAGCTCCTGCCCCCTCCGGGGTTCCCCAGCAGGCATTAAGGGAGGGGTCAGACCAGGTACCACTACCCTGGCCAGATGTGCAGTGACCTTGGGCTGTAACCCTGGGGGGTTCGCGTCCCCCACAGCCTGCTGGGGACTGGCCAGGCCTGGGGGAGACTGGGGGAGCGAGGAGCTGGGAGGGAATACCACCTGGCCGGACGAGGCCCGCACCGCCCTGCCAGCCTGGCGTCTCTGCTCTCCCAGGCTCAGCCAACACCCTCTCTAGGACTCAGCCAACTATTTGTAGGCTGCTAAGTAGCATGACAGCTGCTTTTCTTGCTAAAGTATGACATTACATTTTTCTGGATGGCCGGACACTTCCTGGCCTGAAGTGTGCTAAGTGACACTCTCACTCTGTCCAGCTGCCCCCTGAGTCCCTGCCCGCCTCCCTGCTTTGTCCAGGCTGGCACGGCAGGGCCAGGCCGAGACCTGTTCTGGCCTGTTTTCAGATGGAGCCTGGATGGGGCCCCCAGGGCTGCAGGTGGCCCAGGAAACTTCCCCGGGGTTATTTTTGGCCTCTGTGCTGGCCCATGGACTCCCTGCCAAAAGCAATTACTGAATTTTCATCTTGTTTTGCTGATGGTTTAGACTATGTCAAAAATGTTCCGCTGGAAGACCTGAGGGCACCTTGGGTGGGGGATGTGGGGCTCAGGAGCCCAGCTGTGGCCGGGTCCCCGGAATAGACTTTTGGGGTTCCTGACGAGAAGGAGGACGGGGGAGCTGGAGCCTGTTTGTTTGTAGCTGCCACTGGCTGCTTCCCACAGGCACAGCATGCTCGGCTGGTGGTCATGCTCCCTGTGCCCTCTGCCAACTGTGCGTGTCCTTCTCTCCCACTTGACAGAAGAAGAAACAGGTTCAGGGAAGGGGCCGAGGGCATGCCCAGGCTGCACTCTCTGTTCTGTAGGCTGCCGCACTTCCAGCCCAGAAGGATTTCCCTGGCTCAGGGATGGCAGGGGCCGGGGGCTGGGGAGGCCACGGGGAACAAGGCAGGGTCTGCCCAGGCCCTCTTCTCACTGCCCGGGGTGGACGGGGGATCTGAACCAATCAGATCTTTCCTAAATTAAATGTCTGTGTTTCGGGCTTTGGCTGCTCTGTTCACCCTTGTGGGAATTTCCCAGTTGGCAGCCGGGTGGATGCAGGAGGAGGTTGGGGGGAAGGCTGGAGGTCAGAGGGGGCCGCCCTGAGACTTCTCTCCATCCACTGCGGCCCCACTGGCAAGCAGCAGCTCTCTAGTGCTCCATGTCCCTTCCTGTCCCCTCCACAGCAGCCCTGGGAGGCAGATGCTGCCATGAAACCACAGTACCCTCAAGAAACCTGGCACGAGGGGGCTTCCTGCCTTCCCACGGCCCTGCAGGTCATGGGTAAGGGGTGGTGCTGGAGTTTGTACCCTGGCGCTTCCATTCCAGAGTCACTACCAGGACCTTAAGCCATTCTGGAGCTCCCCCTGGCCCAGGGCGCCTGGAGCCCCCCAGGCTTCATGGCAGTGGCTTGCTATGCTGGCCGTGGCCAGGGTGAGGGATGCCTGGGGCGAGGGGACATGTCACCTGGGGGCCTGGGTTGCCTGACCTGCGGGGGGTCCCTTGTTGCTCAGCTACTGTCTTGGGGTCACGGTTCCCGGTCACTCTGCTCGCTTGCAGTTCCTGGGAGCCTGCAGACGTCGTGTTCTCGGGCCTGAAGGACCAGCAAGGCCCTGGGTGAACGGGGCGGTCCAGGGCCAGGGCTTATGCTCACACACCTGTGCACATTCCCATACTTCAGCAAAGCAATGCCGCCTCCTATCCGACAGGCTCAGGGTGGCCCTTCCTGGGTATTGTCACCACGTCCACTTGTGCATCAAACGTTTTTGAGGAAGCTCAGGCCCAGCTTCATACGAGGCACTGAGATGGGGGGCAACCCTGCCTCGAGGGAACCCCAGGTCCAGAAGGGAGACAACCTGAAAACATTACACCGTCGGTAGGCCGGGGCAGGGCAGAGGGGCACAGGCACTGAGACACAGGAAAGCCAGGGCAGGGCAGAGGGGCACAGGCCCCCAGACACAGGAGAGCTGGGGCAGGGCAGAGGGGCGCAGGCCCCTGGATATAGGAGAGCCGGGGCAGTGTAGAGGGGCACAGGCCCCCAGACACAGGAAAGCCAGGGCAGGGCAGAGGGGCACAGGCACCCAGACACAGGAGAGTGGGGACAGGCTGCTTCCTGGAGGAGGTGATGCCTGAGCTCAGTGAAAACACAAGTGTGGGGTCAGCCAGGGGATCGGGTTACGTGGGGCGAGGCTGCCCCAGGTCCTTGGGAGGGAGGTGGCCCCGGGTGGGTGTTGGGGCCGTTGGTGGCAGGTGCACCTGCCGTGGTGCCTGCCAAGGCAGAGCCCAGGCTGGGTGGCTCAGTGCTGGCCTGGGTGTGGATGACGCTTGCAGGGGCCGTGTGGCTGTCTGCGTGTGTGTGCCCACTGCGTGTCTCGTGTACCTGTGTCCATATGGCCAGGGTCCAGCTTCCAGCTGGTCCTGTCGCCCTGGGTTGCCACATGTATTGTAATTACATCTGGGATTTCAGGAGGAGGAGGAGATGGGGTGCCTGCCTGCCTCCTAAAATGTTTGAAGGCTTCATCTTGGAAGAATGGGAATATCTGCCTGATCATATCAACCCAGCCCATACCAACCCAGAAGCCCAGCTCCTCCTGCAGATAAGAAGTGGGGTTTGCTTCTCGCGCCTGGAGGATGGGTACAGGGTTCTGCTGTCCTGAAAGGGACAGGCCTGCAGGCTCAGTTGGTAGAGAGGGGGCTGGAAAGCTTGCAGGGGTGTCCTGCCCCCATGGCTGGGACTCAAACCGGCCTTGAACCCACCCAGCCCCAGCCTCCCCTGCGTCCCCCAGGCTGGAGGCCTCACGCTGTGGCCATGTGGCCTTTTCTCTTCCAGCTCCCGGCCCTGTTTTCCTGGGTCCTGTGTGGGCAGGGGCCTTATGAATGTACCATCCAAGTGGAAAAGATGGGCTCACCACATGAATGCAGCTTCCAGACACCTCCAGCTGTGTCTCCCCAGGACCCCTGCACGGAGGTCTGACAGCCCTGACCTGGGCAGAACATGGCCTCAGTGTGCTCCTGTGGACCCTGGTAGGAGCCCCAGGAGCTGTGGTGATGCAGTGAGTCGGGCGAAGTTCTTGGCTGTTGCCTGTGGCCCATCTACGCCTGCAGTTGGACGCCCTTCAGGGCCAGAGCAGGCGCCTCAGTGTGCAGACACTGCCTGGCTCTCTTTCTGCGTTTTCTTCATCTGGATTCTGTCGGGACAATAATCAGGGCTGTCTCGTTCTGTCTGTGGAATGGGCCTCACCTAGCGAGAAGCCCCAAGGGCCCCCAGGGGATGGTGAGCCTGTGTGTGCAAATGTGTGCGCTCAAGTAAGCTCATGCGTGTGTGTGTGCTCGTGTGAGCTCGTGTGTGTGTGCGCTCGTGTGAGTGTGTGCTCGTGTGTGTGCATGAGCTTATGTGTCATGTGTGTGCATGTGCTTGTGTGTGTGTGTGAGCTTGTGTGTGTGAGCTTGTGTCACGTGTGTGCTTGTGTTGTGTGTGTGTGTGTGAGCTTATGTGTGCGCGTATGTGTGAGCGTATGTGTCATGTGTGTGCTTGTTTGTTGTGTGCGTGAGCTTTGTGTATGCGTGAGCTTGTGTGTGTGTGCGTGTGCTCATGCGTATGTGTGTGAGCTTATGTGTCGTGTGCGCATGTGCTTATGTGTCATGTGTCGTGTGTGTGCCTGAGCTTTGTGTGTGTGATGAGCTTGTGTGTGTGGGAGCTTGTGTTTTGGGTGAGCTTATGTGTCACGTGTCGTGTGTGTGTGCGTGAGCTTGTGTGTGTGCATGAGTTTGTGTGTGTGAGCTTGTGTGTGTGATCTTGTGTGTGTGAGCTTGTGTGTGTGTGTGTGGGCTTGTGTGTGAGCTTGTGTGTATGTGTGTGCATACACGCATGTGTGCATGTGCACAGCCCCAGAGCCCCACTGCTGGGCACCATCCCCAGCGAGTACCCCAGCGAGTCGGGTTCCGCGTTCCATCTGTGAGTGAGGCTAGAGCCATGGATGCTTGTGTTTCACGTGGCCCATCAGGGATGCTGTTGCCTCCACCACTTTGGAGCCCCCAGGGCTCAACCCTCCTGTTGCTGCTTCTCTTTCCACAAGACTCTTTCCTATCAGAACAGAAGGCGAGTGCCCGTCGGGCCCGTCTGGTCTTCCTGAGGAATGGAAGTCGTCCCCAGACTGCCTCTCCCCTTCTTTTTGAAAGTCCGGACATGATGTGTCAGGCATGCCACGCCTGGAGGTCTGGCCCTGAAGTGGCCAGGCAGGTAGTCTTTGGGTCAGTGACACTCTGGCTTTGAAATCTCCCCCAGATGCACTTGGAACAAGGGGCTCATGGGAAGACCCCCCCAGATCTGGGGGAGCCAGCCCCACACCTCTCTCTGGGTGGCTGATATTTCAAAACTTGTAGCTCTCCAGACGATGGCTGGGGAGCCTCTCCGTGGCGGGGGCGCGCACCCTCCCTTGGCAGCTTTGCCTGAGCTAGGGAGGCTCTCTGGTGTCTGAGGCTCTGAGAGCCGGGTCCACTGTTGAAGCCAGTGCTTTCTCCCGTCTGTCCCATGTCCATGCACACGTCCATGAACTTACGGTGGTCCTTAGGGTGAGGCAGGAGGAGGCTTCACGGGATTAGACATTTCCACAGTGTTTGCATAAGGTGAGGGTGGTGCTCTTGCTGTTCAGGGCCTCCCGACTCTCCCCCTGAAGCTGGTTGGCCTGAAATGCAGACTCGATGACCTGGAGCCGGCCCCTGGCCTCTGAGAAGCTGAGTTGCTGCTGAGTTGGCCTTTCCTCCATCGGGAGCTGAAATCCACGACTCTCACCAGCCAGCTGGGGGCTGGGGGTGGAGCAGCATCCAGGTGTTTGGGAAGGACTCTAGGGCTCTGACGGATGGACTGAGGGTGCAGCCCTCCCAGGAGTTCCTGTCCACCCTGTCTCAGCGTGGGCTGACCTGGAGGTCTGGGATGTGACAAGCTTCAAAAATGATGTGGTGATCCTGCCTGGAGGGTGTTCATGAGAAACTACATGCTAAGACGTGGCGGGTGGGGGGTTACTTACAGAAGACAGTGCTGTATGATCCTAATTATGCACAGGACAGGGCACAGCGGTCAAGACTGTGGGCACTGGAGCCTGCTGCCAGGGTTCAAGTCCAGCTCTGTCACTTTCCAGATGACCTTGACCTTGGACATGTTGCCAAACAGCCCTGCACTTCAGTGCCCTCAGCTGCCAAATGGGATGATGCCCACACCTGTCACTCAGGGGTACTGCACAGATTAAATGAGTCAATACATGGACAGACTTAGATCACCAGCCCTACATAAGTGACCACAGAGACAAACGTCTACAGTTTCCTATGATTTTAATGGTCTTCATTTTGTTTATCTGCGTGTTTGAATGCTTCTACAACATATACGAATGACTGGAGTAATTTTGAAAAAGGTAGACGGTTGCTTTGAACAAACTTAGAATCATCATTGACCCATGTGTTGCTTGTGGGGTAAAAAAAAAAAGTAAAAATAAAAATAAGAAACATCTGAAAGCTCTCCACCCACCACACACTGGCGGGGTAGCAGCTGATTGCAGTGCTGAGGTGCTGGAGGGGAGACCGAGTCAGTGGGGCTGGTCCTGGCTCCCTAGGGCTCTGTCAGGTGGGGGAGACACACCTGTGGAGGTGGGATGCTCCCCAAGGTGTGGGCTGAGTGGAGGGAGGGCTCGGAAGAGGGCAACTTGAAGGGGCTAGTGAGGGGCTGTAGAGGAGGTGGACTTTGAGCCAGGTCTTGGAGGACTGGTGAGATTTCGACAGGCAGGGAGCAGAGGTGCACACAAAGGTGTCCAGGTGCAGGGAACAGTGCATATGTGTGTGTGCGTGTGCATTTGTGTGTGCATGCATTTATGTATGTGTGTGCATTCATGTGTGCACGTGCATACCGGAGTGCATGCAGTTGTGTGTGTACATTCATGTGTGTGCTTGCATACGTGTGTGCATTTGTGTGTGCGTGCATACATTATATATATGTGCATTCTTGTGTGCATGCATTCACATGTGCGTGCATGCATTTGTGTGTGTGCATTCATATGTGTGCTTGTATTCACGTGTGCATGCACACGTGTGTGCATTCATATGTGTGCTTGTATTTGTGTGTGTGCACTCATGTCTGTGCTTGCATACAAGTGTGTGAGTGGATTCATGTGTATGCATCCATACATGTGTGTTTGTGTGTGTGCGCACATGGAAGGAGGAGGTGCATGCTGGGGCTGGAGTTGAGACCTGATGAAAGACAAGCTGGGAGGAGGGCAGGGAGGCCAGCCTGCTGGAAGGTGCCCAGGTTCAGCACAGTGGTGGCAGGAGGGGATGCCTGGTGCTGTAAGAGGTTCTGGAGCTGGGGCTGCAGGTTGAGGCAAATGGGGCCCTGCTGTGCGCGGGGCAGGAGAGCAGTCTCCCTGAATAGCTCTCTCTAACCAGAGGGGAGCCTCGGCTCATGCTGGTATGTGTGGGTCCCGGGACACCCCTCACTGGGTCCCCAGATTCCCCCAAGTGGCTCCGAAGCAGATTGATGAGAGCCACAGTGCAGGTTCCAGAAGCTTCAAAGCCCTATCCAGCTGGACCCCTGCCACTCTGGGAGAACATCAGCACCCTGTCCCTGCTGGACAGACAGCACCCAGCTTGGGAAGACCTAAGAAAAAAAGCTTACATGTTCCTCTGGCTTGGGCCTGGAGTCAGGGGAGGCTGCTTTGTCAGGCTGGGATGGGGCCAGCCGAGCCCCAGGACATGCTGTCCCCTGGTCTGGCCTCTGGTGTGGGGTCCGTGCTGGGAATGGCATCTGACCCTGTGTTCCCAGCGGGGCTGGGGCAGTGTCTTCAGGACACAGCTGTGCCCAGCTGTTCCCCAAATGACAGTACAGAAAACCTGCCCCCTCCTCTGCAGCTCTGCCGACCATCCGTCACCTTGTGGGAGCCTTTTTGGCGACCCATGACCCTTAGGGTAACAGGACAGAGGCCAAGACCTGCTTGGCTTGCAGCGTTTGGGGAAATGTGTTGACTTCTTAAAGGCCTCGGGGGATATCAGTAGCTAAGAAGGTTTGTCTACAGCCCAGCTCCGTGAGATGCCCTACGTTCAGGCTTGTGAAGTTAGGGAAGGGCTTGGCTTCCAATGAGACAGATTATGACTTCCTCATCCTCACCTCCAGGATTACCGGCAGAGAGAAGCCACTGTTACCTTTGCCCTCCCTAACTCCAGGGGTATTTGGCCCAGAAGCTCCTCCCTGAGTCCCTGTTGGAGCATTTGTCTTCAAAGGGAGGAGGAGAACCTGTGAGTTTGTGTTCAAATGTCGGCCAGGCTACAGACTTTGGGAAAGTTGCAAACCTTTGTGCCTCCGGGTTCGCATGGGTTCTGTGAGCTCATCCCTGTGGCTGCCTCCCAGGGGCATATGGGATCTGTCTTGGGGACATAGTGGAGGGGTCGTGAGCTGGAGACCAAGCCTGAATGGCAGCTGTGTGTCCCCTTGGCTGCTGCCTCTAACCCTGACTGCAGGTTCCTCCCGGTGCCTCTGCACACTCCGAGGGACTCCAAGGCTGGTGCCTCTGCACACCCCGAGGGGCTCCGAGGCATCCCCCACGCTCTCCTGTGCCGGCTCCCCCTGAAATGTACACAGGATGAAGGCAGGGAGGCAGCCCTTCTCATTTGGTGCTGTCTGTGTGATACGGTTTGGCTGTGTGTCCCTACCCAAATCTCATCTTGAATTGTAATCCCTGTGTGTCCAGGGAGGGAAAAGATTGGATTGTGGGGGTGGTTTCCCCGACACTGTTCTCCTGATAGTGGGTGAGTCTGATGAGATCTGATGGTTTTAAAAGTGGCAGTTTTTCCTTTGCTCGTGCTCACCCTCTCTCCTGCTGCCTTGTGAAGAAGGTGCATGTTTCCCCTTCTACCATGATTGTCAGTCTCCTGAGGCCTCCCCAGCCCTGTGGAACTGTGAGTCAATGAAACCTTCTTTGTTTATAAATTACCCAGTCTCAGGTAGTATTTATTTATGTATTTATTTATTTTTAGATAGAGTCTCACTCTGTCACCAGGGTGAAGTGCAGTGGTGCGATCTTGGCTTACTGCAACCTCCTCCTCCTGGGTTCAAGCGATTCTCCTGCCTCAGTCTCCTGAGTAGCTGGGACCACAGGAGTGCACCACCACACCCAGCAAAGTTTTGTGTTTTTTGTAGAGATAGGGTTTCACCATGTTGGCCAGGATGGTCTCGATCTCTTGACCTTGTGATCTGTCCGCCTCAGCCTCCCAAAGTGCTGGGATTACAGGTATGAGCCACTGTACCTGGCCTTAGGTAGTATCTTTATAGCAGTGTGAAAATGGACTAATACAATGTGCAAGGCCTCAAGATGTGGCTGGCTGGTAGAAGAAGCTCAATAAATGGTGGATGGATGGATGAATTTACTAATTACTGACTCACCTGTTGGGTGTGGTAGAGCATCAGGTCACAGACCTTAGAGCCTGGCTTCCAAAGTTTGAATCTGTGATACACTGGTTCCATAATTTTAAGTGATATGTGTAATGTTTCTATGCCTCAGTTTCCTCATCTGTAAGATAAAGTCAAAAGATTTCTGTTCTTATCAGTATGGCCAATTAAGAACCTGTACAAACCCTCCCACTAACAGCAGCTAGAGATTCTGGATAGAATGAAAAATGCCTATCTTGTTGATTATTATCTTGAGCTGACTAGGAAGTGTGGAGTATTCAGGCCAAGATGGAGAAAAGATGGGACCCAGAGAGGAAAGTGGACACTGAAGCTGGCTTTGCTGGGAGGTATAGAAAGATGTGGCCACTGCTCCATCTCTGAAACAAAAAGCTGAACTTATGGCTTGTTAAGCATGGGAGAGCTATAATTGTAAGGCTCAGACTCCCCGAACAAAGCAAACTGCTGGCCTTCATAGCATTTCAGGAAGAGTAGAGTTCAGGCATAGGAGGCTTTCAGAAGTGGGAGAGCTTAGGGATTGATTGATCTTTAACAGAGGGAGACTAGTTATTGGAGAGGGGCTATTGCTGGTTGCTTGATCGAAGAAAGTGGTCACTACTAGATTGAGATGGACTTAATGCTGGTGTTTGCTTGTTGCTGTGGCCAGACAACAGCCTGTCTTTTCTTTTTGAAGTTGGAGAATTGAAATTTTTTATGATCATAGGCAAACCTAAGCATCATTTTTTGACTACTTTTGTGGCTAGAGGTCAGAAGACAAAGCACAGAGCCTGGCCATGCAGGAGAGTCTAGTGGAAGACCCTTCCTTCAATGTGGGACTGCATGGGCTCCACCTCACTGTCATGGGAAACTAGAAAATCTATTTCCCCACTGGATACGACATCAACACTGCCTGTAGTACACTTTGGTGCCAAGTGGAGGAGGAAAAGTATTCTCTAAGAATTAATAACTATAACCTGAGCTTCATGTGTGTATATGTAGCCTGAATCCATGCTTCCTCAATTATCCAAAATAGGAGATTTTAGTTGAAAGGAGTCTCAGATTGGAAGTGCCTCATTTGTTTGACAGAAGTAACTACAATTACTTTCTAAAGGACTCTGCCTTTACCTCAGGCCTCAGAAAATTTTCATAAAGTTCCACAGCAAATGAGCAGTTCAGAGTAAAAAAAAAAAAAAAAATCACTAAATATGCAAGAAAGCAAGACACCATGAGGGAAAGTCAACAGAAACAACAAGCAGTAGAATCAGATCAGCCAAATATTTAGATACTAAAAATATCAGGACTGGAAAATAAATGTGTTTTATGGGAGAAATAAAAGAAGATTGAATATATTAATGAAGAACAAGCATACTTGAAAAAGAACCAAGCTTACTCTTAGAAATAAAAACATGACAATCAAAATGAAAAACTCAAAAATAGTTTAACCACAGTTTAGACACAACCGAAGAAGGAATTGATGAACTGAAGGATAAGGCAAAAGAAATTAGGAAAGTTGCACTCCTGAAAGATAAAGAACTGGGAAATATAAAGAACATGAGGACTAGCATGCAAATGTAAGCATATTGCTAATTGGATTTCCAGAAAATGAAGAGAGATAGAATAGGGGTAGGGGCAATATTTGAAGAGGATTATGGCAGAAACTATTACAGACATAATGAAAGATAGCAACCCACAAATTTAAGAAGCCCAATGACTCTCAAGCAAGCCAAAGAAAAAGGATTCCACACCAGTCACATAAGAATAAAAATACAGAACCTGAAGACCAAAAGAAGTCTTATAAAAAGAGCCCAAGAGAAAATATAGATTATCTTCAAAGACAATTATACTGAGAACTTACTATTCAGGAGCAACAATGGGAGTTAGGAAATAGAGAAATGATGTCTTCAAAATGCTCAGAACAAACAATTACCAACCTAGAATTCAATATCCAGTGAAAAAATTAAACATGCGAATGATTGTCAACCTAGAATTCAATATCCAGTAGAAAAAATGAAGACACAAAGGATTACCCCCGTAGAATTCAATATCCAGTGAAAAAAATAAAGACAACCATAGGCAAATAAAAATCAAGAAGGTGTCTCACAAACAACCCCTGCTTGAGGAAGGTTTTTGTAAAATTAATTTTATTTTTTAAGACAGGATCTCACTCTGTTGGCCAGATGGGAGCGCAGTGGTGCAATCATGGCTCACTGCGGCCTTGAACTCTCAGACTTGGGTGATCCTCCCACGTTAGCCTTCTGAGTAGCTGGGATTGCAGGTGTGCACCACCATGCCCAGCTAATTTTTGTATTTTTTGTAGAGATGGGGGTCTCCATATGTTGCCTGGGCTGGTCTCGAATCCCTGGGCTCAGGCAATCCACCCACCTTGGCCTCCCAAAGTGCTGGAATTACAGGTGTGAGCCCACCATGCCTGGCTGCTTGAGGAAGTTTTAAAAGATATGGGCCGGGCACGGTGGCTCATGATTGTAATCCAGCACTTTGGGAGGCCGAGGCAGGTGGATCACGAGGACAGGAGATTGAGACCATCCTGGCTAACATGGTGAAACACCATCTCTACTAAATATACGAAAAATTAGCCGGGCGTGGTGGTGGGACCCTGTAGTCCCAGCTACTCGGGAGGCTGAGGCAGGAGAATGGC
>NW_012122931.1:983741-1004949 GCF_000951035.1 Colobus angolensis palliatus | reverse complement strand
GAGGGAAATAATTGGAATTAAAAGGTTCTATGGTCCTGCGATGTTCAAGGGGAGAGTAAAGATATGAATTTATTACAGACTTTGATGAACTAGCTCTAAAAGAATGGAATTAGCGTATACATTCTAACCCTTTAAAGGGTTACATATGTTTCCTCCCAGTCTGCTTCTTCATGATGTCTTTTGAAGGGTAAATGTTACAATTTTGATGGTCTAGTTGGTTTTTTCTTTGATGGATCACACTTTTGGTGTCATATTTAAGAAATCTTTGCCTAATCCAAGGCCACAAAGATTTTCTCTTATGTTTTCTGCTAGAAGTTTTTTAGTTTTTGTAGTTAATTTTGGGGTGGGGTGTGAAGAAAAGGTTGAGGTTCACTTTGTTGCCTTGGGACATTCATTTGTTCCAGCATTATTTGTGTTAAAGGCTGTCCTTTGCAGAGTGGGGCATTTCTCTTTTCCTTTCCTTTCTTTTCTTTTCTTTTTTTTTCTATTACCTTCTCCTTCTTCTTCTTCTTCAACCGGGTCTTGCTCTGTCACCCAGGCTGCAGTGCAGTGGCGAGATCGTGGCTCACCTCACCCTCGACCTCCTGGGCTCAAGCAGTCCTCCTGCTTCAGTCTCCTGAGTAGCTGACTCTACAGGTGTGTGCCATCACACCCGGCTAATTTTTAAAATCCATTTTGTAGAGATGGTATCTCACTATGTTGCCCAGATTGGTCTTGAACTCATGAGCTTAAGCAATCCTCCTACCTCAGCTTCCCAAAGTGCTGAGATTACAGGTGTAAACCACTGCCCTCAGCGTGAGTGGGAGATTTTACACCTCTCTCTCAGGAGTTGACAGCAAGTAGGCAAATACTCGGTAACGACAGATGTAAGCAGCACCGTCAAGAAGCTTGACTTGACGGACTCACACAGAAGGCCAAGGGCAGGACTACATGGGGCTGTTATGGAAGCTGACCACATGCTGGGCCATAGAGAGAGACAGCCGCTGTGAAGGCTTGCCGTCTCGGAGACTGCTTTCTGACCGACCTCAGTACTGGTTAGAACAATAATGATGATGGCGATAAAATAGTTTGAAATCCCCCTTATCTGCAAATTAAGGAAGAAGACATCATAATGAATATTAGGAGGGCAGTCGTGGTACCTGTCTCACAGGGCAGTTGAGAGACCTAACAGCCACTATCCATAAAACACTTCTTAATTTTTTAAATTAATTAATTAATTTATTTATTTTTGAGATGGAGTTTCGCTCTTTTTGCCCAGGTTGGAGTGCAATTGCATGATCTTGGCTCATTGCAACCTCCACCTTCCAGGTACAAGCCATTCTCCTGCTTCAGCCTCCTTAGTAGCTAGGACTACAGGTGTGCGCCACCACACTCCGCTAATTTTTGTATTTTTAGTAGAGACGGGGTTTCACCATGTTGGCCAGGCTGGTCTCGAGCTACTGATCTCAGGTGGTCCACCTGCCTCAGCCTCCCAATGTGCTGGGATTACAGGCGTTAGCCACTGTACGTGGCCCATATTTTAAAATCATTATTATCATTATTATTATTTTTGTAGAGACAGGGTCTCCTTAGATTACCCAGGCTGGTCTCAGACTCCTGGGCTCAAGCACATAAAGCACTTCTAGCAGTGTCTGGCAGGCACTGCGAGAGCCAGTGACGGGCGACTCAACCTCCTCTCCCTCCTTCGTGACTCGTTTCCTGATTCATGTACTTGTTACTTGCTGGGTGCTATCTGTGGGATCAGTCAGAAACTTGGCTGCCCAGAATTCTGTCCCAACGCACTGTGATGAGCCCAACAGCCAAGATCCCTGCATGCTCACAGCTCAGGAGGCAGTGCCTAGGGGCTTGGATGGTCCACAGTGAAGACCTCCACTGGGCCATCCAGTGGCAGAACAGGGAAGGACAAAGGAGGCCGTGAGTGCAGTGGACAGCGCATAGGACTGGGAGACCCCAAACCTGGGGCTGTGTCCTGGCTCTGCCAGTGTGGGTTCTCACCTGTGCGGACACTCCGTGGATCCTTGGTTTTCCAGCCGGTGAAATGGGGAAGCCAAGATGACTAAGATGCATGGGGATGAGGAAGTGGTGCCAGGTACGAGAGCCTGGTCCAGGCCCAAAGACCATGATGGGAATGATCATGACAGTTGGCAAGACGAAGGTACCACGGGACCCAGCATAGAAGAGCAGGTGTCTGCAGGAGGGACAAGTGGAGCTCTGGAGCCTCTGAGGCTGCCTTCTGTGCCGACATCCTTTGGTTCTGCCATTGTGGTTTCTGGAATGGGCTGGCAGGCCAGGGGCCAGAGAACGCCCCAGTTTCCTCTACCCCTCCTCTCCCACCTCTGGAAGGCTCAGGCAGCCAGGGCCGGTGGTCTGAGGCTGCAGCTTCCCGGAGCTCCAAGCCAGCAGCAGACGCTTATCAGCCTGCTGTGGTGGGGGGTGGGGGGGCGGCGAACTCTGCCCAAACGTCTTGCAGATGTGGCCGCAGCTACTCGATAGCCTGGCTCCAGCCGGGGCTCTAGGCCAGCAGGCTCCTGTTAGCCGAGCTGTTAGAAAAACAAAACCCAACGAAGGCCCAAGGGGCCCAGCTTCTCGGAAGGGAAGGGAGTGATCGGGCAGAAGCCCTGGCCAGGCCCGGCCACTTGCCCTGAGCTTGGGGTGGTCACGGCCGTCTGCTGGCTCCTCGGGGCGCCTCCTGGGGTGAAACTGGGCCCCCTGGGCTAACGGGGTTCCCCTGTGAGCAGGAGGCAGCTTTTGTCTCTTTTGCTTCTCCACAGTGTGTGCAGGTAGGGGGGTGTGGGGACCATGTCCCTATCACCCTAGACAGGATGGCAGCTTCACAACGTGGTACAGTTTGCTGATGAGACTGAGGGGCCGGTGCACCTCTGCTGCCTTCCCGGCCCCGGGCAGGACTGAACCCAGGCCAGGTTCTCAGTGGCGGGGTGGGTGGGGGCTGGTCCTTTCCCTGGTGGTGTTACCTTGGATGGCCCCGGCAGGATAAGCAGGTGTCACTGCTAGAAGTTTTGGGGGGTGAAGGGCCTTGCCCAAGGTCACACAGCCCCAGGGTGGGTACTCCAGAGCCAGTTCCCTTCCGGTTCGTGGCCTGCTCCCGCCTGCGGCCAGTGTGCAGGTCAGCAGGGTCAAGGCTGCCTTCTGTGGTCACTGACTAACTGTTTTTGCATGTGGACTCGTCAGGGAGGCATAAACCTGCCCTTGCCAAGACAGATATGGAAAAATCCACTCATCCATTCATTTGACAAATATTTGTTAAGTGCCTGCCTACGGCCCGCCAGGCGGAGCGCGGGAACGCGATGCTGATCGAGACACTCCCAGCCTGGGCCGAGCTTCCAGGCTTCATGGGAGCACATCCATCCCTGGCCTGCTGGGCATGGTCTTGGCCTGTGCAATGTAGGCTGGGCCCTGAGCAACGGCTCTCCCGCCACCCCCATCATGCAAAGGCTGCAGGGGAATGAATGACTAGGCAACTGGGGGTGACCTTGACTCTGTGTGGCTTTAAGAAACAAACCAGCTGTCCAAAAGCTTTGAGCTATGATTGCTGGCACCAGTTTGCCTCAATACCCCTCCCAGACCAGGGCAGCTCCCTGCAGACTGGAGGCCATGGCTGAGAACTGCAGGAGGAACACATGTCCCAGGCACCACCAGTGACCGGTGACTGGACTTTGTACCACTGGAAAACCGGCTGGGGGACTGGTGGACCCCCAGCGAGCTCTGCTGATGCCACCTTCGCTCTCCCAGCACCTCCTTCCTCCCCACACTCCTGCCTGGTGGGCTTGGCTCCCTCCCGATGGGCAGCAGCCTTCCTGGTCTCTTTCTGCCACTGCCCACCTCTTCATGGAAGCCAGACCCCACTGTCAGGCTCCCCCATCTAAAACCCTCACATCCTCAGGACCTGCCCACTGACGCCCAGCTTTGCAGTTCCCAGGCAAGCCCCATTAGATCTTTCTCCCTCTCCCTGGTCCATTGGCCCCTTCTCCTTCGGGTCTCCCAGCAGCACCCGCACTGGGCAGCCTTTCTGACCCAGTGCCTCACTCCCCTGACCCCCTGCAATGGCTCATTTCTGGGTCTGCCTCCCCCATCAGCCTGTGCACCATTGGAAGGCAGAGCCCGGGTCTGCTGGACTCATGTGATTCCTTGGGGTTGGGAAAGCTGTGCAGCACATGGAGACACTCAGGAAGGGGTGACGTTTAAACTGGGCCCTGGGACCGAGCCCCCTGTTTCCTGCTGTTTCAGTTCAGGTGTTGGGGCGCCACAGAAAGCCCAGGACAGAGCTGGTGATATGACACAGGGCACGATTCACCTGAGATGGTTGGAGGGGAACGGTCACCTGTCAGTACTTTCACACGCAAGGCCACACCATGAGGCCAGCCTGCGTCTGCCTCCCAAGTCCTGCTCATGGGCTCAGTTGGCCACAAATCCTCCCCCTTGAGGGAGGGCAGGAGAAAAGCCCAGCAAAGTCACCTTTTTCCTCTGCCTTTGGCCACAGGTGACCATGAACCCAGTACAGACACACCCCAGATTCAGTCTGTCTCCCTGTGCTGGGACAGAAGCCAGCAATGGACACATGGTCTCCTGCTGGCACCATTCTCTCCACGTGGGCAGCGGCGGCTTTCTTGCTGCCCCGATGGGAAGGGTACAGCAGATCTGGGGAGGTTCAGGGCACAGGGCCATGGTTAGACTCAGAACCATGGAATGAAGAAGCCATCATAGACATGGCCCGAGAGCTGGGCATCTGCAGGCTCACACGGTTCAGTCCACTTTGCTTTTCTAGTTTCAGTCTCCAATCTTCCTCTTCCAGGCAGCCTTCCTTCCTTACTTTCTTAATCCATAATTAATTCCTGGGCACTTGGTATGAAGCAATTTGTTTCCTTGGCAAATGTGGGTATTTGGTTCCTTAACTGCAGTGAATACTCCGTGATGGTGAGGATAGATACCCCTGTTAAAGTCTAGAGATTTGACTGGGCACGGTGGCTCACGCCTGTAATCCCAGCACTTTGGGAATCTGAGGCTGGTGGATCATGAGGTCAGGAGTTCGAGACCAGCCAACATAGCGAAACCCCGTCTTTACTAAAAATACAAAAATTAGCTGGGCGTGGTGGCACACACCTGTAGTCCCAGCTACTTGGGAGGCTGAGGCAGGAGAATCGCTTGAACCCAGGAGGCAGAGGTTGTGGTGAGCCAAGATTGCGCCATTGCACTCCAGCCTGGGTGACAGAGTGAGACTCAGTCTTAAAAAAATATATATAGATAGATAGATAGATAGATTCATTTTTTTGCCCTTGACCAATAATAATGAAAATAATAATGATTGCCATAAAAAAAGTTTTTAAAAAAATACTGTGCTGGATGCTTTATAATAAATGTGTCATGTAATCTTAACAGCATCCATACGAGGCAGGCACTATTACAAAAGGGGAAGCCAAGGCCAAGAGAATGCAGGGAACTTGCCTGAGCTCATAGAGGGAGAGCTGGGGTCCTGACCCCCACCTGCCCCATCTGCCTCCTGCCTCTTCTGCCTTTTAAACTCCCTTGCCACCTTTCTAGCCAGCCAGCCACTGACTTAATTTACTCAAAGGGACCTGCATGGTCGGCAGGGCGAGGCTGCTGTTCCCATTCACAGGTGGGGAATCCGGATGCAGAGCTGGGCAGAAATGGCCCTAAGGTCATCTAGACACGGAGAGGTGGCCTGGCAGGGGGCCCCAGGGCTGTACACACTCTCTGCTGCCTCTAACCACCTTAGGCTGCTAGCTTTGGTAACCAGCTCACCGGCAAAGGAGATTTACACCCTGGGGCTTCCTGCCGACTCTGCAGAAACATCTCTTGCCCCCCTCCTCCTCCTCCTCCATGTCCTCCCAGCCAAGCCCCTGCGGCTGAGACCAGGGTGAATTCCTTTCCCGGAGTCCAGTGTGTGCTTGCCCTAACTACAATCCCAGCCCCGAGAGCAGGACAGTCTATGAAGTAGATGGGGAGCTGTAAAGCCTTTTTAAAAGGGGCAATAAAAGTTTTGGGTTTCAGATCGTCTTACTGGAGAAGAGAATAACAGAGACAGGAAATTTCAGTAGCAGACACGACAAAGGCCACAGCACGCAGACTGCCCTCAGACAAAAACCGCCTCCGCTTGTGCAAACAGAGGACGGACTGGCGGGGGGCCCAAGCACTGCCCCGTGCCGTGCCAGCCTCACACCAGCTGCGGGGAGGTGAAGGTGCCTGTTCTGTTTATGTTGCTGTTAAGTGTTTAGAATCGGTCTCCGCGTTGGTACTGCCTGAGGTGTGCCGCACTCTCCCCTGAGCTGGGCTCCAGCTAAGTGTGCCAGGAGGGGGTGTGGTGTGTACCCCAGCGCAGGGCACAGGCGTGGGCAGGCCAGGGCCGGGGCGTGGAACTGGGGTGTGGCTGACCCTGGCACTGTGATGAGTGAGGCCCAGACTGCTTCTGCTGCTAGGTTCAGGGAGGCTGTTGCTGGGTGTGTGCCCACCCGTCCCCTCAGAGTGGGAAATGATCCAGCTGGGGAAGCACATGGCCATTCAGTCACCAAGAGTCCTCAGAGCTGTCCCATCCCTTTTGTTTCCAGCAGATGCACCGTCCTGTGCAGTAACCACCAGCCACGTGGACGGGGCTGCCCGATCAAACAGAAAACTCTGGGTTGAAGTCGATTTCAGATACACGATGAATCATTTTTTGGTGTAGGTGTGTCTCATGCAAGTGTCTCTCCAGTGCTATAGATCTGAAATTGAAGCGCAACTGGGCGTCCTGTATTTCATCTGCAATGCCATCCATGTGACTTTTTGTTTGTTTGTTTGTTTGTTTTTTATATTTTTAGTAGAGATGGGGTTTCACCGTGTAAGCTAGGATGGATGGTCTTGATCTCCTGACCTCATGATCTGCCTACCTCGGCCTCCCAAAGTGCTGGGATTACAGGTGTGAGCCACCGCGCCTGGCCAGATCCATGTGACTCTTTAAATTTAAATTATTTAAAATGAGCTAACATTTAAAGATCCGGGTTCTTGGTTGTACCAGCCACTTTGCAAATGCCCAGGCACCAGGCGTGTTGGGCAGCTCCGAGTGTCCCCACCACTAAAGCAAGTCCTCTTGGCCAGTGCTACCTGGGGACTCCTAGTGACATCTAGAACCACTTCTCTAAGCACTGGGCTCACAGTCCCCGGGTCTCCCGATCAGGGCCGGGGAGGAGTTCTGGCTGGGGCGGCCTTGGAGGCCCTTTCTCAGATTCCAGGGACACGACACCCTTGGGGCTGGCAGACACACGGATTCAGAGGTGTTTGCATCTGCAGGCCATGACGTTTCTTTCTTGTTATCTTGCAGTATTGGGGTGACCATTCTTGGTGTCAAGGGAGCAGGGTGGCCCCCTCCTGGGTACTCCCTACCTGGCTCCCTGGTCAAAGCCCCCAAGATGTCAAAGTAGGCCATGGTGCCTGAGGCCATGGGAGGGAGACAAAGCTAGGGGGACTGGCAAGATCCTGGCACCGTCTGCCACCCAGCAGCCACCATCCCAAGCTGTCTGACATCCCTGGCCCTCGGTATCGTTATTAGCAAATTGGGCTCAGGACTGTGGCCTGGGGTCCCCGAGGGGTTGCCTGTGTAGAGGAGGGGGCTGCCCCCGTCGGGAGGGGTGAGGCTGGGCCTGGAGCCTGGGAGCCTGCAGCGGTGGGCAGGGACTGAGGGCTGGAGCGCGCCTCCTAATTGTCCGTGACTTACAGACTTGGCCAGGCTCCGGACGGCCTTCGTAAATCGCTGCAGCGAGGAGCCTGCCAGTGTGACCCTTCGCGCTTGGCAGGGCCCTCGCCGCCGCCCTGCTCAGAGTGGCCTGCCGCCTCCAACTTTCCATGTGCTGCTGCTGCCGGGCGGGAAGGGGGGGTGCTGGCTGCTAGCTGTGGCAGGGAGGGAGGTGGGGCAGCCACCGTGCAGGTGCCTGCTTCTGCAGGGGTGTCCAGGGCTCTCCAGCTGTGGGGCCCCCGGAGCCTGTCCCCTACAATGCCTGGTGTGAGGCTTATGTGGTCTCCACACTGGGCCAGAGGGGAAGACGCTGGCTCAAGGACGCCCTGTCTTTTCTCAGTGTGTGCAGCGTGTGTGGGTGTATGGAGTGTGAACATGTGTGCACGTGTGTGTGTGGTATGTGTGTGGTGTATGGAGTGTGTACATGTGTGCATGTGCATGTGTATGTGTGGTGTATGGAGTGTGTACGTGTGTACGTGTATGTGTGGTGTGTGTGGTGTATGGATTGTGTACATGTGTGCACATGTGTGTGTATGTGTGTGGTGTATGGCGTGTGTATGTGTGTGTAGGTGCGTGTGTGTATGTGTGTGGTGTATGGATGTGTACATATGTGCACGTGTGTGCATGTGTGGGGTGTATGGAGTGTGTACATGTGTGCGTGTGTGTGTATGTGTGTGGTGTATGGAGTGTGTACGTGTGTGCAGGTGCGTGTGTGTATGTGTGTGGTGTATGGAGTGTGTACATGTGTGCACGTGTGTATACGTGTGGTATATGGAGTGTGCACGTGTGTGTATGTGTGGTGTGTGTGGTGTATGGGTGTGTACATGTGTGCACGTGTGTGTTTGTGTGGTGTATGGAGTGTGTACATGTGTGCACGTGCATGTATGTGTGGAGTGTGTGGTGTATGGAGTGTGTACATGTGTGCATGTGTGTGTATGTGTGGTGTGTGTAGTGTATGGAGTGTATGTGTGCACATGTGTGTGTATGTGTGTGGTGTATGGAGTGTGTACGTGTGTGCATGTGTGTGTATGTCTGGTGTATGGAGTGTGTACATGTGTGCACGTGCATATGTGTGGTGTATGGAGTGTGTACATGTGTGCACGTGCCTGTGTGTATGTGTGGTGTGTGTACACGCATGTGTGTACCTCCTCAGACGGACTGGAAGCCCATAGAGGCAGCACCATGCCTGTCCCCCAGCCCCAAGTCAGGGCACAGAAGTTGGGTGTCTTTGGCCCTATAATGGGGACACATAGGACATGTCCCTGCCCCACTGTTGGGTGGATGGGCTTGGAGCCCTGGATGCTGGAGCCTCAGCTTGCTCATCCCTGAGAGCTGGGGATAGAGCACTAGCTGTGGGCTGCTCTGTATTCAAAGACTCCAGGGCCAGGAAAGGGCTGAGCTTGGCTGTCCTCTGTGCCTGCCCTTGAGGCCAGGAGGGTCGCCGGGTGAGGAAGGGGCAGGCCAGGGGCCCCTGAGACTTGGGGGATGCCAGGCTGTCAGGGAGGGCAGCAGATGGGGCCACCAGGCCAGGGAGTCAGAGCAACCGTATGGGGGAGGAGCCTAGAAGGCCACCCTGTCCCCAGCCCAGGAGTTGAGCCAGCTCTCTCCCAGCCCTGGAGGCGAGCAGGGGGTGACTCTAGGACAAATCACCGCCCTCTTTCCATGGGCAGTGGACCTGGGCAACCACTCCCAAGCCGGTGGCACCGTCTGGAAACACAAACAGGCCCCAGACAGGTGTAGGTAACTTCCTGCCTGACAGATGGGCCTGGAATCGCTGGGTGCCGGGGGACGCAGGTTGTGAGGTGATGTCTGGGACCTGCTGCCGCCACCCCCGCAGTCCTTCACAGACAGGACCGCCCACCGCACAGCAGGGAGGCCCAGCCGAGGGAGCCCAGCATTCGGGCCCTGCGGCCTCTGCTCACGGGCACTGCACCCAAACCCATCACCTTTCCACGCTGGGGACAGTGTGCAGGGCTCAAAGCCAGCATCTGGGTGCTGAGGACCAGAAGCGGTGCTTACACCTCCCACACTGCCCACTCTAGAGAGGCAGCCCCCTCTCCGGGCCCTGAACAAGCTTTTGGTGGGGCTGGGATGACGCTTGGCTGAGTCTTGTTTTAAGGGTTAGGACGTATACAAAGTGTCTGGGACGCAGTGAGGTTGATACATTGAGGCACTTCTTATTGGTTGTAATTATGAAAACGGCTTGATTCAGGGACCCAGCGGAAGGGGTGGGGCCAGAGTGGCCTGGGCCAGGGATCCAGCTGGCCCTGCTGGCCCCAGCTTCCTAAATGGGGTCGCTCGGAGCCTGAAGACACAGGACAGAGATGGTGATAGCAGTTTCCAGGAGAAAACTGAAGACATGGGAGCCCCCCCGTCATGGCTGGCACCCGGCTGGGACTCCTGGGCCGCTGGCCAGCAGTGGGGTGGGCAGACGCCAGACCTAGGGCTCCACCAGACACGCCAATGCGTCGTGACAAGGCCTGGGAGGAGAACATTCTTATCTTTCCAGCTTGGTCCTGCTGCTGTGCACCCCGTCACAACGAAATAAGCGGGTTCTTAAGAAGCATTTAGTGCAGCGTGATGGACCATTCACAGACCCCCGGGGGCCTCTCAGGGTATGCAAGAGATGTTTCTCCTGGATGCTCCGGGGCAGGGAAGGACAGCAGGAGCTGCAGGAGGAGAAACTGTCTGGGACTCTGGCCAAGCATGAGCTGGGGAGGGCAGGGGCTCAGAGCTGGGCTGGGCGCAGCATCAGACACAAGCACAGCACAGGGTGGAGCAGTCCAGCTTGGCTGGGGCCCCCGGGGCTCCAGCCTTCTTGTTGACCTTGGGCAGCAGCAGAACAAAGGACATGGCCAGGGCACAGTGGTAGAAGCTGTGGACATAGGTGTAGTCCCAGTCCTGCGGGGGGCAGGCGGTCAGTCTGGGGCCTCAGCCCCTCCCCAAGTCCCCTCCCTCTGCAAGACCCAGCCGAGCCCCTCGAGGCCTGCGCCTCTTCCTGGGCACTGGGACACCTGCAGGAATCCTCCCCCATGCTCGCGCTCGCGGTGGCCTTTCTCTCCAGCTAACCCCAGAGCAGTGAGGGCCTATGCCATTCTCCAGGCTGCACTCCTTCCTTCCTCCCCATCCCTTCTCTCTGCTGTCCTTCTCTTCCTCCATCCTTCTCTCCTTCCTACCCTCCCTCCCTTCCTCCATCTCCCCTCTTTTCTCTCCTTATCCCTCTTCCCCTGCTTCTCCCTCCCTTCTCCACTTTCTCCCTCCTTCCTTCCCTGTCTCCTCCCCTCCCTCCCTCCTCCAGGTGTCGGGCACCTGCCCCAGGCCTCTCTCAGGCTGTGCTGCCATCTGAGATGCCAGCTTTCTGTAGGCAGCCAGCTTTGGTCTCTCTGTGGCCCCCAGGTCCACACAGGCCATGGTGCTGGTGGTGCCGGGGATGGCAGTGCCCCCAGCATAGCCCTGGGAGGGCTTAGTGAGCAGGGACTAGTGCCTGACTTTGGCCTGGGGCTGTCAGAGTCCCCCCAATGTGGGCACAGCCCTGGTTTCCCAGCTGAGCAGAGCCATGCCGAGTGGGCTCTGGGGCACAGGACACCTTCCCGCTGGGCTTGGTACCTCGAAGAAGAAGCGTAGCATCAGGGCCAGCGCCCCGAAGCAGAGGCCGGGGCCTATCTGCTGGGTGTAGACGCTCTTGTCTGGGTACAGGCCCTTCTTCTCCTTCATCTTCTGCAGCTGCGGGGACAGGAGGCCACAGCAAAGCTTTCAGGTCACAGCACTCGCGAACGCCCCTTCCCAAACCAGCCAGAGAGCTGGCCTTGCACAGGCTCACCCCAGCCCTCTCCCCGCAGGAGAGGAAGCTCAGGAGCCTCCCGCCGCACCCAGCCTCAGATGGCTTCTGCGGGACAGGGCCCTTCACGGTGGGACCCAGCAGAGACCCCACACTGGATGGCTGGGAAGGGAGCCTCTGGTCCATGTGCCCCGTGAGGACCCCGCTGCCCTCCCGCCTCTTTGGGATGTGACAACGCCACCCTTGCATGTCTCCTCTCTGCCGGAGGGGAGCCCCACGGGGACTAGACTCCATGATTGCTTACCAAGGAAGGTACTGGACCTGCCAGCCCAGTGTGGCCCGTGGGAGTGGCACTTGTGGTGGTCCCTGAGCCACGGACAAGCATCGTTTGCTTTCCTAGTTAAAGGACCTATCTCAGTCCTCATTAGACCAACTTGGCCAGCACTGCTTCTCAGGTCCCAGTGCTTAGGAAGGCTCACGTGGCCGTTTCTGCTTAGAGAGGGGTTTGCATTCCGAGGAAGATGCGGGAAGCGTGGGGCCACATCCCTGGGACCCGCCTTGTGCTTTCTAGGCCACTTTACGTGGAGTCTATTTGGGACGTTCAAGGGCAGTTTTTTCCTGGAATGAGGGTGGATTTTTCTCCCTGAGCCTGGTCCCCTCTTGGGAGGGGCTGGGGAACGACAGCCTTGTGGGGGAGGAAGGAGGGAGGGTTGGGTGTTGGCGGCCTCAGAGTGGGGCCAGGCCCATGGGGTACACTCAGGAGGCTTTAGATTTCAGTAGGATAAACTGTCAGACACACAGCGTGTGGCACAAGACCCTGGGGGTGGGGGCAGCACCCCTAACTGCAGCCATTGCTGAGTGGCCTACGCAAAGAGCATGAAGAGCCTTATGCTGGGTTAGGTCAGGTTTCGCCACCCGATGAATGATGAATTGATGCCCGGCTTTCCGTTCTCTGGAATTCCATTGCCAACAAGGAATTGGGCACCTGCAGTCACGCAGTAGCGTGAAGACAGCTGGACCGTGTGACCCTGGCTGCAGTGACCAGGGCTGCCAGCCCACCTCGGGCCAGTCCTGCCGTGGTAACACCAGGGAGAAGGGAGGTGCCTGCCTCAGGTCACGCAGTGGGCCTGGCACTATTGAAAGGGCACCATCACCCAACCCTCCCTTCTTCTTCCTCCAGGACTGTCATTGCTCAACCCCTCCCAAGAGGGGACGAGGCTCAGGGAGAAAAATCCACCCTCATTCCAGGAAACAATTGCCCTTGAAAATCTAAAATAAACTCCACAATAAATGGTCTAGAAAACAACAATTTGAATCCCAGATGCGGGGAGGCGGGCGGCCCATCTTGGGCTCCTGTGACCGGATCTGTAGTCTGAGGGCCTAGGCAGTCTCGTGGCTCTTGATGGGAAACCCACCAGTGAATTCTTTTCTGGCCAATCACAATTCAGCCCAGTTCAGACCTGGCCAAGACCAGCGGGAGGAGTAACCTTCGGGGGTAAAAGGAGGTGAGAGGTGGGTGGCCAGGGCCCAGGGCCCCCGCACGCTCCTTCCCGCCACCCACCTTGGTCCAGGCCACTGATGCCCAGCGCTCCCTCTGTCCCTGCTAGGCAACTCCCAGGGACCTTCTGGGTCAGCCCAGGGTTAGCTCTGCTTCCTCAAGTTGGAGACAGAAAGCAAGTCCTCTGTCTCCTGCTCAAGAAGTCAAGTCCAGCCAGGCATGGTGGCTCACGCCTGTAATTCCAGCACTTTGGGAGGCCAAGGCAGGCAGATCACCTGAGGTCAGGAGTTCAGGACCAGCCGGGCCAACATGGTGAAACCCCATCTCTACTAAAAATATAAAACTTAACTGGGCATGATGGCGGGCGCCTGTAATCCCAGCTACTCAGGAGGCTGAGACAGGAGAATCGCTTGAACCTGGGAGGCAGAGTTGGCGCCACTGCACTCCAGCTTGGGTGACAAGAGAGAAACTCTGTCTCAAAAAAAAAAAGAAAAAGTCAGGTCCTGGCCCAGCCACTGCCCTGCCATGATGTCCTGTTAAGTTGCTGAGGCCTCTATGCGTTTGTTTCGTCATAGGCCAAATGGCAAATCAGTTCTGTGCTCCTTGGCTGCGGGGAGGATTGGGACAGGCTTTGCAAGCTGCCTGCCAGAACTCAATTGCTCTCCTCACAGCTGTGGGCCCTCCTGCACTGAGAGCTGCCCTCTGGCTTGCTGGGTGCCCTGTGGTCCTGGCTGGGGCTGGCAGTGTGGCTGGGCTGGACCAGGCCAGGTCCTCTCACGGCACTTGAAGCTGGGACCCTGAGACTTCAGGTGGCATCCAAAGAGGTGAAATGCAGCAGACGGATGTTCAGGTGGTACCTGGGCTTCGGCAGGCCTGGAGGGCAGGCTCAGGCTGAAGCCTGCTGGACCCCCAGGTCTGCGAGACCCCTGCAAGGGTGAGCTCCCTCCTGTTCTGGGGTCCCAGGAGATGTCCCGGGTCTATTCTGCCCTAGGATCCCTCTTTAGCTTGGGCGAGTTTGAGTGGGGTTTGGTCCTGAGCCAGGAGGGCTTTGATGGGACGGAGGGAGCAGGGAGCACTGAGGACTGTGTGAGGGCCTCATGGGTGCCAGAGCCTCGCTGCTCTGCAAGAGGCTGTCTGTGCTAGAAGCTCTGGCCCAGGCTTCCTCACTCTCATATCACACTCTCCCTCCTGGCTAGAGCCAAGTCAAGGCTCACTCCCTCCAGGAAGTCTTCCCAGATTACCCCAGGCCATTTTCCAAGTTTTTTTTTTTTTGAGACGGAGTCTCGCTCTGCCGCCCAGGCTGGAGTGCTGTGGCCGGATCTCAGCTCACTGCAAGCTCCGCCTCCCGGGTTTACGCCATTCTCCTGCCTCAGCCTCCGGAGTAGCTGGGACTACAGGCACCCACCACCTCGCCTGGCTAATTTTTTGTATTTTTTTTAGTAGAGACGGGGTTTCACCGTGTTAGCCAGGATGGTCTCGATCTCCTGACCTCATGATCCGCCCGTCTCGGCCTCCCAAAGTGCTGGGATTACAGGCTTGAGCCACCGCGCCCGGCCATTTTCCAAGTTAATGTTGCATCTCTGAAGCAGCTCGTAGTAAGAGTGATGATGAGTGTGATAATAAATAGCTCCCGTGTGTGGAGCACATTGGAAGCCAGGCTGCCCGCCAGGACTTCAGGTGCCTGAACCACCCCATGAGACAGGCAGGGGGCTATAATGACAACACCTGCTTTACAGGTACGGGCATGGAGGTGAGAGGCTGGGTAACTTGGGCTCAGTCTGGAGCTGGTGAGTACAGACAAGAGTCACACACTGCACAGCCGGAGCACCTGATGGCCATTTTCTGTGTGTTTTCACTGAATTCCTGCATCTACCCATTTGCCTATGAGGCAGGAGGTAAACGAAGATCCAAGGCAGGAGGAGTCAGACAGGGGAGAGGTGACGGGCCTCCTGGGTCCCCGTTCATCGAGGCTCACACAGTACACACCCACTTTGCCGCAATGATGAGGATGGCTGTGCCGATGGGGCCTGAGTACACCCCGTAGCCCCAGCGGTCGTGGTAGATCCTCACAGCAATGGTCAGGACGCCGAACATCACAAATGTTGACCTCTTGGGCTCATCGAAGTCGGCCAGTGCTGGAGGGGCCAGGGAGACACAGGGGGAGGTGAGTGGTCCCTCTCGCTCCTCCTGGCTGCCCCCCAGCCCCCAGCCCCCAGGGGGCAAACTGTAGGTGCCCTCTCGGCATCTCCTCAACCAGCGAGACCCTGAGGCCCAGCCTGATCATTGAGGGGGTCTGAATTCCAGCCAATTTGAGAGGACAGGCAGCCTGCTGCTTCCCCCATGGACACAACAGCTTGGATTGTGCTCTCAGCACCTTGTTTTAGTAAATAGACCACAGTTGGTTGTGGTGGTTCAGGTCTACAATCCCAGTGCTTTGGGAGGCTGAGACGGGAGGATCGTCTGAGACCAGGAGTTCGAGACCAGCCTGGGCAACATAGCGGGAACCCCATCTCCACAAAAAATTCGGTGGGTGTCGTGGTGCGTGCCTGTCATCCCAACTACTTGGAAGGCTGAGGTGGGAGGATGGCTTGAGGCTGTGAGTTCGAGGCTGCAGGGAGCTGTGTTCATGCCACTGCACTCCGGCCCGAGTGGCAGAGTGAGATCCTGTGACTAAAAATCCATAATCACTATGCAAAGTGAATGGGATCGAATCTATCCCACAGGATCACAGGACAAAGACACTAAGATTCACGAGAAGAAGCAAAGCCCCTCACAGGCCTGGTTGGATGGCAGGGAGCCTTCAGGTCATGGGGACCTTGCCACAGACAACAGTAAGTGGAAAAAAACATGGCGGGACAGGGGGCTTATGAACGGTCCTGCCTCCCAGGCTGGATATCACCCGCATGTGTGGATGTCTGTATGAAAGTCTAGGAAGCCAACCCCCTGAGCAGTGAACAGCGGTCCTCCCAGGGAAGGAGCGACAGGAGGGAACACTTTTAGTTTTTCCTTTGTCTGCCTCTGCTGCTGAAATGTGTCACAACAAGCTTTTACTAAATGAGTCATTTTAAATGGATATGAAAATCGGCATCAAGGCATTTAAGAGGTGTATATTCTTTTTCATAGATTAAGCACAACCCTGAAACCCAGACAAGGGAAGAGGTTCCTGGGGATGGGAGTGAGTGGGGCTGGAGGGCTGGGACGGGGCTGGTTTGAGGGTGGACGTGTGGACACTGGGGAGCCGGTCCTCGTCCGCAAGGCTTGGCTGCAGGGGGTGGCCACTCACCCATCAACGAGACCCACATGCTCAGGGCTGTCCCATAGACGCTGAAGTATTCCAGGATGTCGTGTCGCATGAAGCACAGTACAGACAAGCCGGGTCCGTTGCAGGCATGGTGGAGCTGCCAGAAAACCCACAGGTGGTCACAGCAAACAGAGACCGGGGCTGGTCCCCGAGCCACGGCCCCCAGAGCACCAGACTAGGTGCTGGCTTCGAGAAGTCACTTTGGGGTGTCGCTTAATGACTGTGTGCCTCAGTCTGCCCATCTGAAAAATGGGGGTACTGCCGAGCACTCCTGCAGAGGGTCCTGTGGGGATTAAGTGGCACATGCCATTGAGGTGTTCAGGGGCTGGGGTGTGCCAAGGGTTCACTGAATGTCACCTCAGCAGAATTCGCTCATCTGCACCGGCAGGACTGGGTGGAGACTGAGTGATCACTCAGGTGAAGCCCGCTTAGGTGGGGCGGTCTCTGGGGGGGACCCTACGTGGCTCTCCCTGGACCTTCAGCATCTGCGCTTCCTGGAAGCACAAAGCTGCAAGTTCATTCGCCAATCTTTGGATGTGAGGCCAGAGCCTCTCTGGGGGCTCCTTTGTTCTTCGGGGGCTCCTGGGGCCTTTTCTTGCACACATTACCCCTCTGATGACTGGTCTACACTGCAGCAGCGTTCTCAGGCTCGAGTGGGCATCGGAACACCTGAGGCCTGGTTTAGACACAGGTTGCTGAGCTCTGCCTGAGAGTTGCTGATTCGGGAGGGCTGGGTTGAACAGAAAAACGTGCATTTTGAACAGATTCCCTGTGGCGCTGCTGTGGCTGGCAGGGCCCACACTGAAAGCCGGGCTGCAGCTCTTGGATTCTGTTGCCTTAATGTGGATGAAGAATCTCGGAGACTCCCTCGCAGAAGCTGAACACAGCCCCCTAGGCTCATCCATCCCTGCCCTATACTCTCATAGTCGCCTCCCCAACACCCACTTTCATG
Organism: Colobus angolensis palliatus; assembly: GCF_000951035.1. Classification (NCBI taxonomy): domain Eukaryota; kingdom Metazoa; phylum Chordata; class Mammalia; order Primates; family Cercopithecidae; genus Colobus; species Colobus angolensis. The sequence goes on along the minus strand of NW_012122931.1, from coordinate 987,679 downwards.
GCAATTTTTAAAGCAAAACGCTTATAAGGGAGTGTTTTCCAAGCAGTCAACTACTTTTCTATGGAAAACAACTCTCTCTCCTTTTGCATTCGCATTTCATCATTTTAGGTAATATTTAATTACATGACATAATTATTTTGACAGGTTCAACTGGCACAAACAAGCTTGGGAACCAGCACGGGGGACTCTTGGTCAGCCCAGCTCAGCAGGAGGAGCAGGCATGCTGGAAAGCAGCCCGTGTCTGGAGGCGACAGGGACACCACAGACGGAACGGGGGCCCTGGGTGATCTGGGGAGCGGACAAGTCGGGGTCAAAGTGGAGTGCTCCTACCAACAGCAATTGTACACGGCCTAAAGGGAAGGTGCACCTAGGAGGCATTAATAGAGATCCAGCATCTAAAACAAGGGAGGAGGCAGTCCTGCTTCTCTCTGTTCCTGTCAGGTTCATCCAGAAGACTATGCTGAGCTGTGTGTGGCGCACCTTTCTTGAAGTGAGACTGGCAAAGATGCGGCTAGAGGAGGGTGACCAGCGGTGGACATGACTGTTTACCTTGGGGACAGGGAAGCTTCAGGAGGGGCCTGATCAAGGTGCTTACACTTCTGTGGGAGACAGGAGTGAAGAGGACTCCGGCCCTAGGCTGTTCTCCTCTTCTCCTGGCTCCCTCCCATCCCCCACCCCAACCCCATCACCTGCTGTCTGTGTACCTCCCTGTAGCACAGTTCGTCACGTGTGATTAAGGCATTCACTGTGAGATTCCCTTGCCCCATCAGGAGCAGGAATGGCTCTGTCTGGTCCCAGCTGCATGGACAGTTCCCAGCATAGAGTGTTTGCTGTGTGTGTTCAGGGGTGGGGAGGCCCGGCTCCGAGCAGCCTGAAGCAGAGCTGGCTCACCCTGAGGACCCAGAGCCTCTGCCACTAGGCCCTTGGCTCCTTCCGATGGTGGGAACTTAGCTCTGTTTGACAGGTGGGGAAAGTGAACTTCAGAGAAGCACTGCCTGCCCAAAGAGGTGAAACAGAGCAGAGAGCAGTGGCATCCTCCCATCCTGCAGTGCAGGGCAGACCTGGCCCAGCTGGGGCACTGGCGGGGTGGGTGTGGCTGGGGGCCCGGTGGGTCAGAGCTCAGGCTTGGGAGTCTGACTTCACAGATGCTCCCAGTGGGAGCTCAGGTGAGTGGCTGGCAGGGGGAGCCTCCTCTGTTGTACGGGGATGAGCACACCGTCTCCGTGGGGTTTGCACCCACAGCAAGGCGTCTGGCATAGAGATGGAGATTGTCATGGGAGGGGCCTGATTGGAAGGGAAGGGACGCCATGCGGACGGCAGAGCTCTGAGAGGGACTGAGTGTGGCTTTGAGGCCGGAGGACATTTGTCACGAGAGGCAGCTGCCCCTGCCACTCTGGGTGGGGTAGGGTGGGGCCTCTGAGACCAGTGCAGAGGCAGCTGTGGGGCCAGCCGAGCCCCAGGCAGGGAGAGGTGGCCTGGTGGGTTCTTGTGGTTTGCTGGGCCAGGTCTAACAGGAGTCTTGAGAATAAGACCCCAGCTTTTCTCCCTGCGCCAAGGCCCTGGGACCTGCAGAGAAATCCTGGCTCTGCTCTGGGCCTCGGTCTCTCATCTGTCCAAGAGGCTTCCTAGCCCTAGCCCAGGCTGGAGTCCCAGAGGAACGAATGCAGTGGCATTTGGGTGAGTCGGGAGCTCTGAAGAGTTTGATCTCACAGTGGCACAAGTGACTCTGCCTCTCTGGGATTCGGTTTCTTCATCTGCCAAATGGGAATCAAGATCCTGGGCTTGTGGGGGAGGTGAATCAGATGCTGTGCATAGAGCCCCGCCCAGTCCCCTACCCTGGGCACTGGCTCTCGAGGTGGAATCAGAAGCTCCAGGGCCATCTGGTTTAACAAAGGACCCAGCCTGCCCCAGGCCACTGTCACCCTGAGGAGCGAGACACACTGGAGGAGATGCCTTGCTCCCAGTGCACGCACACACACTCAACTTCTGCCATTGCAGGCAAAATTGGACTTGACCAATTCAGGATGCAGGCATGACATGTGAATACATGCTTGCAAACACATGTGTGAGCTCACGGGCCTCACCGGCTCAGGACTGCCTGTGCGCACTCACATGCACTTGGCATTCTTGCCCATAGAGGCCCTGCTGCTGGAGAAGGAGGCTGTCTGGGGAGAGGAGGTGGAGTTTTCACAGGTTGGGCCCAGCACTGCCCCAAGAAGGAGGCTAGTGGGATGCTTGCCTCCCCAGAGCAGGTGTCGTGCCGGGGCATGGGCTGTCATTGAAGGAGGGGTCTGATGGAAGGTGAACAACAAAGGTTTTGGGAGAGCAAGAGGTGGGGCACCACTTGTAGGAGTCCAGCAGTGAGGGCATGTTAGCGGAGTCAGAAAGACCCAGAGGCAGGAAGGCAGGGGGTACCGAGACACATAAATGATGGCTGAATGGAGAGATGGTAATAGACGAATAGATCACAGGTAGATGAAGGGGTAGATATAGAGATAGATGGAGAGATATATAGAAAGAGAAGTTGGAGAGGTGGATAGACACCAGAGAGACACACAGAGAGTCAGGGGACTAAAACCAGTGAGGGTGGGATCAAGAGTTTTAGAGAGAGTGAATTCCATGGGAATCGAGTTCCAGAAATCAAAAGAGAACCAGACAGACAGAGAAAGGAAAAAAAGAGAAACAGAGAAAACTAGACACAGAAAACCAATACGAGAAACACAGAGTGAAAGGGACCCAGAGAGAGAAGACAGGGGAGACAAGGGTCCCAGAAACAGGGACCTCAGAAACAAAGACAGATGGGGTTCTGGGCGCTCCACTGAAAGACTGAAAAAATCACCCAATGACAGGTACCAGGAGACAGAGAGCAGGAGAGAACCAGAGAGAGAGAGAGAGACAGCGGAGACAGTCAGCCAGCCAGACATATAAATAGAAAGAGAAAGACGGACCCACAGAGAGAGAAGAAGGCCCCAGAAGAGGGAGAGACCAGCAGGCCCCTCTGGAACCAGGGCAGCTCCAGGATTCTGGAAATCAGACTCACTCACCCCAGCCTTCTCAATCCCTAAACCCCACAGACCCTTTCCCAGGCCTGGCTTGCCCCATCCATCTCTGCTCCATCGTGGCCTACGGGTAGAGCTGGAAGAGAGGTAGGGAGCAGAGGTGGCCCATGGGCGGCCATGGGGGCATTGATTAGCAGCTGAGAAAAGGGGCACCCTGGAAGGGCTTACCCTCAACTCAACGGCCCTGCTCCACCCCGGGCTTGGTCTCACACAGGCAGTGATCCCAGAGCAACCTCCTGGCACAGATGGGAAAACTGAGGTCCAGAGAGAGGAAGGGACTCCCTTAGTTCTCTCTCTTCAGTCTCCAGACCCCACCTGGGCTTGCTCTTTCATTTTCAAATCACTTCTGCCCATCACTCAATACAAGAACGCTGTGGACAGAGAGCCTCTCCTCTATCTCCAGAATGGGCCATGTGCTGGTCTTCCTCCCAGCCCCCAGACTCACCGCCACGAAGAACAGGGTGAAGAGGTAGACCATGGCCTCCATGTGGAACCGCCTCTTGGCTGCGATGCTGACAGTGGGGAGGAAGGCCAGGCTGCTGAGGGTGGGCAGGAGTAGCTTGGCCACCAGCGTCCCCATAGGCCTGGAGGAAAGCACTGGTACAGGAGCACGAAGTGGGAAAGCCAGCTCCCTTTGGGCAGGGCTCTGATGGCAGCTGCGAGGAGCGCCCACGAGAGGGTTTAAATGCCCTGGATGGAGGCGGGGATGTGCGTGCACATGTCAAGCAACACATGGAGAGGGCCGACAGCTGATGCGCCACGTGACCAGCACTTGTCTCTGATTTTCTCTTTTCTTTTTTTGAGACAGAGTCTCGCCCTGTGGCCCAGGCTGGAGTGCAGTGGTGTGATCTCGGCTCACTGCAACCTCCACCTCCCGGG
>NW_012122931.1:961648-983191 GCF_000951035.1 Colobus angolensis palliatus | reverse complement strand
ACAGAGGAGTTAATTCAAGGATTCAAGGAGATCATATTTCTTTTATCTGAGGCAACAACCTTGGGGAAAACTCCCCAATAGGACAATCCCTGCCTTCCAGACATTTTCCATCCCGGTCCTCCCCACAGAATGAGAAGCCTGGTGGATGCTGCTGCTTGGGTCACGTGTCCATGGGTGGCCTGAGGTGAGAGAACCCAAGATTTCACCAATTCGAATCATGAAAAGGACCTTGTAGATAAATTTCCCACTTTACCAGCCCACATATACTTCTCACTCATCAGCTCTTGCCCCACACAGATTTCCCTGGTGGCTAGACTAATGAAACCAACATTCTTTTCTACTTGGTTACACTGTTTCACATTATAAGTAAACAACCGGGGACCATCTCTTTTAGTGTTCCAAGCACCAGGCCCGTGCTTGCCCTCTTGGTGTTTTTTCCGTCTTCCATTCACAACAGCTCTTTGGCTGGCCTTCTGGAAATTACCTTCCCTCGTTGTAAGAGGTCTTGGGGGAGCTGTCTGGCAGGGTGCCCCCGATCCCCTGGCCAAGGAATGATGGGCGTGTGTGGTCTAAGCTACCCAGGCAGACTCTCTTTCCCTGGATTGATTGATTGATTTGTTGTTCGCAAAAGAACAGCTTTTACTTCCATTCTCTTTTTTCACTGTGATGTAATTCACCTAGGACAAAATGCACAGATTTTACATGTATAGTGTGATGAAAATGCACCTTTGTAACCACCACAGTGTCCGTCCTCCCCACCCAGGATATTCTCCTGAGCCCTTTCCAGTGAGCTCCCTGCAGAGGCAGCCACTGATGTGATTTCTGCCCCTATACCTGACTGCCTGTCCTAGAACTACAAATAGACCATGGATTCTTTTGGATCTGGCTTCTTTTGCTCACAATGTAATGTCTATGCGATTTGTCCCTGTCCTACTGGTGGCCAGTCCCTTTGGTAGCTGGTGGGTGGCGTCCAGTGTAGTACTCCTGCACCTTTGTTCTCCTGGAAATTAGAATCTGAGGACAGCAAGACCGAGGACCGTCTCAGCACTGGCCACTCCAAGAGAAGCTGCCGGGCCAGTCCTGCGGAGGCTCGGCTGTTCCACCTTTCCCTCCATGTGGGAGCTCCCACAGACCTTTCCAGAAATCTCTCTTGTCTTAAAGCTGGCTGGAGCCCATTTCTGCTGTTTGCAACGAAACGTCTGACTTGATACGTCTCGTTCTCCTGCTTAAGACTCTTCTGAGGCCCCCACAGCCCGAAGGGTGAAGTCCAAGTGCTCACAGAGACCACCAGGCCATCTACGGCCCAGACCCGTCCCCCCAGCCCCCATGCACACTCTCAGACGCTGCCTCCTCTCCTCCCAGCCTCCCACCTCCCCTGCAGGGAGGCACTTCCTGCCCCGCCTGTTCTGGTTAATGCCTTGCTCCCTCTGCCTGCAGCCTAGACAGCCTGTCTGTGGGGAAGGCTTCTGTGACGAACAGCACCCGCCCCCTGCCGCCCCCAAGGAAAGCTGAGAGGCTCCACGCAGTGCCCTGTATGCCACGTCGTTCCTGACCTAGCACCAGCCACCTCAGCCGAGATGTGGGTGTTGGGTTGTCTGGACTGTGGCCCCCTTGGACTGCAGGATCCAGGGCCCGGGGTTCTGGCTGGCTGGCTCCCTGCCCCGCCCCCGACGCCCAAGCCTGGCACATGGTGGTGTTCAGCACACACTGGCTGAATGAATGACTTTGTTAAAAGAATGAATGAAAGTCCAAGGAGGCGGGGCTGCCGCACACTTCAGTCTGGCCTCTGAGGAGCCCAGTTCCCTCTCCAAATGGGAAAACCAGACCTGCTGTGTGTGCGGCTCTGGTACGAGGTGCACGATCCCCTGTGGGCCTGTCACGGCGGGGACCCTGATCCTCCTTGATCCTCACCTCTCGGCCCCTCTGCTCCCGCTCGTACTGGGCCCTAGTCCCCAGCCCCTAGCCCAGCTTTCAGTAAGAGTGGAAAAGAGTGGTGAGGAAATACAATTCGATGTCAGGTGCTATGAGAGGCAGTGGAGGAGAGAGCTCTCTGGAGCCATAAACCCCGCTCGAAAGCAGGAAAACATTCCACAGTTGGTTTTGTGCATGAGTGTGTGTGTGTGTGTGTGTGTTTTTTTGCAGCTGTAAACTCCAGGGCCAGGGCTGTAAGCTTGGGGAAGGGAAAAAGCGAAGGGGGAGGAGGTGGAGAGGGGAGCGGAGCCACACATGTGTTGCAGCGATTAAGGAGAGTGGGGGCCGGGAGGGACAGTCCCAAAGCAGGGAGACAGGTGGCTGGGCCTGGGGCAGCCCGAGGAGCCCCTGCAGAAAGGCTGGAACGTGAGCTGCCCTCTGAGGGAGGCGGTGGAGTGCAGAACGGAGGTGAAGGGGGGGCGGGCTGTGTGTGGCTCCCGTCCGAGCCCTGGCCGCCTGGACGCAGACCAGCTGGCTCTGGGGAAGGCGTCCAGCTCTGAACAGGACTGAAATGACCCTCGGTTCTCCCTGGAGCAGGGGAAGCGATTGGCCTGGGGAGCTGGGAGAGGGGAAGGCAGAGTAGAAAAGCCAGACCGGCTGCTGTGGGGGGTGTCACTGCCCCAGGAGACACAGGGTGGGGGGGTGCAGGATTGGGCCAGGCCAGGAGCTGCTCAACCTGGACAGGCTCTGAGCCAGCACAGACGTGAGCTGGCACCCCTGGTCCTTCCCGCCCCGAAGCCTCCCATGGCCCCTTCCTCCCAGCCCACCATTCAGGAGTCCCCGGCATCCACCCCATGCTTCACCTGCTCCAGGCTTCAGCCAAACCGGATCCCCACAGCCACATGCCCTCCAGACTCTGGGCCTCTGCATGGCCTTCTGCCAGGAGACCCTCCCCTGGTTCCCTGTGTCGCCTTAGCTTCTCCTGAGCCCCCAGAGGGGTGTGGGCTCTCCCTGCTCAGAACCCCCATGGCACTGAATGTGTCTTGAAAACCAATCATGTCCACGGACGGACGGTTGGTTGGCGCTGGCCGTGTACCAAGGACTCTTCATACCTTTCTCGTTGGGCCCTTCCAGCAGCCGGGAGGTGGGGTGGAGGCCTCTGTTCTCCCCATTTTACAGAGGAGGAGACTGAGGCCCAGGGAGCGGCAGCAGCCCTCCTCTGCCCAGCAGATGGCAGGCCCCAGTGGGCTCCAACGGGCTGGTCCTTTGCCACACTGGGTAGTGGGGCTGCCCCGCACTCCCCTTCCCTCGCCCCCACAGCCGCAGGAGCGCCCCTGCTTTATAGAGGCCCTGAAATGCCTGGAATGTTAGGCAGCTCCCGCCTCCCAACAGCTGTCTGTCTGCCCAGCCCAGGAGGGCTGGCTGGCAGCTGCATTTGCGTCCTCTACATTTTGAACACCTGACCTACAGCACTGGGTCACCCCAAGCACAGCAATCCTTGTGCCTGGGCTCTCCGTGGGGCCCACGGAGGCTCCCCCACAGTTGTTGAGAGGGGCACAGGCTTTGCTGCCTTCCACCTGCTCCTCGGGGGTCCCCATGCCTGCCTGGACTGCCACTCAGGGTCCTCCCCCGTGCAGCGTGACATGGCTCTGCGTGTGCCTCTGCGGCCAGGGCTGCGATGAGCAATCCGACATTGTCCTCAGCTGCAGGCTGAAGATGAGCAGCACACCACCCCCCGCTTCTGAACACCTGCCAAGTGAGCCAGGCGAGGGGCTCGGCCCATCCCAGCTCCGGGACCTCTGTGTGCCCTTGGCCCTGGGAGCCTCAGTGTCCTCGTCTGCAGAATGGAGCTTGAGGGATGCCTACCTTCCAGGGTTGCTGCAGGAGCTGAAGAATGCACAGATGTGAACAGCTCAGCTGCCAGCCCGGCCTCTGGCAAGGGCTCTCTAATGTCTGTTCTGTGAACCAGGGACTCCTCACCCTCTGAAGCAGGGAGACCCATCTTCCATTTACAGAGACCCAGGAACTGCGAGACGGGTTGGGGCTCGAACCTGAGCTTGCCCAAACTGCACATCTGTTACCTGCTCCCTTCTGCAGGGCTGTGAGATGGTGCCTGGCAAATGTCACTCACTGAGTGTGACTGAGAGGGGACAGCCACACCTGGGTCAGCAGCAGCCCCAGCACACAGTTTCTTCTGGGGACCTGAAAATTCAGCTCCTGGGACCTAGCCTGCCCTTGGGAACGAGACTTGTGGCAGGGTTGCAGCTGGTGGGGATACCCTCAGGGAGCCCTTGTGGATAGGAGACTCTTTTGCAGGCTTGCTGGGAAGCCTTTCACCTTTGCTGTGGTTCCTCCCAGAGCTGTCTCCCAGACAGCAGGGCTCTGCCCAACCCCAGCCCAAGGCCACACCAGGGCTGCTCAGGTCCCTATCTGTGCTCCAGATCTGGAGACAGAGGAGCCTCTTTCTCCTAGAGTCTCAGACCAGGAATGGCCTAAGCAATCTCTGCTAGCCACAGGCCTGAGCTCCCCCAACTCGAGCTTTCAGCATTGGCCTAACAGAAAATGCCTCCTCAGGAGAAGGAAGAGGAGGAGAAACAAGTTCTGTGGTCTGGCATCAGCTGGTCACCCCGGGGACTGCAGTCACCTCCTCAGGGCAGGCTCTGATTGGGGGTGTAGGGGTACCACCCAGGGCTGTCCATTCACCACTTGTGGGCTGAGCCACGGCAGGGCTGATGTTAGCAGGGAGCACTCCCAGAGGGGAATTGGAGCCCTGTGTGTGTGCTGGGAGGACAGACAGCAGGCCAGCCCAGACCCGTACCTCTCAGTGAACCAAAGGCTGCTCCTGCCCTCTTTGCAGGCCTTGCATCTCTGTTGGTCCCAGCCTGTTGTCTGCCCCAGCTTGCCTCTCTACATGGAAACTTGCCCCTCCTGGGCACTACATCCCTGGGTTTGGCTCTCTTGCCCCTTGCAGGGAAAGGAGAAGCTGAGTCAGGGCTCACAAGGCTCTGGGCTACAGGAACAGCAGTGGAGGCTATTGGGGAGGGTCCTGCTGCTGGTCCTGGTGGGCAGGCTGAGCACGTCCTGCTGTTCTGGGCTCTCCTGGGACCCAGGTGCATTCCATCCTGGACCAATGACAGGTACCCCATCCTAGCCCCAGACATCTCACAGGCACACTCAAGAGACAATCTGAGAAAGTTGGCCAGGCTGAGATGGACCAGGCTGAGAAAGTCCACTCTGGCCTCAGACAGGCGGGGTCCAAGCCTTGGCCTCAGCTTCCTTCTCTGACTGGGCGTGACAGTGTCACCTGATGTGGCATTGTCAGGATGGAGTATGACAGCAGAGTAGACATAGGCCCTGGGCTACCTGTTGGGCTCAGAGCAAAGCAGGTGCAGAGCCCTTCCCTTCTCCACCACCATCCCAGGCCCTTCTCCCGTACGGACTCATTTCAGTCTCACGAGAGTCCAGCATAGGGAGTGCCTTCTCACCCCCACTTCACAGGTGAGGAAGCTGAGGCACAGAGAAGTGTCTGCCCTCACCCAAAGTCACCCAGCTGGAGAGAGACAGAGTCAGGATTTGAACCCAAGGAGTCTGGCTCCAGGCATCCCACGTGACGCTGCCGTTGCCGTGCTATCGGAAGAGCTGCTGCTTCCTATTCTGAGCCTGCACGCTGAGCCTCTAAGACGGGGCCCTTCTCGGTGTCGGGATCCAAGGTCCTGGGTTTCCTGCTTCCCCCGGCTGTGACACCAGTGGCTGCCCACCCCTGGTCACTGTGGGTGGCATGAGAGAAAGAGTTCACTGGCTGGGTGACGTCCTCCTGTCCCCAGCAGATGTCCCTGACATGGGGCATCTCTGGGGGTCATGGCCGCGTGCAAGCAGAGCCCCCGAGGGGCTGCCGGGGGCTGGGGTTCTTCCAGTTGACCAGCTTTCAGATGACATCTCCAGCAGTCCTGGTGCCCAGAAGGGGCCTCAGGGCTGCTGAGGAGAAGAGGGGAGGCAGGAGCCCCCACCTCTGCTTTTGTCTCACTTGTCTCTTGAGTGTGCCTGTAAGATGTCTGGGGCTAAAAAAGGACCTTGACCTTGTGCAACAGATCAGGAAACCAGGCCTGTCAGGGACAAGTGGCCTGAAGTGACCTGGCCAGCCAGTGGTCGTGCATGGACCTGGGACTAGCCAGGGAAGGCGGGGGAAGCTCTTCCCGTATGTCCAGCCCCGGGGGGCCTCAGGGACAGCTGGCTTCTATCCTGGGTCAGGAAGGAAGCTCAGGGAGAGGGATGGCCCTTGGGGTTGCCGAGGCCCCCTCACTCTTCCCCTGGGGCTGCCTTCTGAGTCCTGGTCCTCTTCCTGGCCTGCCAGCCACCTCCCAGCTGGCCACATGGTCCCTTGGTGGCCCCATCCCAGTTGGGTGTGAGAACTCTGGCTGGGTCTGCCCAGGAGGCTCCTAGGATGTTCTGGGTCCTGGGCTGGCAGCACAGAAGAACCACAGGATACCAGGGAAGGTGGTATTGGTGGGCCACTCTCAAGGCCGTGGCCGGCCAGCCCTATCAGCCAGGTGAACCACACTATACACATAAATTTGCTAGGCCTGCTAGGCCTCTGGGTGCCAGAGAGGGGACCCACCTCCCACAGCTTGGGCCACGTCCTTAAACTCCTGAACCTGCCGTGGCCACTTTGCTGTAAGGACAGGCCCTGCTCCCACTGTGGCCGCCTAACACCATCCCCAGGGAACCTCCAAAATGGTCCACCACGGCCCACCGGCCCCTCTGCCCCAAGCCTACTTCTCCATCCCCGCCTTGTTTTCCCTCGAACCCCGCCCTCCTGGGCATCCCCTCCACATATTCCTGCTGTCCTGTTTCTAAGTTCCTCAGATATCTGGAAAACACAAGTGGAGACAATCCCCTTCTTTTTTTTTTTCTTTTTGAGATGGAGTCTCACTCTTTCACCCAGGCTGGAGCGCAGCGGCGAGATCTCGGCTCACTGCAACCTCCGCCTCCCGGGTTCAAGCGATTCTCCTGCCTCAGCCTTCTGAGTAGCTGGGATTACAGGTGCCCACCACCACGCCCAGCTAATTTTTGTATTTTTAGTAGAGATGGGGTTTCACCATGTTGGCCAGGCTGGTCTCAAACTCCTGACCTCAAGTTATTCACCTGCCTCAGCCTTCCAAAGTGCTGGGATTACAGGCATGAGCCACTACGCCTGGCCAACAATCCCCTTCTAAAGGCAGGTGGTGTCTCCAGCACCAGGGCCATACGGCTGCAACACCCCTGCAAGCGCCGGTGGGTGTGTGCTGAGACCATCCTACACGAGGGAAGCCATGGGAGGCCAGGAATTTGCAGGCCAAAGAGGGAGCCTGGAGAGTGGGGGACTCACCTCAACAGCACTCCCTAAGGTACCAGGAGTCCCTGGCATCAGGAGCTGCCACAGCACCTGCTACGTGACAGTCATGGCTCCCTCCGGGCCTCAAGTCTGGGGGCTCTGGGGTGAGGGGTGGGGGTGGTGTGGAAGCGTGGCTGGCCAGGGGAGCTGGGGCCTGGAGGGTCACACGCCTGCAATAGGTCACAGAGCCAGGGGATGGCTGGCCCCACAGACCCGTCTCCCAGGTGGCCAGCCTGCAGCCTGTGCCGTCCTGCTGAGCCAAGAGAAGACACTGGGAGTGTTTGTGTTGGTAGGCTGTGGGGTGCCTCCCAAGGGAAACCATTAGTCACCCTGGCGCTGGCTGGATGTGAGGCCACAAACGCCAGCAGAGCTCAGGGACTGTGCCAAGGGGTGCAAGGCCTGGCGGTCACCAGAAGAGAGAGGAACGGGATGGTAGAGGCTCCCAGAGTGAGTGCAATCCGGTCATGTGAGAGGGACTGTGTGTGTGTGTGCGTGTGTGTGTGTGTGTGTGTGTGTGTGCTGGGTGACAGGTGCCACCATGTCTGTGCTTCAGCATAGCGACCCCAGGGGGCAGTGTGGGCCTGGGTTAGGGTTAGGGTTAGTCCTGGTTCTGTGACTAGGAGCAGCCACCATGTACCCCAGTGGCCCCAGTGGGGGAACGAGATGAATAAGACCTGCCTGCCCGAGGGTCCCGGGGAGAGGAACTTAAAGAACCCAGCAGAGGAGAAGACCCGACTCCCAGACTCCCAGGAGCACTGGCATCCCAGCCCTGCCTGCTGGAGAGATGACTCGGCCCTGGAACCTCAGTTCCTCCACCTGTGAAATGTAGATCGTAAAGGTGGATGCTGGCCTCACAGCTCTGGGCCTGTAGGACAAGCCGGGCAGAGGGCAGAGGGCAGAGGGTATTATCACTTTCGCTACATTACTGGTGGCTTTTCTTCCCAGCCTTTCTGGTGGGTGGTCAGACACAGGGCAGAACTTCCTCAAGAAGGCAGCTGAAGGGACTCACAAGGTTATTCCAGCCGGGAGGACAGAGGGAAGGAGAAGGGTCTTCCAGGCACCGCTGTGGGCCCAGGACATCTGCTGCATGGAGGCAGGGGCATGGATGAAAAAATACAGATGACCTGATGGAACGGTGCCCCAGCTTCCTCCTCCTCCCCGTTTTGGAGGTGCCTCTGTTTGCTGATGATGGGCTCTGGGGAAGGTGGTGTGCAGAGGCTAGGTGCCCAGCCTTGCTTTAGGAAAGCCTCACAAAGTCTGGGGCCTGTCCGGGGTTTCCCAGGGGAGCTCTGCCGCTCCACCCACTCTCACTCTGCTCTGTGCCCTGGCTCAGCCGGAACAGGGGCTCGAGCTCCAGGCCTGGCCTGCCAGGGGCTGCCAAGTTGGTGCCGGACATCTGCAGAATCCCTGTGCCCGTCTGCCCTGGCCCTGGCTGCTCTAACCATCTGGTCAGCAGGCCATGGGCACATCTGTCTGCTCCCTGGAGCCCTTGGTTCACTCTTGCTGGGTCTCCCTCGGTCCCTCCACCTGCTTAGGCCCCTGCATCTCAGGAGCTTTCTGAGGCTGGTGACCTGGGGCATGGTCGTCCCCCGGAAGTTCAGCCTTTGCCTCATACATCCCAGACCCCATTCTCAGGAGCCCCAGGGACAGGGCCCGCTCTGGAGGCAGAAGTCGGACAGGCGGGGCTGGAGTTTTGCCATTGCCAGCCTCCCCGGTAACCTCAGGCCAGCGGCTGCTCCGTCTGGACACCCGACATGTGGTCCCCAGTTCTGGACCCGGGAAGAAGGCCTCCCTGCTCGCCGCTCCTGGGCCGCCGCCGCCGGCAGCAGCCAACAGGCAGCTGGGCCGGTCTGGCCGGGCTCCAGAGGCGCAGAGCGGGTTAAAGTGTGCGCCAGGCCGGCCGGCGCGGGCGGGGGAGCGGCCTGGTGGGAAGTGTGAGTTCCTCCCCGTCTGCCTGACAGCTATAAAGGCGGCCGCCGGCGCAGAGCCGCCACTGGGCTGCGCCCCTCCCGGGAACCCCCTCTCTTGGATGCTCTTTGAAGTGGGAGAGGGAGGCGGCGCGGGGGAGGAGGGGAAGGGGAGAGGGAGGCCGGGCCGCAGCCTCTGCACTCACGCCGCCCCCGCACGCACAGCGCACCTGGCGCCGTCTGCCCTCCGCAGCGCTCGCCCCTTTCTCTGGGAGGACAACCTGCTGACCCGAAGCCAGGTAGGCCACCTCGTCCCAGTCCCCCTCACGTTGCAGCGTCCACCAGGCCAGCCCACTGCTCAGAGTGGGGCTGGGGGTAGGACCACCCCGCGCCCTCTGGAGCCGTTACATAACGTGGGGAGGCTTGTGGGGAGGGGTCGGGCCGCAGAGCACGGGGCAGGGTGGGCTCTCAGCAGCTAGCCTTGTGGGCCCGAAGCTCTGTGTGCACGGCAGACCTATCTGCTGCCGCCAGCCGCTGCTTTTGGACCCCAGGGAGGGAGGGATCCCTGTGAGCGAGGCCTGGCCGGAAGCCAGCGGTGTCTGGAAGCCTTAATGAAAAGCAAGTGTGAGGCCGGCTGGCACCTGTCTTCAGCCGGCAGGCAGAGGCTGGGGCACCCGTTAGCCAATGGCACAGTGGAGGGGGCTCCTGTGGGTGTGAGGCTGGGAGTACAGGTGGAGGTCTGCAGGGGAGGGAGCTGGGGGGCAGGCGGCGGGGGCAGGGGAGGTCAAGGACTCAGGCTCCCCACTCCAGGGTGCACTGCCACATCCTCCGGGCTGCAGCGGTGTCCTTGGAGTAATCCCTGAAAATCTGCAGGTGTCCGGCCTGCAGGGAAACTCTTCAAGTTGGATGGAGGCTGCTGAGGAGGGAGGGGCAGAGCCAGAGTTGGCCTCTGGGCTGGCAAGGGTGAGGGATGGCCTCCATGCTTTCTTCCCCTGGAACTGACCAGGCATGGGGGTCGAGTCCCTGGGTTTGCTAGTGTCCTACCTTGCTGTGTGGCTCTGAGCAAGTTGGTTCCCCTCTCTGGGCTCCAGGTTATGGGTGCAGGCTGCGTGGTTTCTGAAATCCCTTCTCACCTAACTCGTTGGCAAGTGACACTCAGCACCTGAGCAAGGCCTGGACAGAGGCCATGGCGGATCTCTGTCCTTCCCTTCCACAGGGCAGGGTCGGGGCTGAGGAGGGGGTGGGGAGGGCTGAGGGCCCAGAAGCTGGACAGTCCCTTCCAATGGGCTTGCTTTGACCTCTGGCAGGTGTTTTGAGCCAGGGTGCTGGCTGCTGGGAGGAAGTTGGCTGTGTGGCCCTGGACTGCTGACATGCTGGCACAAACTATACCTCCTCCTGCCCCGCCCCTCCCCCAATTCCATGTCTCCGGGGATGGGGAGGCGGCATAGGTACCTGGGTTCTGCCTCACCTGAGTGCCATCTGTTGCTGGATGCTGACTGTGGAGCTGCTTGTCTAGGGCGAGGCTGCATGTTCCCCTGGGACCTGGCCAAGCCCATCCCCATGCACTGACCCTCAGCAGCCAGTGGCAGAGGCCATTCTCCTACGAGGCCAGCAAGAGCTGAGCCAGTCAAAATCCCAAGGTGCTCCTGCCAAGGGGCTGGACTGAGCCCAGGCCCATTCCTTTGAGCCACAGCCTTTCCCCTCGCCTGGGTCCCCAGCCCCCTCAGCCGAGGCTGTCTGTCTCTAGGGGGCTCGAGGACTTGGAGGCAAAGCGTGGCATGCTTCCCTTCATGCCCTTGGATCAAGGGTGGCGCAGGCTTAGCACGCACACCACCGCTGGGTGTCTTGCCTGCAGCAGGCATTGCTAATCATTCTCCAAGCTGCTTCTTGCTAAGCTTAGACGGGGGCAGGGGGTTCATCCTTCCCAGCAGGGTCTGCCAGGCAACCACGACCAACTAGTCCCAGATAACCTTGAGGCCTGGGCACTGGCTGGGCCCTGAGGGCTCTTCCCAAAGCATACCCTGGTCATCTGGAAGAGGAGCGGAGCTTGCCTGGTGGTGACAGTGGCCTTGCTTCCTAGGATGGACGGCAGATGGCAATGTTCCTGCTGGACCTGGTCCCTGCTGGTTCTGGCAGTTGTGGCTGGGGACACAGTGTCAACCGGGTCCACGGTGAGTGTGGTGTTGTGGTCTGGGGGCTCGTACCAGTCCCCTCCCCAAGTGCTGTGGTCGCTCCCAGATGGACTGGCTTGGAGGGGGCTGTGTGGGCACGTGTCCCAGGTCCCAGAACCCCTCTTGGCTCCTAGAAACTTCTTTCCAGAGCCAGTCAGATCTTTCTGTGAACAGGGCCCCTGGCTAGTGTGGAGCCCCTGGTGACTTGGCAGGAGAGGGCTGAGGGGGCTGAGTACTTCCCTTCCAAGTGAAGGCCCCAGCATGGCCAGGGTGGGCTGTGTCCTGCAGAACGCAGATGGGCCCTGAACTGCTCCAGGGAAAGTGAGGACAGTTAGGTGCAGCCCCAGGAGCTTGCCAAGACCCCAGGCCATCCTAGACCTTAAGGTCAAAGAGGCCCTCTTTGACCTGTGGCCCACAGTTCCTTGGGGGTTCCCCTCAGTGCCACCCAGGAGATCTGAACCCAAGCTGCCGAGTGACCCTACAGGGGGGTCCAGCCAGGGGGCTATGTTCTCTAGTCCTGCTGACGGTGATGCCCTCGGGCATGGGGTGGGGGCAGGCTGGTCCTGCTGGGCACTCGAGCCCTCTACCCTCTGGGGATCCCTCTCATCCAGGACAATAGCCCGACGTCCAATAGCCTGGAGGGGGGCACGGATGCCACGGCCTTCTGGTGGGGGGAGTGGACCAAGTGGACGGCGTGCTCCCGCAGTTGCGGAGGTGGGGTGACATCCCAGGAACGGCACTGCCTGAAGCAGAGGTGCGAGGTGGGGCACATGGCCCTGAGGGCTGGCATGAGGGCAGGGCAGCGGGCAGAAGAGGGCGGTTGGCCCTTCAGCCTGGTGGCTTCTCCCCCTGGGAGGGTTCTCGGGTTGGGGGCAGCACAGGCTGAGATCCCCCATCAGCTTCTGCTGGATGCAGCTATGGATGGACCCCGGCACTGGTGCGCTGGGGTCCTTCATGCTTCAGGGCACCAGGGAAGCCCTTTCATGAGAGGGCAGGAGCCATTTCTAGAGGTCTGTCCTGGAGGTGGAGAACCACCCTGCCCTCTCTTCTGAAGACCTGAGTGAGGGTCTTTAGAGAATGCCAGGGAGCCTCAGGAGAAGCAGAGGACTGGCAGTGAAAGCCTCCACTGCCACATGGACCTGGCTCCTATCTGACCTGTGCTACTCCCTTGCTGTGTGACCTTGGGCAAGTCACTTAACCTCTCTGGGCATCAGTTTTCTCATCCACGGCATGGAGAGCGTGCTGGTCCCACCTCATGCTTCTGAGAACACACGTGTGTGTGCACCTGGGCACAGGCCTGGCACGCAACTCATGTGGTGGTTTCAGTTCTGTGTACTGAGCCCCCGTGCTGTGTGCCGCTGATGTAGAAGTGAATCAAATCTCATTCTCCCTCGGCTCTGGTGTGTGTATGGGGTGGGAGTTGAGTAGAGAAGAAGGGAGCCCTCTGGGTCATGGGAATCGGGAGATTCTGGACCCCAGTGGCCGTGGGGCCAGCCCAGGCGACATTCCTGAAACTCCTCTGCAGCTCTCACTCCGAGCCTGCATCTTTCTGCCAGGAGGAAGTCCACCCCAGGCCCCGGGAACAGGACCTGCACGGGCACGTCGAAGCGGTACCAGCTCTGCAGAGTGCAGGTGAGGCCCAGCCCGGGGCAGGGGCACCATGGCCTGCTCTCCCCGTCATCGTGCAGTTTTCAGGGGGTCTTCCAGGTGGCTCCCGGGCCTCCTGGGCATTCTGTTCTGGGCCTGCTCTTCAAGGAGAGCCCAGGAGCAGGGTTGAAGAGAAGGCTGCGGGGGGCCCTGGGCTAGGACGGAGCCATCCACTGTCCAGACCACTGTCTGTGTGCCCGCATGTGCTCAGCAATGCTGGGACGGGCGGACTCACTGTGTTCCTGGAACTTCAAGTGCAGCCTCAAGGTTTGGGGTCTCTGGTTGCAGCTCCACTTTACTCACAACATTCCTGCACCTGGTGCTCACAGAGACCCAGCAGTTGCCAGGCTTCCCCGTCCCATGAAACAGTACCCCCCACCCCATAAAACAGTTCCCTGGGCTGCTCTTGGAGCCCTTCTACTCCAGCCCCCATCAGCTTCCTTGGGTAGCCGAGGCTGGAGAGGAGGTGTTGACTCTGACCAGGCAGCTCCCAGTGAGGCCTTGGGCAGTTGGAACCTGAACACCTTTCCAAGGACTGCCGGGCGTGAGGCTGGGGCATGTCGAGCTGGGGTCTGGGCCTCCCAGAGTAGCTCATGTGGCTTGCCTGGTCAGGGAAGGCGGAGCGGCTGGAGGTCTCTCTGTCTGTGTGTCTCAGGGGGTGTGTGCTCCCGTGCAGGGAGTGAGGGGCTGGAGGGAGGCAGGTAGCCACAGCTTCTGTGTTGGTGTCACCTGGTCAGCTGCCCTCCTAGGATGGCGCAACCAGGGGTTGGGGGAAGGGCATTTATGAGCTCCAGCATGAGAGGGACCCAGGTTTGAGCTCTGGCACCAGCATGACTAAGAGTCTCTTGTCTGCAAGCTGGGTTCCTCTTCCTGCAGTCAGAACCACGATCTTCCTGCACCCTTGCCAGCCATAGTGGGGTCGTGTCCCCTCCACCGCAAGACTGGGAGAAGGCGTGGTGGGGAATGGGAGGGTTGCGTCTAGAGTGGGCGGAGGGCTGGCGTGGAGGGCGGAGCCGCCCTTCCCTGTGTCCTTGCTCCCTCTGGAGAGTGCGTGGGAGCGCGCAGGAGCCCGAGAGGCCACCCCGTGGGCCGTGGCCCCCACACGGCTGTCCCGGCTGCAGCCACTTCCTGCTTAGCCTGGACAAAAATGCCTTTGTCGGGCCGAGTTCCTCCTGGAGCCTCCCTGTGCCCTCACTTCCCAGGAGTGTCCGCCGGACGGGAGGAGCTTCCGCGAGGAGCAGTGCGTCTCCTTCAACTCCCACGTGTACAACGGGCGGACGCACCAGTGGAAGCCTCTGTACCCGGGTACCTGCCGCCCTGGGGACCCACCTTGCAGGGAGCTGACTGAGCTTTGGGGGTAGCCCTTCTGGCACCTGGGACCAAACTCGACGGGTGGGCAGGTGGGGACATGGAGGTGGTCAGACAAGGAGCCAGGAATGAACCTGGGTCTCCTGAGCCCTGGCCCAGGGGTCTGTCCCCTCCCCCATGACCCACGACATCAACGCAGGACAGATTACGGGGCTGAGTTCCCTGTAGGCCTGACCTCTGAGGGCAATGGTGGCTCTCCCACTTACTGTCTCCTGGGCACGGTCAGGAACCAGCCGAGACGATCCCAAATGGAGACCGCCCACGCGGTCCCATGGAAAGCAAGTACTTCAGGCAACAGCTTAAATGCTTCATCCTTCTCCTGTTCACCGGCAAGGGCCAGGGCTGGGGTGCCCAGGGCCAGCAGCACAGGGGTGTCGAGTTGGCTCAGACCTCCCGCAGAGGGGGAACCCCAGCGTGGGTCTCAGACGCTGCTCCCCACTCACAAGGAGGTAGAAGCCGGAACTCACGGGGCGTGGGCTGAGCCAGACAACCCAGCAGTTTCTGCCACTGAGACCTGGACAGGTCCCTTCTGTTCTCCAGGCCTGAGTTTCCCCATCGATGCAATGAAAGCTGTCTCAGAGGGAGGAAAAGGGAAGTCCCCTGAATCCGGCATTTCCTGTCCCGCTGAGACCTTCTGTCTCTGTCTCCCTCCACCAGACGACTATGTCCACATCTCCAGCAAACCGTGTGACCTGCACTGCACCACCGTGGACGGCCAGCGGCAGCTCATGGTCCCCGCCCGCGACGGCACATCCTGCAAGCTCACCGACCTGCGAGGGGTTTGCGTGTCTGGAAAATGTGAGGTTGTTAAACGTTGTAGCAAAAGTACCGCCGGTCTCACTGTGCTGACTGCCTGCCCGCCTGTGGGAGGCAGTGGCGGCCCCGGGGCCTGGCCACAGCGCCCTCCCAGCAGCCCTCTCCCTCTCCCTTCCTGCAGCCCATCGGCTGTGACGGGGTGCTTTTCTCCACCCACACACTGGACAAGTGCGGCGTCTGCCAGGGGGACGGTAGCAGCTGCACCCACGTGACGGGCAACTATCGCAAAGGGAACACCCACCTTGGTAAGGCAGCAGAGTGCCCTGAAGTCCAAGCAGAGCTGGGTCTGGAACTCGGGGGTCCTGAGTGTGCTCCTGTCTGCAGCCTCCTGGGTACCACTGAGCAAGTCTTTCCCCTCTAGAGGCACCCGATTCTGCATCCAGGCCCGGGCGAGCTGGCCCGGTGATTGTAGGCCTCTGTTGGTTTGCAAAAACGGGCAACCCTTTGTTGAGGACCTACTGGGTACCCGTGGACACTTGGCGTGGGGATCATATTTGCCCTTTGAGACAGCCGGCAGGGAGGTGTTGACGACGCCCTTTCTTTTTATTTTTAATTTTTTTTTTTCAGACAGAGTCTTGCTCTGTTGCCCAGGCTGGAGTGCCGTGGCTCGATCTGGGCTCACTGCAGCCTCTACCTCTGCCTCCCAGGTTCGAGCGATTCTCGATTCCTCAGCCTCCCGAGTAGCAGGGACTACAGGCACGTGCCACCACACCTGGCTGATTTTTGTATTTTTAGTGGAGACGGGGTTTCACCATGTTGGCCAGGCTGGTCTCGAACTCCTGACCTCAAGTGATCCACCCGCCTCTGTCTCCCAAAGTGTTGGGGTACAGGCATGAGCCACCATACCCGACTAACACCACACTTTAAAAAGGGAGAAACTGAGGCCTGAGACCCATTCTCTCTGCGGATATGAGATTTGACTCTGGCACGCTGGATTCTGGGGCCTGAGTTTCAGAGGGTCCCTGTCAGCTCCAGGCTGACCCAGCCCAGACCCCCTCCTTCCCTTGGGCAGCAGCTGTCCCCTTCCTAAGCTACAGGCATTCGGCCCGATGTTTGTGTCCAGCTCTGTCCCACCCTTCTGGGGGCGTGGGCGTCTGTGCATGGGACAGCACTTTCTACTTTTGGAGGGATGTCACTTGTAATGCTTGGCATTAGATTGAACACACTCTTGGGTCTGAAGAAATGCTTGAGGAATGGAACTGGGTTATTGCAACCTCCAGACTGGTGAAGGCAGGGCAGCTTCAGACCCACTTAGTAGATAGGGAAACCAAGGCCCAGAGTGGGAATAATCTATCAGGGTCCCAGTGAGACTAGTGAAGTCTGGATTAGAACCAGGCCTGTTAGGGCCACGGAGGACCCGGCGTGTTTTACAAGTGGAGGGAGTGACCTCCGCCTGCCACTGAGGGCTAACTGTGGTGTGAGTGTCAGCTCCAGGAGGTGCCAGTGGGAGAGCACTGGAGAGGATGGGGCTTGGACATGGGACCTAGGGACGGGCATGCTGGACTGACAAGGGACAGGGTTGGGGCAGAGCCACCAGGCAGGGGTGTGAGTAATGCGGGCTGGGTGCCCAGCAGGGTGAGGTGGGCAGAGGCCATTTTTTTTTTTTTTTTTTTTTTTTTTGAGACGGAGTCTCGCTCTGTCGCCCGGGCTGGAGTGCAGTGGCTGGATCTCAGCTCACTGAAAGCTCCGCCTCCCGGGTTTATGCCATTCTCCTGCCTCAGCCTCCTGAGTAGCTGGGACTACAGGCGCCCACCACCTCGCCCGGCTAGTTTTTGTATTTTTTAGTAGAGACGGGGTTTCACTGTGTTAGCCAGGATGGTCTCGATCTCCTGACCTCGTGATCCGCCCGTCTCGGCCTCCCAAAGTGCTGGGATTACAGGCTTGAGCCACCGCGCCCGGCCAAGAGGCCATTTCTTTGGAGGCCTCGCTATAGGAGGCGCTAAGGTGTCTGATTTTCCTCCCTTCCTCCCACAAACCTGCTTATACGGCCTCCTGCTGGACCCAGGGCATGCAGAGGGAGAGTGGGCACTGGGGCAGCATGTGTCTTATAGGGCATCTAGTGTGTGCCAGGCACTGTGCACACAGTGAGGCCTGAGACAGAGGGCTCACATTCTCGTGGAACTCAGCCTGGGGCCCAGGGACTGACGTGCAAACAACGCCCCTCATTCTGCATGCTCACAAGGTAACTCATTCATGCCTGGCAACAGCTCTACAAGGCTGCCACATGACTGTTGCTGAAATATACAGAAACAGGCAAAGAGAGGCTAAATAACTCATCCAAGGTCACACAGCCACAAGAGGCAGAACGGGGCCTGAACGCAGGCAGCCTGCTCCTGGCCTGTGGTCCTCCCAGCTGAGCCACACTCCTTCTCCGGACGAGCTGTGCTTGGTAACCATGCTGGGGGCCGTGGGATGGGCTGGGGTATTAAATGCTGAAGAATCTTGTGAGCAATCTTGTTAATTTGAAAATTAAATACAACAGCCTATATTTAACTACATTATATTTAAAACAAAGTCACCGCTTTCTAATCCTTTGACGTCTATAACTAATTTTTTTTTTTTTTTTGAGACGGAGTTTTGTTCTTGTTGCCCAGGCTGGAGTGCAATGATGCGATCTCAGCTTTCTGCAACCTCCGCCTTCTGGGTTCCAGCGATTCTCCTGCCTCAGCCTCCCAAATAGCGGGGATTACAGGCTCCCACCGTCATACCCGGCTAATTTTTTTTTTTTTTTGCATTTTTAGTAGAAACAGTGTTTCACCACATTGGCCAGGTTGGTCTCGAACTCCTGACCTCAGGTGATCCACCCGCCTCAGCCTCCCAAAGTGTATAACTATTTTATCTGTGTGGTAAAAACACCATATACGGGTGTGCTGCCGCCTCTCTTCCCAATGCCATGCCCAGTGACATCACATTGGTAGTGTAAACAAACATAGCTTCAGTCGCTTGCTTCAGGTTTATGTGTTGAAACCCAAAGAAGGGAAGAAAAAAGTTTTAAAATGAATTTTGAAGTTAGGCTGCCCAGTTACAGTAGCGTGAAACTGGCCACAGCAGGGGTGTTTACACCACGGAAACTGGCCAATGCTACAAGTCACAGCTCCTGTTTCCCCATGTCTCCAAAGAGCCTACCGTTAAACATTTTCCAGAGCACTGCTGTCCGTGAGGGACAGGTCAGGATCTCCAGAGACCTGTAGGTGTGATGGTGTTGGGGGAGGAATGACAGGCGGGTGCTGGCCTGCGGGAGACACTAACCCCGGCAGGGAGACCCACGCGGAGTCCTCCACTCCTGGAGGGATCAGGTGAAACAAGCGTCAAGCCTCAGGAAACGTCCAACCTGGAGAGCCCCTTCTTTCCTGGCCCAGGGCGTATTAAAATCTCTCCTTCTCCCCAGGCTCCTCCCTCAGCCACCTGCCAGCAACACCTCTCCTTCTCTCAGCACTTCCTCTCCAGACCCTTGGCTTCTTTCTAGCTGGGAGGACTGCGTGGCTGTCTCCCCACGGGCCTGGGGGCCTTGAAGGCAGGCTCTCAGCCGGCTGATATTGTCCGATCTGGACCTCAGCCTGGGGCCTGGTGCTTTGGAAGGGCGTAGGCAGAGTTGGAGATTCTATTTGCAGCTCTCCTTGTCCTTTCTCACCCACGTCTTTGAGTGTAGTGAGCCTTGAAAGTCAACGTGGTGTTGTGACAAGACAGGATTTTAAAACGGCAGTGATAATGCACGCAGGGAGCTGGGGCTCCATCGGCTGCCCAGGGTCTCCTGGGTGACACGTGGCAGAGCGGGACTGAACTCCCAGTGTGCTCCACGTCCCTGTGGCCCTCGCTGTCCCTCGGGAGGGGTTGGGGCAAGCATGGACGAGCCCTCCCGTGGCCTTGGTAGGAAGGGGTGAGCCTGGGCAGGTGCCCAGCTTGGTTGGTCAGTCTCTGCAATAGGACGGCTCTGAGCTGAGCTACCCACGCGGGCATGGGGTGCGGGTCAGCCTTTACACAGCCACCACTCACCCTCCAAAAGCTGTGGAGTGGGCGAGCGCCATCCAAGGGTGCCTTTCCAATCCAGAGGGGCTCACTGTCATCCATTTGCCTCCAGGTTACTCTCTGGTGACCCACATCCCGGCTGGCGCCCGAGACATCCAGATTGTAGAGAGGAAGAAGTCCGCTGACGTGCTAGGTAGGTGCGCAGCGTCTGGCGGCTGCCTCACTGAGCTTTTGGTTGTGGGGTGTTGTGCGTGGCAGAGAAGGGGCACTTGACCCTGGACCCCTTCCTCCAGGACAGGGGTGGGCCAGTGCCGTGGGCCTGGCTGCAGGAGCCAGAACTTGAGCCAGCTATGTGGGTGTGGCTGGGGTGCTTACAGGGGAGCTAGCTTTACCTCTGTGCATGGAAGGACCTTGAACTCAGAGCTGCTGGACAATGGGAGGGTGGTGATGTTGGGTAGGGAGTTCCCTGTCACTCAAGAGCCTGGCACAGGCAGAAGCTGGGGGCCGCTGCAGATGAGATCCCTGTGGGGTTCGAGGAGTGAGTCTCAGGAGGTGACGAGGTCAAGGTAGCACTGAGAGGAAGTCGGTGCAGAGGTAGCATTCCGACTCAGGTCTGGGGGCCTCGTGCTGATGTTCTTGCCATTAGTCAGTCTCCACTGGGAGGCTGGGCCGTGGGAGGGGAGTCCTCTAACCTGAGGATTCTGGAGTTATTGCCATGGTGGATGGGGTGGTGAGACCCCATCTTGGTGGCAGATTTTGAGTGTAGTGAGCCTTGGTGGCAAATTCTGGAAGGGCCCTTTGTGAAGCTGGATCATTGGCCGAACAACATGCCATGTCTGCACCCTTTGGGCCACGGTGGGCAGGTGCTGACGCCTGTGAGCTGCTCTGTGCTCGACCCTGCCCTTCATGGGGCGGGCTGGCGACCCAGGCTATAAGAGGATGCTGTTTCTGGACACAGGTGTAGCCCCAAACCTGATACTACCTGGGCTTACTCCCCCCACCGCCTCCCACTCCTCCTGAGAGCCAGAACTGGTGGGGTGAAGCCCGTCTCCTAAGTGGGTGCTGGAAGACGAGGCTTTGCTGAAGGTCTTCAGGCTGGGACCCACCTCGGGTTCTCCTGTCCCCTCTCCAGAGCCCAACGGCCAGCCCTCTGTATGTGCCCTGGGATCTGAGTGCCCCCACCCCAGCAGGTCTGTGCTGCAGACGCTGGCTCCACCACCCAACACCCTGGGGGCTGCTCCCTGGCCTGAGGGGGGAGCTGGGCCTCTCGCCAGGCCGGTTGCTTTGTCGCTTGCTTGCTGGGAGAGTGGAGAGGCCAGGAAACTCCACATTTTCTGAGCTGGCTGCAGAGCTCTCGCTCTTGAGACAGACGCATGGAAATACCAAGGGTGGCCTCGGAGCACTGGGAAAGCTGTAGGAAGGAAGGTCATTACTGTCAGGAAACAGGTTTTGGACGAGAGCCTCGGATTTAACCCTGCGCATATACCTGGAAACGGGGCCGAGACAGCCAGGCCCCAGCACACTCCCCTTGCAGAACTTGGACTCTAATGTGTGTTATCTTCTGACTTTTCTACGTTAAGGGGGTTTTTCAAGCAGACATGTCCTGCTTGTTGCGTCTGTCTGATAATAAATTAATTGCCCCGGCTCCTCTGTTCATATTGCATCAGGAATTTGGAAGTCGAACTCCTCTTCTCCCGTGGGCCAGTTCCTGGAACTGGCTTTAAGGACACCCTTTGGAAGACAGAGTGTCCCGAGTGCGGAGTCAGCCTCCTCCCTGCGTCCCCAGCCCTGGAGGCCCCCTGCCTCTTCTCACTCTCCATGGCCCCAGGGAGAATCAGTTCCCCCTGAAACCCCACCAACTCTGGGCATTTGTTCCCGTCTGCAGGGGTCACCGGGCTTCATGGGCCATTTGTTTCCATCCTGAGCTTCCATCAGGCTGGAGTCAGGCCCTGGGAGTGCCCACCCACCCGGCCCCAGGAAGAGGGCAGCTGAGATTGCGCCAGGCCGTTCTGGCCTGATTGAGCACCTCGGCCAGGCCCGGGTGCACGGGTTAATGGGTGAAGGGTCAGCATGGCCCTGCCTGCAAGGGCAGCAGGAAGTCTTTGCTCCTATGAAGAGGATGGAGCTGGCCAGCTCAGGGCGATCCCCAGGAAGGGCCTGGTGGTCAGCACCCCCCATGCGGGCCAGGCCAGGGCTGCAGCGTCACTCTGTGTGGACGACGGCAGGGGCACCCAGGACTCCTGCTGGTGAAATCGTTCATTCATCCATCCATTCACTGTGGCTAGCTTCCCTGGTGGACCAGCGGGGGTTCTGTGCTGGCCCATTTCCTGCTGTTTGGGAAGTCCACAGGGAGCTCGGGGCACTAAGGACGAGGCTGGACCCCTCC
>NW_012122931.1:917434-961598 GCF_000951035.1 Colobus angolensis palliatus | reverse complement strand
GCCTGCAAGGGCAGCAGGAAGTCTTTGCTCCTATGAAGAGGATGGAGCTGGCCAGCTCAGGGCGATCCCCAGGAAGGGCCTGGTGGTCAGCACCCACCCGGCCCCAGGAAGAGGGCAGCTGAGATTGCGCCAGGCCGTTCTGGCCTGATTGAGCACCTCGGCCAGGCCCGGGTGCACGGGTTAACGGGTGAAGGGTCAGCATGGCCCTGCCTGCAAGGGCAGCAGGAAGTCTTTGCTCCTATGAAGAGGATGGAGCTGGCCAGCTCAGGGCGATCCCCAGGAAGGGCCTGGTGGTCAGCACCCCCCATGCGGGCCAGGCCAGGGCTGCAGCGTCACTCTGTGTGGACGACGGCAGGGGCACCCAGGACTCCTGCTGGTGAAATCGTTCATTCATCCATCCATTCACTGTGGCTAGCTTCCCTGGTGGACCAGCGGGGGTTCTGTGCTGGCCCATTTCCTGCTGTTTGGGAAGTCCACAGGGAGCTCGGGGCACTAAGGACGAGGCTGGACCCCTCCACCCCCACAGTAGAGGGGTTTATGCCCCTACCTAGCTTCATGTGTGCCTTCCACAGGCCACAGACTCTCTTGTTCTAGACTGGGTCCCTTGGTCGTGGTGCGACCTCATTACTTTGCAGCGCCTCAGCTTCTTCAAAGGCAGCTGCAAGAACATGACCAAATGGGTCCCCAGCCAGCCGTGTTCAGCGTCTAGACAAGTCCTTCATTGCTGATTTTAGGCTGAGAGGAATGTGCGTTTGTGCCTCCTCTGCATTCACTGGCCAGACTCTCCATGATGGGAGTTTCCTGTTTCGGGGGCATTTGGGCCGGGGTTCTGGAGGGCAGGGCTGGTGGTGGTTCCCTGAGCCGGTGACACTACCTCCTCCCCCAGCCAGTTTGGCCCTTTGTGACAGGCGGTTTTGCCCTTCCAGCTCTTGCAGATGAAGCTGGCTACTACTTCTTCAACGGCAACTACAAGGTGGACAGCCCCAAGAACTTCAACATCGCCGGCACCGTGGTCAAGTACCGGCGGCCCATGGATGTCTATGAGACGGGAATCGAGTACATCGTGGCACAGGGACCCACCAACCAGGGCCTGAATGTCATGGTGCGTGTGCCGCAGGCCTTGGGGCCCCCCGAGGCCCCGGGCACTGCTTTCCCAGAATCTGGCCACAGGTGGGGGCTTCCAGCCTGTGACACCCCCAGGGCCACTGTGCGCGTGCACCCGGCAGCCTCACCACTCTGTGGGTTGGGCTTCACGTTCAATCACTGTTACTCATTCACTTGTTCTTTCACTAACTCCCTCTCCCATTCATTCATTCACTCAGATTTTGGTTCATTCACAGTCTCCCATTCACTCATCAGTTCATTAATTCATTTACCCGTTCACTTCTCACTCAACCACCCACTCTCTCACCCACTTCTTGAAATCATTCATTCATCCATCCATTCACTGTGGCTAGCTTCCCTGGTGGACCAGCGGGGGTCCCGTGCTGCCCGTTTCCTGCCCTTTGGGAAGTCCACAGGGAGCTCGGGGCACTGAGGATGAGGCTGGACCCCTCCCCACCCCACGGTGGAGGGGTTTATGCCCCTACCTAGCTTCATGCTCCGCCCTCCTGGGCACTATGGTGTTTGTGCTGGGTCCTTAGTGCCAGGGCCCAAGGTAGTTCCCGTGGCCCCTGCCCCTCCCCTGACATGGCCTCCCCAGGACACTGAGGGGTTATAGGGTGGGGCTCAGGGACCGAGCAGTGGGCAGGAGAGAATGTGGGCCTGTTATGCCCGGTTTGCCACGAGTTCTCCTATGGCTAGCCTCTGGAAATGGAGCCCCTGGTGGATTGGTGCCTCAGCCCCGAAAATATGTAAAGGACTTGTCATGTCACCAAAGTCAGGTGACATTAAGATGGGCAGTTGTGGAGGCCATCAAGGCCTACTGGCTTTCCTGGAGGCCGAGGGAACACAGCAGGGATGGCGCTGCGCCCCCTCCCTACCTGAGCTGTTTTGGTTTCCAGATACCGCTGTCATGGGTTTCATTGCCTCACGCTGCAGGTAATGAAATGTAGGCACAGAGAGGCGAGTGACTTGAGCAGTCATGGAATTGTAAGTGGCACAACTCGGCTTTGAACCCAGGCCTGCCTGGTGCCAGAGCCTGTTCTTTGTTTAGCTGCTGTGCTGGAGGGGTCTCTAACTGGGGGTGCGTGTCCGTCTCCCCACACTGCTTTTTGGCTGAAGAGCTTTCCTGGTGACCCCGGAATCAAATGGGGGCCGTGCATCTCTGTGTTTATGCTTACCTGGCCCTGCCTGGAGCTGTGTCTGGAGGTGGACTGACCACCTGGCTTCGCCTCCTGGCTGTAGGGGCTGTTTTGTAGGTCCGGGTTCCCAGAAAATAGACTCTGAGGTAGGGGTTTGCGTGCAAGAGGGCTTGGGGGCAGTGTCAGGAGCGGTCTTGGGAACACTGGTTGGTATGGGCAGGAGGGCATGGGACTAGACAGAGGGGGCAGCTGAGCTGTGATGCAGTTTCAACGGGCTTCGGCCAGGCCCCCGGGGGTCGTATTATCTCCAGCTGGGGCAGGAGAGCATCGCGTATTGCCAGGTGTAGTTGCCTCTTGTTGGGGGCATGACCTGGGGAGAGAGAGCTCCCTCTGGCTGAGGGAAATGCCTGGAGTGGGGCACAGCTGTGAACTGTCGCACGCCCACCCCAGGCAGTTCACCGAAGGGTGAGGTCCGTGGTCCACCCCCGGCACGGCTTGGACCCATGCGCTTTGCGTGAGTCGGCCTTGGCAGGGAACAGCTCCTCTAGAATTGCGTTGGTTTCTTTCTCGGGGAGCCTTACAAGGAGGAAGTTTGGTGGGCTGAACTGCAGCTGGTGTAGGGGCTGCAACTGACACTCAGTTTCCTCCTCCTGCGACGTGCTCTATTTCCCCTTAGCCTGAGCTAGCACCTCAGCGGGGCCAGGTGGCTACCTGGTGAGGTGACCCTGGTCTCCATGGCCTTCTCAACCTGAGGCTGCTGCCTTTGTCCAGTTATCATCACAAAGGGCAGGGGGATACCAAGAGATGCCCAGGGCATCAGCAGGTGTTACATAGATTCTTTGACCCCAGGGTCAAACAACTCCTTTCCTACTTTTTTTTTTTTTAAATAGAGAGAGGGTCTTGCTATGTTGTCCAGGCTGGTCTCGAACTCTGGGCCTCAAGTGACCCGCCTGCCTCGGCGTCTCAAAATGCTTGGATTATAGGCGTGAGCCACCTCCCCTGGCCTCTCTGCTCTTGATCATCAAGGTCGATCACCCCGCCAGGACGGCCACTCGTTTCCATGCTGCTGGTCTCTCGGTACAAAATGCCCAAACGGACCACGTGTGGCCACAGCCTAAAGCGTAATGAAACTGTTGCTACATCTTTGGATGGAAACATTCCCCCTGTGCAAACCAAGGCCTCTAGACCACAGACCCCAGAGCTGCAGGGAACACACAGTCCCCAAGTGGTGGCTGGGAATGATCGCTACTGCTACTGCCTCCCCTGCGTCCCAGACCCATCTCGTCTGCGTACTGGGCACATAGCACCAGGATAAGGCACAGGGCCAGAGGGTACAAGAGAGCTGTGTCAGCAAAGGACCCGAGCTCCCCCATCCAAGACCCTCGTCCCCACATCCCCTTTCTAGCTCACAGCTATGGCTGTGTGTGGGGGGCCCTTACGATGAAGTAAGAGCAGAGAAAAATGGCCAAACTCGATTCAGAGGTGGGTCGGCTTGCCCTGAGGGTGCAAGCTGGAAATGGGCTCTACTTCACTAAAACCCTATCCAGGGCTGGCCTGGAAAAACGGCAGTGAAGGAAAATCCTTTGATTTATGTGGGTGGTACCTCATGGGGGATGCTCCACCCTCGCAGGTGTGTGGCCTCTCAGCTGGCCCCGTGGCTCCCCGCTCCATTGCTCCATCAGGCTGGCGTTTCTGGATGTTGTAGGATACGGCAGGTCCAGTGGATCTCACAGTCATGTGCCCGCTGTGGCACGTCCTCTGATGTAAAGGGGGGTCCCTTTGTCCAATGCCATGTTATTGGTATCCTGTCTCCGTCAATCAGATGCTCTGTGAGCCCTTGGGTGTTAGGGCTGGCTGAGGTTCTGTGGACAGGAAAGGCAACTTTTATTTAGGACCAGATTCGGCGCTTCCCCTTCCAGGATGGAAGGGGTCTGTTGTGATCAGGTTGTCACCCAGTAGCTGAGTGGCCTCCTTGAGAGGCGGTGCTGTTTAGAGGCTTAGTGTTGAGGCCAGAGACTGGACGTTCAGGAGTGGAAGGAGCTATGGTGGCTGTGGTGAATGAGAAGCCGTGTTGCTCCACGCTGATTCATTCACCCATTGTGCCTGCAGTGGGGTGACCGATGCCAGCGACTAGCCTGTGTCCGGTGGCAAGGCCATTCTGTCTTCTACTGGGGTGTTTAGTGCCTCTCGCATGGTGATGCTTCCTGGTACAAATTAACAAGTGAAATGAAGACCTCCATCCTTTATGCCCACTCCCTAGATCCAGCCACAGGTGCCTGCTCCAGACCTCATGGTCCCCAGCCTTCAGATCTTTCCCATCCAGGCTCCTGACCTACCTGACCAGCCAGCCGAGCCAATTGCCACCGCCCGCGATTCAGTTCATATTCTCATCTCGGGCCTCCCTGCCTCCCAGCACACCGACGCTCACATCACATGTGCTGCCTGAGGCCCGTGGGGAAGATTTTCCTTCACTGCCATTTTTCCAGGCCAGCCCTGGATAGGGCTTTAGTGAAGTAGAGCCCATTTCCAGCTTGCACCTTCAGGGCAAGCCGACCCATCTCTGAATCAAGTTTGGCCATTTTTCTCTACTCTCCCTTCATCACAACCCCCCTCCTGCCCCCCGCCCCCCGCCAGCCATAGCTGTGAGCTGGAAAGGGGATGTGGGTGCGAGGGTCTTGGATGGGGGAGTTTGGGTCCCTTGCTGACACAGTGCTCTCGTACCCTCTGGCCCTGTCTGTGCCTAGCCCTGGTGTAACACTTCCACCTTATGATGGATTGCTGCTGGCGGAGCTGATAGAACTCATGTTGGAGGCAGCACTGGCTGCGTGGGTCGCCTGATGTCCCGCAGCCCAAGCGTTCCATCTCTAGTAGGGCCTCGCAGCGTGCCAGAAGTTTTTTGCAACTGATGTATATTTATTTGCTGCAGATGGCCTTGCTCCAGAACCACAGGGTTCTATGTTATGCTTTCCCTAAAGGCTTTCCAGAAATTCCGTCTGACATCTTTCCCTACCACAGATATCTCTATTCCTATAGGATCTGCCAGGTCATACGGTCCATGTGGCAGGCTGCTTGCCTCACAGCCTGGACGTGCTGCAGGGCCCCTTCCACTCAGGATTCCATCCAAAGCAGTACCCCCCTTTTTTTTTTCTGAGATGGAGTCTCACCCTGTTGCCCAGGCTACAGTGCAGTGGTGCAATCTCGGCTCCCTGCAACCTCTGCCTCCTGGGTTCAAATGATTCTCCTGCCTCAGCCTCCGGAGTAGCTGGGATTACAGGCACCCACCACCACGCCCAGCTAATTTTTGTATTTTTAGTAGAGACGGGGTTTCGCCATGTTGGCCAGGCTGGTCTCGAACTACTGACCTCATGATCTGCCCGCCTCATCCTCCCAAGGTGCTGGGATTACAGGCATGAGCCACTGCACCTGTTCAGCAGCAGCTTTTAATGTCACCCAGCAGATAAATTGAACATTCTTGGATGTAGAATATGCTGGCTCCAGAATTATTCTTCGTGGTGGAGGGTATGAGATGCCATCAATTTCCCCTTCCTCTCAAAGAGATGTCTGGCACGCCCTAACTCACTGAACCCTGACATTTCCACTAATGTAGGGGGCTGCTGAATCTTCACGGGGTTGAACCTCTGCTCCTCTGGAAGACAGGTGCTTCACCAAGACCTCTAGCGCCAGTGCCCGCTCCTCTGAGCCGCTAATTATGGCGCCATCAGTGCAGAGGACAAAGGTTAAGTTTTTGGAGTGGTCCAGATGCCTTTATAGTGTATTGTAATTGGGAGTGGGAGCAGAAGCGTAGCCCTGGGTCAAGACTGTAAACGTGTACGGTTGTCCGCCCCAGGGGAAGGAAATCGTTTCTGGTCCACCTTCTTGACAGGGATAGAAAAGAACATATTTTCCAGATCAGTGGCCACCTACGATCAACCCGAGGCCATGCTGATCTGCTCTAGGAGAGAGAACACAACGGTCATGCCCTGGCAGTGGAGGGTGCCCGCTTGGTGGAGGATGCAGTACCCATGTAGACTCGGATGGCAGATCCTCCAGGGTCTGTCTGGTTATTGTGGAGGCTAAACTATTGAGTTAAAGGCGGGTGTGGGCCGGGCGCAGTGGCTCACGCCTGTAATCCCACCACTTTGGGAGGCCGAGGAGGGTGGATCATGAGGTCAGGATATTGAGACCATCCTATCTAACACGGTGAAACCCCATCTCTACTGAAAATACAAAAACAAAATTAGCGGGGCGTGGTGGCGGGCACCTGTAGTCCCAGCTACTCGGGAGGCTGAGGCAGGAGAATGGCGTGAACCCGGGAGGCGGAGCTTGCAGTGAGCTGAGATCATGCCACAGCACTCCAGCCTGGGGGATAGAGGGAGACCCCATCTAAAAAAAAAAAAAAAAATGCGGGATATGATGGGCTGGCTATGTCTGCATCACTGTAGGTCAGCCCCTGCCTTCTCCGTGCTGCTTTTTTTTTTTTTTTTTGAGACGGAGTCTCAATCTGTCGCCCAGGCTAGAGCACAGTGGCCGGATCTCAGCTCACTAGTTTTTTTTGTATTTTTTTTAGTAGAGACGGGGTTTCACCGTGTTAGCCAGGATGGTCTCGATCTCCTGACCTCGTGATCCACCCGTCTCGGCCTCCCAAAGTGCTGGGATTACAGGCTTGAGCCACCGTGCCCAGCCACGAGGGTGTCTTTCTCTGCTACTGTGCAGACCCTCACCTTTCCCGGCCGTCCTTTCATTCTTGGGGTCCTTTACTTCCACAGTCCTTTACAAGTTTTTAATCCCTACCCCTGCCCCAGCCAACTCTCAAACACTTGCGCTATTGCACCAATAGTGCCTTTCCTTTCACTGGCATTCCCTCTCAGTTCCCTAGTGGTGAACCTTTTCACAACGGCATTATCTTCTGGGGGTCTTCGTGCTCCACCCACTCCCAGATAGACCCTCATTGCTTCTGTCAGCAGGTGATCCTCTCCAACACCTCATTTTAGAGTCTGCTTCCTAGGCCTCCCTGCTCCTGACACCAGCTGGTTTTGGTTGGAATCTCTGGAAAGAGCAACTCCTAGAGAGAGGGGCAGCAGGGGTCTGCGGAGGGAGAAGCCGGGGCTGCCCCGGGGTCTTGACAGCGGCCTCAGGGCCTCAGCCCATCCCACAGGGAGCCCTGGAGCCGGGATGAGCCTTCATTGTTCTCTTGCATTGAGGCGGAGCCTGGGTCTTTGTACTCCCCGGGCTGGCCTGCGAGGTGGGGCTCTGGGTTGGAGGGTGATGGGAGGAGGACACTAATTTCTTAGGATTTCTGGCACATGGTGAGGAGAAAATGCAGGCCAGGTTTTAGTTGACTTCGTTACTTAAATTCTCCACATACAGCCTGCCTCTTGCTACCTGTACCCAGGGCGGGCCATTCCCCCGACCACACTCCCCCAGCGCCCGCCCTGTTCTCAGGGTTTGACTTGGATGCCCCTGGGGCAGGGACGCTGTGTTGGGCTGGGCAAGGCAGTGTCATTCCCTGGGGGGACTCAACTGTGAGTCACAGCCGGCCCTACTCCCAGCAGCTCTGTGGGAAGGGGGTTGGTGGGGAAGGGGCTGGACAGAGTAAGGAGGGGCTGGGGCCCCTCTTCTCTTTCCCTAGGTGTGGAACCAGAATGGCAAAAGCCCCTCCATCACCTTTGAGTACACGCTGCTGCAGCCACCGCACGAGCCGCACGAGCGCCGCCCCCAGCCGGTCTACTATGGCTTCTCCGAGCCCGCCTCCGAGAGCGCTGAGAGCCAGGGCCTGGACGGGGCGGGGCTGATGGGCTTCATCCCACACAACGGCTCCTTCTACGGCCAAGCCTCCTCAGAGCGGCTGGGCCTGGACAACCGGCTGTTTGGCCACCCGGGCCTGGACATGGAGCTGGGCCCGAGTCAGGGCCAGGAGACCAACGAGGTGTGCGAGCAGGCCGGCGGCGGGGCCTGCGAGGGGCCTCCCAGGGGCAAGGGCTTCCGAGGTAACAAGGAGGAGGGAGGCATGGGGGGGGGGGCCCGGGAGGCAGCCCAGGGAAGGAGATCTTGGAGAAGGGGTCTCAGGCCCTTTGCAAACCTACAGAGGAGGTTCCTAAGAGCTGCCAAGTACCTGCAGATGTCCTCTGGGCAAGCGCAGGTTAAGTACTTGGGATAGGTCCTTCTGTCCATGCATTCTTTGAGGTAGATGTGGTTATCCCCATTTGATGGATGAGGAGACTGAGGCTTAGAAAGAGGAAGTGGCTTGGCCAAGTCACACAGTCCACCATGGAGGAGCTGGGAGTCAAACCTGGGATGGTCTGATCTCTCGCCCATCCCATCGCTCATTCAGCGAGCACCCGGTCTTGCCTCAGCTCAGACACCACAGGGAGCAAAAGCTTCGGGGGCCCCAGGTGCCCCTTGATTGTGACCGTGTCACTCTGGCCTCTGCCTTTTTCCTCACAGGCCTCCTCCTCTGTGACGGTGTCTCTGTGTGTCCCTTTCTGATAAGGATATTTCTCAGTCCACGATAATTTCATCTCAAGATTCTTAACTAATTATATCTACAATGACCATATTTCCAAATAAGATCACACTCCGAGGTTCCGGGGGCGGGGTATGAATTTTGGGGGGATGCTATTCAATCCACTGCAGAAGTCCGTCAGCAAGAGATGGTCCAGGTGGGCTTCGTGCCTCTGTCTTGACCGAATTTTGTCCTCTACTTGGGCAGAAGCCTTCCTTCTGGGAGCTTCCTGGTTCAGCTCAGTGTTTCCAGCCCCCCTCGTCCAGGTCCCCTCTCCAGGGCAGCCCTCGCCCCCAGGGCTGCGGTGCACTCATGGTTGAGCCACCTGTCTCCTCTCTAGATCTCAACGTCACAGGGACTCCTCTCGCCGGGGACAAGGATGACCAAGAGGTTGACACCCACTTTGCCTCCCAGGAGTTCTTCTCGGCTAATGCCATCTCCGACCAGCTGCTGGGCACGGGCTCTGACTTGAAGGATTTCACCCTCAATGAGACTGTGAACAGCATCTTTGCACAGGGCGCTCCGAGGAGCTCCCTGGCCGAGAGCTTCTTCGTGGATTATGAGGAGAACGAGGGGGCTGGCGCTTACCTGCTCAATGGGTCCTACCTGGAGCTGAGCAGCGACAGGGTTGCCAACAGCTCCGCCGAGGCTCCGTTCCCCAACGTCAGCACCAGCCTGCCCACCTCGGCCGGGAACAGGACTCACAAGGCCAGGTAGGAAGCACTTTCCTGAGCCCTGACCAGGGCCCTCGGGGGCAGGATGGGGCCGAGGCCAGGTAGAAAGTGAGGCCCCACTGTTGGGGGGGTCTGGCCAGAAGGGCTGGGGTCCTAGAGGTAGAGGAGAGAAGGCCCCTTCTTCCTGGGGTTCTCCACTCACTGCCCCGTGGATCTGAGCACAGAGTCAGAGGCCTGGACTAGAGTGAGTTTTCACCAAAAGTTACGTCCGTGGATTAGGATCCAGGGCTGAGCCCCTGTGTGTGCAGCTGATGTGGGGAAGGGAGGCTGGAAGATAACAGCTCTGAGCACTCCTTGTAAGCCTGGGACAGAGCTCAGCGTTTTAGATGCATGGACACATGCCGTTGTCACAACCGCCCTTAGCGGTGGGGTGGCTATTGTGGGCTCAGAGAGGGCTAGCGGTGTATTCAAGGTCACAGAGCCCGAGGACCTGGGACCCCTGAGTTCTAAGTCTGGACAGTCATGGCATACATGCCTTTAGGAGGAGGCAGAGCTCCAGGCAGCTTCCCAAGTGCAGAGTGCCTCAGCCCCAGGCCTCAGCAAGAGCTGGAGAGGATCTAGTGGGTTCTCCACGACCCTGAAATCAGGGATGAAGAACAAGGTTGGCATTGCAGCTGGCGAGGCTCATGAGAGAGTCCACCTGGGGCCAGGCCTCCAGAGCCAAGGCCGCAGCTGGGGCTACATGGGTAGCTATGTCTGGGGGCACCTGGGCAGTCACAGCCAGGGATGTCTGGACAGTCACAGCTGGGGATGCCTGGGCAGTCACAGCTAGACCTGGGGGAGCCTGAGGTTGGGAGCGTCCCTGGGTCAGGGGCCAGCTGTGAGCAGGTTGATCCCAGACCTGCCGTGTCCCTATTGGAGCACAGTCCCTGGTGATAAGCTCCCCCTACCCCCAGATAGAGGGTGGGCCCCCTTGCAGGTCCCCACACTTTCTCCCAGCAACTCACGTGCGCCTGGGAGCTATTTTAAACAGGCATTGAGTGGGGGTTGGAGGCAGGCATGGGCCCACTGGTATTTGGTTTTATTTTCTGAGGTCCAGCCCAAGCCCCTTGACTTTAGACGCAAGCATGGCCTGAACCCGGCCTGGGCCGGGAGTGCTGACTGTGTCTTCTTGGGGCTCAGGGACTGAATTTGATGGGAGATTCAGGGTTCACTCTCGAGGTGATGTGGTTTGGGGCCACCCTTCCACCCATCCAGCCCTGGGACCACAGCAACAAAGCCAGCCTCCCTGGTGAGCCAGGAGTCCCCAGGGGATGCCTGCCCCTTTGCTCGAACGGTT
The DNA here is from genome assembly GCF_000951035.1 of Colobus angolensis palliatus. Taxonomy (NCBI): domain Eukaryota; kingdom Metazoa; phylum Chordata; class Mammalia; order Primates; family Cercopithecidae; genus Colobus; species Colobus angolensis. Next base: position 950,840 of record NW_012122931.1, on the reverse strand, counting down.
TTCTGAGGCCCCTGAGGTGCCTGGGGTGGCGGGGCACAGGGAGGATGTCCTGGACACTTCTGGCAGGCTCTGGGCAGAACCCCACTTTGCAGATGTGGACAGAGTGGGGCCCGGAGCCTCCTCCGGCTACCCCTCTTCCCGCAGGGGTGGCACAGGGCTGTCTGCTCACCCTTTACCCTGACACGCTCAAAGCCTCGGGTAGGTGGGGCCTCTGACTGGTTCTCAGGACTCGGGTGGGGAGTCCAGGCCTCGCTTTGGGTACAATGTCTGAGTCTGATAGGGGACCCTGGGCAAAGGACAGGAGGGACGGACCCAGACAGTGCCTGCCCGTGGGAATGGCACTGCTCAAGGCTACCAGTCTGTCTGCGTCTTCAGCGTGGGCCCTCCTTACCTCCCAGGGCGGTCCAGGGCATTACCTGGTATTCCGTGTGTGAGGCACATGGTAAGGCCTCCTGTAAGTAGAAGCTATTAGTAGAAAATTGAGCCTCCAAGTGGCAGCAGTGGGGGGCACCTTTCAGGACCCATTGCCTGGGTCAGAGAGGCCAGCTCTCTGGCAGTCAGAGCCCTCTGAAAAGGTTTATCCGAGTAGCACCAAGACGTCACTGTGGAATTTGGCTTAAGGTATGGACACCATGTGAGTTGAGCATCTCTGTCTTCTTCTGGGCCTCAGTTTCCCCATCTCTCATTGAGGGGCTTGTCAGGGGGTGCTCTTAGGGCCCACCAGGTCAAATATTCAGTGATCCTTAGGCCAGGGTCATGGCACAAGCTTTCTGATCATCAAGCCGCTTTGTAAAGAGTCTCTCCTGCCCCATCTTGGTTGACTCTTACCCTCCCCTCCTAGCCCCCCACTCCAGGATATATTGAATTTCCAGCGCCTCTCAGGTGCCTCAAGGATTGATCAACTAGGTTGTCAGGCCTCAGAAAGTCCCTGAGTGCCGAGATGCCGCTGCTCCCCCGACCGGCCTGCCATCAAAGGATGCTGCCGCACAGGGACCAAAGATGGTCTGGAGAGATAAAGGGCAGAGGGAGGCAGTGGGGGAAACCACCAGGCCAAAATAGCCACGTCTCGGCCGAGTTGTCCAAACACAGGAAGTCGTGTCTGCTCAGAGAAGGCAAAATCAAAATCAAAGGGGCAGCCCAGAAAGGAAAGGGTATTTTCATCTTTCCAGAAAAGCTTCAAACAATCAAGGGAGGGGCCCCTGTCACCAGACTCCGACTTTGGGAACAAGCGTCTGAGACACAGAGACGCGGAGTCCCTCTCCGAAGCCTTAGCGAGAGAGAAGAACAGAGCACTTTCTGGCTCGTGTATAAACAAACACGGTGGCTTCAGAGCTTCTCCTGCCTGGGGAGCCCGCGAGCCTGTGCCTGCCCAGGCAGCTGGGCGAAGGACCCCGAGGAGTGACAGGCGGTCTGGTGGTGACTCCACGGGCGTCACCAGCCCCAGTCTAGCAGCTCTGACTTTCACAGCTGAGAGGAGCAGTGTCTTCCTTCCAGATGGAGGAGAGCGATGGGTTGGTGCTTCAGCGATTTCCTGGGTGTTCCACTTCCTTGTGCTACTTCCAAGAACGGAACCTGCTAGGCGTTGCATTGTTGTGCAAATATATGCAGGGTTATGTTCGAGAGTTGCATCTGCTATGCCCCACACGTGCTGCTGCGAAGAGTGTGTGGGCAGCCCCTCCAGAAATACCTTTGGTGCTTAAAATCCAAAGGGTTATTTTGAACCAGGCCCGCTCTCTCTTGAGTCAGGCATGAGTCATGCTGCCTGCTGGCTCAGAGCGTGTAATTAGATAAAGATGGCGGATCGCCTCCATGGGTGGGGTGGAGGGGCATGGGTTGGATCTTTTTGTTTCTTTTTGTTCTTGGGGAGAATTTAAAGCTGTTGAAAGTAGGTAGGGACCTGGTCGGCACAGTTTAGTGTTTTCTGAATCAAACATTAAGGATTGGTCTTCCAGGTTCTCCCTTCCCTAAAAGGACTTACTCATCCCGGTCTGGGTGCTCTGAGTGGCCCCCATTGGGACAGGTTTCCAGATTTCCAGGACACTTTTGTTCTGAGATGACAGGGTCTTGGGAAATCCCCCACCCAACCCCATTTTTTTTTTGAGATGGAGTCTCGCTCTGTTGCCCAGGCTGGAGTGCAGCGGCGCCATCTCGGCTCACTGCAAGCTCTGCCTCCCGGGTTCAGGTCATTCTCCTGCCTCAGCCTCCCAAATAGCTGGGACTACAGGCGCCCGCCACCACGTCGGGTGAATTTTTTTTTGTATTTTTAGTAGAGATGGGGTTTCACTGTGTTAGTCAGGATGGTCTCGATCTCCTGACCTTGTGATCCACCCGCCTCAGTCTCCCAAAGTGCTGGGATTACAGGCATGAGTCACCACGCCTGGCCCCCACCCCCGTTTTTAAAGCTTTAAGTTTTAAAGAGGGAGGAGAAGGCACTCTCCCCTTCCCCTCGAGCCCCAGGGTGGGCTGGGACAGACTCTCCTGGCTTGAAGCTCCCAGGTGAGGGAGGCTTTGAAGAGACAAGCGGATCAGCCCCCAGTCTGCTGCCCTTCCTGGGCTTTGATCCTCATCCCTTCTCCCTTCACTCGTCTTCTCCCTCCATGAGTTTAGGGAACCACACCGGTGAACTCACTGCTGAAGCTCCTGTGGGTAGATCATTCCTGGGGCCTCAGATGTGTGGTCAAGGCAACGTTCATCCCCAAAAGTTCTGCCTGGCTTTGGAATCCTCCCATTCCAGTCCAAGCAAAACAGAAGAGCAATCCTCACCCACTTGCCTAACACGTTGTAAACTCCCCGTTCAATCCAAACGCATGTCTCTATCACGGAGTCAGTCTGAAAGTCTTTCTGAATATAATGCTCTAAGCCTGACCACGTGACTGAAAGTCCCGAAGAAGGACCTGTGACCTGGCCCACATTTCAGCCCGGTGATGTATGGCAGCTCAGGGTCATCTCTAGCCAGTCCCTCTGGGCCCAGACGAAAGTGGAGCCAATTGGGCAGGGCCACCTGCTGCACTGTCCTGTTTAAAAAGGAAGTTGAGGCTCGAAGGACATGCTGTCCACCGTGATGGCTTGCCCTTGCCCCTTCTCTGGCTCAGAGGCGGCAGGACTCCATGGCAGTGTCCCAGAGCAGATGCCCGGGCTGCCTCTGCCTCTGCCTCTGCCTCCCTCCTCCCCTGCCGAGTCCAGAATCAGCGTGCACACTGGATGTGGAGCTTGGGCCCAGGCACACCTACTGGTTCAAAGAAGCAAACAGTCCTAACAATAGTTGGCTTTGGCTGCGTAGGCTCCAGCCAAGAATCATAGCTGGTGGCTGGCGGGGACCCAGCGTGCCTCCCCCAACCCCAGCAGGTCTGTGCAGCCATGGCCAACCCGAACTGCACTGTAGGCTGTGGCCACACCTCTGCCAGCAGCTGAGCTTTTTAATTTTGATAATTGGAAGCTGGATGCCTCGTGTCCCCCATTCCATCAGAGTCCCAGCTGGAGCAGGGGGTGGGAGAGAATTCTGGAACATTCTTAGCACATAAGACACCTTCTGAGGTCCCCTCCCCGGTGGGAAGAAGGAACCCACTAGCTGATGTGAGAAGGTGATGTGGAGAAGCCTGCATGTGTGCAGGAGCAACTACAGTGCTGGGGAGCCCAAATTCTCAGGCCACCCTGCCCCCCAGAAGGAGCTTGGCTTGGGCAGCTCCCATGCAGTTATTGAGATGGAAAACGAAGTCTGTTCGATCCTAAAATGTGCCTCTCCGGGGGTGCCTCATCCGTTCCACTTCAGACAGTGGGAACTCTGACTGTAGCGGGTGGAGAGTCGGCCTGGGGTCGACAGCATGTCCCAGGCTCTGCCTCTCTGGGGCTGAAGAAAGGGCTCCGTCTCCTGTTATAAGAGCCCCCAAGCCGGGCATAGCCATGGGGCATGCTGCGACAGGTGTGTGCTTCAGGTGAACATACCCTCCAAAGAAAACACACGCACCTGAAAAGCCAGCGCCCGCCGGGGTGAGGCGTGGAGCTTCTCATCACCACCTCTGCTTGATCTCGCTTTCAGGACCAGGCCCAAGGCGCGCAAGCAGGGCGTGAGTCCCGCGGACATGTACCGGTGGAAGCTCTCATCCCACGAGCCCTGCAGTGCCACCTGCACCACAGGTACTGGCCACGGGTGCCATGGGTGCCAAGGGGCAGCGACTGCCCTGAACCCATTTCCACAGACGCGGGCTGGGACTGTTGGGCCCACCCACTAGCTTGCAACCCCAAACTGCCCTCGGGGTGCTTGTCTGGTGGCCTCCTGACTTGGGGGCAGTGTGGCGGGATAGGAGTTTGGGTGTCTGGTGAGGCCACCTTGTTCTCACAGTGTGCTAGACCATGGTCAGGTCCAGGCCCCCAGGGGGTCACCCAGTCCACCACCAATGATCCCTTGTCTGTTGCCAGTGATACCATGTTTTGTTAGGGCAAACATCCTTTGGGTTAAAAGTAAGAAATCTTAGGTAGCAGAGATTTTACTTTTGCTTCCAGCAAACATAGGAAGGGAGTCACAGGCCCCTGTGATCTATGAAGAAGGGAAGTAGGCAATTTCTAGGACCTCATCAGCAGGGGAGGAGTTAGGAGGGGGAAAAAGACCCTCTGCAGTGGTTCCTGGACAGACAGATGTGTGTGGTTAGTAAGAGCTGAGCTGGGATTTGAACCCACAGCTGTCTGGCTGCACAGCCACCATCGCCCCGAGACACTGGCCACAGCTGCTGGGAGCTGGAGCTGCCTCTGCTGCCCACTCTGGTACCCTCCCCTGGGGGATGCCACAAGGTCGGATGTCAGACCCAGGACCAGGATACAGGGGCGTTGACGGGGGAGAAAATGTGGTAGGGAGACCCCAGTGCCGGCTCTGAGGTCACATGTTATCTATTCTTGGGGCTTCATGTTTGGATGTAGAGGACACCCAGCTGCCCCTCAAAAGGTTTGATGCTCCTGGCCCCGCCCCAGTGCCCCCCATTTGCAAGGGCATTTGATGCCCTTACAGTCTCTGGCCAGTGAGGATTCCATGCAGCTGGGCAGTCTGAGCTTGGCCGCACCCTCTGCAGCCCTGCTGGCATCTCAGGAGATGGGCCCGAGAGAGGAGGGGGCTGGGGCGACCATGCAGGCTCTGCTCACACTGGCCTTGCCTCTCTGGGGCTGAAGAAAGGGCTCCATCTCCTGTTATAAGAGCCCCCAAGCGGGGCATAGCCACGGGGCATGCTGCGTTTGCCCCCGCGCCTGGCATTCTGGAGGGAAAACAAGTGCTGTGGGCGGTGTGGTGAGCACCCGGCTTGGCCAGGCTTGTGCCACCTGGTTGACCACACCACGGGCCCTGGGCAAATTGCCACATCCTTCCTAGCCCCCATTTTCCACAGGTGAGCTGGGACGCATATTTATGTCACAGGTAGGTTGTGGGGATCCACATGAAACAAGAAATAGCCTCTCCTGGTCAGAGGTCCATGGATGCTGCTGTTCTGAGGGTGGCTGCCACCACCTGATGCAGGATGCGGCTTCCATCATGCCCAGGAACAGCTGGCCTCGGAAGTGAGCCGTGTGACCTGCCTTCCGGGCAGGCCCCGAGGGTAGCTGAGCTTGGTGGTGGGTGTCAGCAAGGGGGTCTGCTTTGCCAAGTCCTTTACGGACCTGCCCTGAGTTCCTCCACACTTCCCGGCCAGGGGACTCCAAGCGTGTGGGCGTTGTCAGTAAGTGTCAAGCCTGTGGGCGTTGTCACTAAGTGTCTGCAAACATCTGTGATTCCTCCCAGACACATCGCTGGCTGGGGAGGGGATGTCGCTCGAGACGTCTGCAGGGTGAGGCAGCCTCGGTGGCGAGGGGCCTGATGGGCAGCCCTGTATGGAAGACCTCCCCAGGGAGGACACAGCACCGTCTCCCAACACCCAGAGAATGGCAGGGAGGGGGCTGGACTGGGTCTGTGCAGCGTGGCCCAAGGTGCAGTGGGGCAGAGGACAACAGGAAATCAGAAAGACAGGTTTTGGCTCTGGAAGAAGGAAGCCCTGCTTTAGAGGAGGCTGTTCAGAAATGGAAATGAGCCACCCTGAGAGACAGAGAGAGAGAGAGAGAGGGAGGGCAGGAGGGAGGGAGAGTTCCCTGTCACTGTGGGAGGTGCTGAATGGCACTGGGCAGAAATAACGGAGTCAGGGTCCACCCTTTTCGTAGCTTGTGTCCGTGCGGATGTCTCATGGATGGTCATCGGTGCACCCTCCATCCTGTGCTTCGGAAGAACCCAGGCACAGGGCAGTTCCATCAGTGGGGCGGGTCAGCCTGCCCTGAGCTTTGGCCACGGAGGGGAGGCTTGTTTTTAGATTTTTCTTTGAAGACACTCTTTTGGAGCCACAGCCACAGAGGGGCGTGAGTTTGGTCTCAGCTTGGGTCACAGGCGGAAGTTTCTGCTGCCCTTTGGCGCTCCAGGGCACCGTGGTGAGGACAGTGGATCCCGCAGCCCCAGGCTTCATCCTCCCCTTTCTTTTGTTTCAGGGAGGGGCATCAGGGGGTTTGGGGGCTCAGGGGGTTTGAAAAGCACCCTTTTCGAGATGGGTGTCATGAAGAGGGTGCCCAGAAAAAACATCCTGGCATTTGATTCTCACAGGCTCTCTGGAAGGTTCCCATTTTGGGAAGCAGCACGCTGAGGCCTGGAGTCTGGTCACGGTCACGTCACCCCAGGGAGGCACTGAGCTGGGACTTGGATTCCAGTCTCTCTTGACCAAGGCCTGCCGCGTTTCCACTCCATGACGAGGAGCGAATGAATAACCAGGCACTTGGCGATGGTCTGCAAGTCCCCAGCCCCGCACCTCCCTGGGCCCCAGAGCGGGTGTCTCTGAGGCCTGGAACATTCCGAGCAGACCTGGACGGGAAGCCTGCCTCCCCCTCAGGGAAGGCTAAAGGCTGCACGGCCCAGCTCTGGCGGGAGAGGAACCGTGATTGCAGCCTGGCTCGTCCTTCACGGAAAAAAGAAAAAATCCCCTTGTCGGCTGCTTCCCAGGCTGTTTCGTTCCATCCAGGGCTGGGGCTTGGAGAGGCAGGAGCCGCTGGCCTGCAGACACGCGCCGCTGGGTGGCTGGGCTCTCTGGGTATGGGGAAACCGATTTCCTTCTGGGGGAACTGGCAGCTGCAGCCAAGACCGTTCCATGATGCCCGTCATCCTGGAAGGCTGGGTCTCTCTCCGGTGGCCACACACACACACACACACACACACACACAGCAGAAGCAGTAAACCCTAACCCCACCCCAAGGCTGTTCCCACTGCTGCCGGCTCTCCCAGCATCATCCTGCTCCTGGGCAGGGAGCTGGGCCTGTGTGGCAGTTTGGTACCAGGCGAGGGTGTCAGGACGAGGACAAAAGAAGCAAAAGGTGGAGATGTGGTCAAGGAAGTGGCACTGCTAGGTGAGGGCTGCCTGTCACCCACTGTGCCCCGATGGGATTACAGAGTATGGGGTGCCAGCAAAGACAGGCACACAGTAATGATTAAAGAAAGTTCAGGCCTGGCATGGTGGCTCACACCTGTCATCCCAGCACTGTGGGAGGCCGAGGTGGGCAGATCACCTGAGGTCAGGAGTTCAAGACCAGCCTGGCCAACATGGTGAAATCCTGTCTCTACAAAAATACAAAAATTAGCCGAGCGTGATGACAGGTCCCTGTAATCCCAGCTATTCAGGAGGCTGAGGCAGGAGAATTGCTTGAACCCGGGAAGGGGGAGGTTGCAGTGAGCTGAGATTGCACCATTGCACTCCAGCCTGGGCCACAGAGTGAGGCGCCATCTCAAAAAAATAAAGTTCAAGATGATGCTTGCTAAGTCTGGGGCATGCCATAGAGGGCAGGGCGCACCCAAGTCCCCACCGTGACCTCTGAGGGGGCTGACGGGGCTGGAGCGGTCAGGTTTCACTCCCACCTGCCGGTCCACCCAGTGATGGGTGGTTGCTGAACGCCTGGTGATGGGGGACACCTGACTGTGTTTGCCTGTGCACCTCCACGGGGGCCAGCTGGAGTGGACTAAAAGCCCGGACTCCGTGACATGGGAACTGGGAGCCCAGCCGGGTTGGGTGGGGTGGGGTTGGGGTGCAAAGAGAAGAGCTCGGACCTGCACAGCTTAGACCCACAGTGCTGCCCGAATGCTGCAGTTCCACAAGCTATGACTGATCCCCAAGCCAGAAAGCTGAGCTGAGAGGTCAGGTGACTTGCCCCAAGTCCTGAGGCCTGTCTGCTGGGCCCCAAGGTGCCGGCATGGCTTACAGGCCCTCCCCTGTCCCGAACCCAGGGGTCATGTCTACGTACGCCATGTGTGTCCGTTACGATGGGGTCGAGGTGGATGACAGCTACTGCGATGCCCTGACTCGTCCCGAGCCTGTCCACGAGTTCTGCGCCGGGAGGGAGTGCCAGCCCAGGTACCTGCCACCAGGGGCCCTGGGCAGGGGGTTGGAAGGGGGTGTGCGGGGCTCTGCCCAGAGAAGCAGTCAGACTTACCCCGCTGCCCCGTAGAGGTGCTTTGTGTGCAGGGCCGTGGGGGCGCTTTGAGGAGGGGCATAGAGACCTCACCTCTCAGAGACCTTGTGTGTCTTCCCAGGAGTTGCAGTTTAATCTGTCACTGTGCCTCGTATACAGTAGGTGCTCAATAAATGCTTGCCACCATCGGTTCAGAAACCATTCTCAACGTTACTCTATATTACAGAGATGTCTTTGCCCCACCAGGTCCACGTGGCACATCTAGGATTTTTATAAACCCAAAGGGATTATTTCCACAATTCCATGCCTATTGGCTGTCCCTCGGGCGTGGGTGGAGGCCTGTTTTCTTGACCCCTGGGCCTCGTCTCCTGCCTTGTGGACGCAGTCAGACTGGAGCTGGAGCTGAGTGCATCCTGCCCCTAGTGACAAGTGGGGTCCCCAGATGAGCCTGAGGGTGCCGGCCTCCGCCGACGAGGATCACAGGCTCCTTGGAGGCTGAGCCCTCCTGCCCCCTGCGCACAGCCACACTGCCTCTTCTTTTCTGGGCTGCTCCATCCAGGGCCTCCCGTGTCCTGCACGTTTGCTCCTTTCTGGGAAGGGCAGAACGCCCAGGGTCTCCAGAATGCTGCTAAAGCTGGCCCGGGGGTGGGGTCCAGCAGGCCCTGTCCTGCTCAGAGCCCATCAGCTTTGGACCTCTTATTCCAAGTCTATCTGCCTGGAAGACTTCCAAGTCTTGTTCATAACCCTTCCCAGCTCAGGCTGAGGGGAACGAGGTCTTTCCCCAGCACGCTGGCCAGGCCCCCTTTCTGCACACAGATCCAGAAATGTGCCTTCTGCTCACTTCCACCCTCGTCAGAGTCCCATGGGGGCACAGCCACCTGTGTGACACAGCAGGGCACAAAGGGGCAGGAATGCCGAGCCCACACTCAGGGCGCCCCCCCCAACCACCTTGCTAAGGTGCTCCCTGAAGACCTCTGGGGCCGTCATGGCCCAGTCTGCACCCTTGGGCCTCGACAGCCTCCTGTGCAGCTTAGCTTGTGGCGTGTGGTTTTGGACCACATGGGGGAGGGAGGGAGGAACCGCGTTGTCTCTAGGGGTGTGGGTTGCATGGGGTCCCGGTCGCCACGGGGGGATCGTTGAAGGCCATCCGCTCCCGGGGCAGGTGGGAGACGAGCAGCTGGAGCGAGTGTTCGCGCACCTGCGGAGAGGGCTACCAGTTCCGCGTTGTGCGCTGCTGGAAGATGCTCTCGCCCGGCTTCGACAGCTCCGTGTACAGTGACCTGTGCGAGGCAGCCGAGGCCGTGCGGCCTGAGGAACGCAAGACCTGCCGGAATCCCGCCTGCGGGCCCCAGTGGGAGATGTCAGAGTGGTCCGAGGTGAGTGCCTGCGGGAGCAAGCCGGGGGTCAGGAAGAGCTGGGGAGCTGGGCTTGGCAGATGGAGGTGGCTACACCTTCACCACGCCCCCCACCCCCTCCCCCTGCTGCCACAGTGCACTGCCAAGTGTGGGGAGCGCAGTGTGGTGACCAGGGACATCCGCTGCTCAGAGGATGAGAAGTTGTGTGACCCCAACACCAGGCCTGTGGGGGAGAAGAACTGCACGGGCCCGCCCTGTGACCGGCAGTGGACTGTCTCCGACTGGGGACCGGTGAGGCCTGCACTGAGGGGTGGCTGGGCGTGCGGCTGGTGAGGGGACCCAGAGCTTTGCCTTGATGTGCCACAGTTTCCGTTTTTTCCGAGGCAAGGGTGTGAGGTGGAGAATGTCCAACCAGCCTTCTCTCGTGTTACCGTAGGAATCAGAACTTCTCTCCAAACACGTGGCCAGCATCACCTTTCCTCTATCACCTGTTTATCTCTCTGTGTGTCTCTCTGCCATTATCTCCCTATCTGTGTCTGTGTCTCTGTTCCTGTCTGTCTCTGTCTCCCTGTCTCTGTGTGTCTCCGAGTCTCTCTGTCTGTCTCCCCCATCTCTGTCTCTCTGTGTCTGTCTCTGTCTCTTTCCCTGCCTGTGTCTCTCTCATCGGGAGAGATGCTCAGATGCTAGCTGGGGTCGCCTCTGGGTGGTGGGTGCACAGATCTTTTTAAGTGTGCTTCTCTCTGTGTGCTTTTCATCAAGCATGCATTATTTCTGTAATTAGAACAGAAAATGTTATTTAAAAAGTGGTTACCATGGCAACCGCTTCGACACTGCCTGGGAGCCATTCCTCTCCTTTGGGACTGACATCCAGGGCCCCCTCCTGGCGTGGCTGCCTCTCACTCGATGTCCCCTGCCTGTCCTCTCCTCTGCAGTGCAGTGGAAGCTGCGGGCAGGGCCGCACCATCAGGCACGTGTACTGCAAGACCAGCGACGGACGAGTGGTACCTGAGTCCCAGTGCCAGATGGAGACCAAGCCTCTGGCCATCCACCCCTGTGGGGACAAAAACTGTCCCGCCCACTGGCTGGCCCAGGACTGGGAGCGGGTGAGTGCCCCAGAGCCCGGTGTCTGGCTGACGTTTGGCCGGAGAGGAGAGCCAGGTGGCTGGGACCACAGATGAGGGGAAAAGAGGAATTAATTGCAAATTATGAGGGACCATTCCCTAAAAATTAGTTTCGAATACAAAAGGCTTAAAAGGTAGGAAAACAGCTTTCAAGTCCCCAGATCCCAATTTCGCATGGCTCGGTGGTGTGTGCAGAATTGGCATTGTCCCCAGCCTGGGCCCCCAACTCCCTGGGATGCAGAAAGCTAGGGACGGGGGTTGTTCCGGCTGCCTGCTCCTGGCCCAGGGGCCTGTGCAACCTTTGATCATGACCAGTGTGTCTTCCCCACCCACCTGTCATCGTCATCAACTTGCCATTTCAGACGAGTTGCTCTCCACAAATTGCTTTCAACCAGCAGCTCCAGGCAGATCACTCAACCAGATAATCTCGGGCCAAATTGTTTTCTGCTAAATTGTTTTTGGCCAAATCATCATTGGCCAAATTGTCATTAGCCAATGTGTTTCAAAACAGATGGTTTTGTGCTAAATTGCTTTTGATCAAATCCATTTGGGGCCAAACGGTTATCGAACAAAGAGTTCTCAGCCAGTTTGTTATGCATTGGAGCATTCTCACCCAATTGCTATTGACCAGACCGTTGTCACCAGAGTCGCCGTGGGCCCTGTATAGGGTCCTGCTGGGCCCTGGCGCTGACCCGCTCCCTCTGCCCCGGCCTCAGTGCAACACCACCTGTGGGCGCGGGGTCAAGAAGCGGCTGGTGCTCTGCATGGAGCTGGCCAACGGGAAGCCGCAGACGCGCAGCGGCCCCGAGTGTGGGCTCGCCAAGAAGCCTGCGGAGGAGAGTACGTGTTTCGAGAGACCCTGCTTCAAGTGGTACACCAGCCCGTGGTCAGAGGTGAGCTCCCAGCCGGCCCCTCCGAGGTCGCCTGAGGCCAGACCTGAATTTTGATCCTGACCCTCCTGCCTCAAGCCTCCTTAAGTGCTTCCTGCTCCTCCCTCCCTGACAGCCTCTGTGAGGGCTTTCCTTCCCGGGAAGGCTGCTCAACTCCACCACATCAGCTGGTGCCAGAGCCAGCACCTCCAGGAAGCCTTCTTTGATCTTGCCCCTGGGATCCCGATGGCACTCATCCTGCGCCTGGCAGCCCATGTGCCTGACACCACGGGACAGACAGACCCCAGGTGGGCGGGAGGAGCAGACGGGGCTGAGGCATACACAGGCTTGGCTCTCCGGGAGCCACAGCCAAGGCAGGAGCTTGGGATTTAGGGAGACCGTAATAGACATGCACCCCAGGTCAGGACACCGGCGGGGCCAGAGGAAAGGGCAGTAAGTTTCCTGCACAGGTCTGGCCCCTCCGAGATTCTTTGACTCTTGGGCCCCCAGAATGCCCCAGCGTCAGGATGTCAGGCAGGACAGAGCTGAGATCTTGGCTGTCTTTGTAGAGGGGAGGAGAGCCCTCCCGTCCTGGGGCCTTGAGACATGTGTGGCCACCCTGGCCCAGCTCTTTGCCGGAAGGGTCTCCTCTCTCCCAGTAGTGCCATGAGGAGGGGTCCTTTTCCCCGTTCCTCAGAGAAGAAACTGAAGTTCAGAGAACTCTCGGGCCCACTCGGGGTCCCACAGTTACTGGGGGCTATAGCAGACATTGGAGGCCAGGCCTGTCCATGGCCCTAGAGTGAAACCTAGGTGGGGTGTGGCATCTGCAAGGGAAGGGGGGCCTGAAGCAGCTCATCCTGAGGGGCCCTGGGCAGGGAGCCCCGAGGTGGGTGGGCAGCCCTGGTTTCACAGAGGGGATGGCAAACTGGGCGCCCCCTTACCCCCAGTTGTCTTGCAGAGCAAACAGGTTACTTTCACCTCCCCTGCTGTTTTCCCCTTCTGCGCCACTTCCCGTGGGGCCTCCAGGAGACTCCAGAGCCCCGCCCTGTGCCAGTGGGTGCCCCTCCGCCTTCTGGGCCCCACGGAGGCAGTCCCGTCTAGACTCCAGCTTGAATAACTCACATCGGCTGTGACACATCAGCCCTCCATGCCCCTTTCACAGCAGCGCCAGCCCTGGCACCAGTCCCAGCCCCCTCCCACCTGGCGATGCCACGAGCTTCTGAGAGGGGGACCTGGGGGTGTCCATAGGGTATCTGGGAATCACTGGGCAGGGGCTGCCATAGCCAGGCTGTTTACCTGGGGTCTCCAGCTACCTGTGGCCTCAGTTTCCTCATGGGCCAACTCTGAATACCCAGGCGACAAAATAGGGGTGTCAGACGGGACTCGGGGCCTGGAACATTCATGGTGAAGTGCCCCACTGTGTCTCAGGCCCTGGTACCCGAGGGCTCTATGTCTTGTTCACTGTGGCGGGTGGGTGCCAAATCCTAAACCTTATGAGTTCAAGGCAGAGAGTCCAAGAGTCTGTGAGGAGTGAGCGGGGACCCCGGTGTGGCCCTGCTCAGAGATTGGGGTCCAGGTCCTGGGCCCTCACCAGGCCCCAGGCTCTCCGTGCACACTGGGTGGTGTCTGGCCTCCACCCTGACCCCCCAGGGCCTCTGCCTGCCCTATTGCACACATGCTTATTCGGGAGGGAGAACACACACTCACTCATTCCCTGTTGCCCACCAAAGGACACCCAAGTGAGGAGGGGAAAGGCTAAGCGTGGGCCTGGGGCTTCCCGGGGGAGGCCTGGGCAGAGTCAGGACCTGAAGGGTGAGCTAGCTTTCGCTGGGAGTCAGCTGGAGAGACCACAGTGTGCTGGGTCATGAAGGCTCCTTCTGGAAAGGCTAAGCCCGGTGGGAGGGGAGAGTGGGAAGGGGCAGGGGGACTGACTGGGGTTCCAGGGCCCCAGGGAGTCAGCCAGGTCTGTAGTTTGGGAAGAGCACTAGCTTCAGGAAACTGGGACCCACTCGGTGCAGGTACCTTGCTGGGTGATGAGCCATGGCATGGGGGGGCTATGAAGCCATGAAGGGGGGACCCCAGAGGGTGATGAGCCATGGCACGGGGAGACTATGAAGGGGGACCCCAGAAGGACAGTCTGGGATGCTGGGGAGGAACATCCTCCTAGCCCTGATGAGGAGGTGGCAGGGCTGGATGAGGCGTGGCTGGCACAGACGGCTGGTGGGCACGTGGACTCCTCCTTCCTGGCGGCTGCCCCCCGATGCCGGTCCACAGCGGCGGCTCAGTCAGTGTTTGTTCCCGAAGCTGCCCAGTCCCATCCACTCCCCAGGGGCAGAGGAGCTGGCACCAGGGCTGGCCGAGAATGTGCTGCTCTCCAGAGGCACGTCCAGAGGCTCCTCGGGGCCCTGCCAAAGGCTGATTGTCCTCACGCCGTCAGCGCCAAGCCGGCCTCTCCTCGCCTGCAGACGGTGCCAGCCCCCACCCCCTGGCTCGGAGCAGGCAGGCAGGCGGCAGTCTTTCTGCCAAGTCTTAATCGGTCCTCCTGCTCCTTTGCAAACAGAAGTGGAGAGTGGGCCCCAGGGCCAGGGCCAGGGCCTCCCACCCCGCCCACCTCGGAGAACCGAGGGCTCAGGTCCCAGACGTGCCTGGGTGATGTGGGGTCACCCACGTGGGGGGGCGTGTGAAGGAGCCACCGCCTGTGGGATCTTGGCAGGAGGACAGCAGGGTGACTGGGACCAGCAGATGCCTCTGGTGTTCTGGGGAGCTCAGCGGGGTTTTCCAAGGGGAACATCTGGACGGGGAGCCACTGGAGGGGGTGATGGCTTCGCGAGATGCATTTGATCGGCCCACAACAAACAGTCTGCACCACAGACCCAGGAAAGCTGGGGCCAGAGGACCCTCGGGGAGATGGGAGAGGAGGGACCACCCCTCACTGTGCATCTGGGGAGACTGAGGCAGCCCTGCGTGGGGAGAGAATCAGAGCCTCCTGACTGCCAGCCAGTGCCCGGAAGCCCTGGGAGATGAGAGAGGAAGGACCACCCCTCACTGTGCATCCGGGGAGACTGAGGCAGCCCTCAGTGGGAGACAATAAGAGCCTCCCGACTGCCAGCCAATGCCCTTTTGTCGGCATCTCCACTCAGCCCTGGAGCTGCAGGTCGGGTTTCAAATTGGCTTCCACGGGTCCTGTGTCAGCTGGGACTCACAGCCACCTGGGAAGGGTGGGGTGGGGAAGGGGGGATGCGCAGGCTCCCCGCCTCCTGCCAAGGCCCCCGCCACATCAGGAGGCTTTCCCCAGGCCCTCTGTCTCTCCCACACTAGTGCACCAAGACCTGCGGGGTGGGCGTGAGGATGCGAGACGTCAAGTGCTACCAGGGGACCGACATTGTCCGTGGTTGCGATCCATTGGTGAAACCGGTTGGCAGACAGGCCTGTGATCTGCAGCCCTGCCCCACGGAGCCCCCAGGTGAGGAGCAGGGGAGGCTGAGGGTGGGTCTGGGGCCTCCCAGGGGAGGTGAGGACAGAATCAGGGCCTGAGGGGTGAGCAGGCATTGCTCACGTTCATGGCGAACCCGGGAACCAGCTTGAGAGACCAAGGTGTGCCGGGAGTGGAGGCTCCCTCCCAGCATGGCTGAGCCCCACTGGGAGGGGAGAGTGGGAAGGGGAATGGAGGAGGCCTGACTGGGGTTCCGTGGCCTCAGGGAGCCATGCTGAGACCTGTACTTTGGGAAAAGTGTCAGCTTCAGATGGCGGGGTCACTGAATCCGGGATGACTCAGCTGGAACGGCCAAGGGCTGGCACACGGGGCAGGGAGGTGAACAGCTGAAGCAGGGCCTGGGCACCTGGAGGAGGGACAGGGGACAGGCTCCAAGGGGGTGCCAGGTGCAGGGCACGTGATGAGTTCTGCTTTGGATACATTGAGTGGTGGACGTGGACGGCCCTCGTGGACCCCTCGGGGATGCTTAGGCCTCCAGGTGTGGCATCTGTAGCTCCTCTAGGCATCACACCTCTTGGGACACAGATCAAATCACCTGGTGTGATCTGGGACAGCGACATCTTGGGGACAGAGATGGGCCAGGAAAGAGGTGGCAGAGAGCTAGAGATGGTGACCCACCATGGGGTGGGAGGCCCACTGCACCTGCCCCTGAAAAACTGCACGCAGGGGTCCTTGGGGTTTTCACCCCTTGGGCACCTCCTGAAACTGCCCTGCTTCGCCCTGTGTTCCTTCTCCAGATGACAGCTGCCAGGACCAGCCAGGTACCAACTGTGCCCTGGCCATCAAGGTGAACCTCTGCGGGCACTGGTACTACAGCAAGGCGTGCTGCCGCTCCTGCAGGCCCCCCCACTCCTAGGCCCGGCAGCTGCAGCCCCTTCCAGACGAAGACCCAGCACCCCTCCTGGGGCTGCTGCAGCTTCTGGGGCCTCCACAGACCCCTGTCCTGCAGGGCATGCTGGCCTGAGACGTGGCACTGAGTCTCCGCTGTCAAGAGGGGACTTCCCACGGCCCATGGACTTTTGTGCTCCTGGGGCAGAGACTCTGGCACCCACTGGCCTCCCCCAGACAGAGCCACCCGTGCCGTGGGAACCTGTCTGTGTTCCTGTGTGGATCCTGTGTTTGTGGCTCCCACTCCCCAGTCCCCAGCAACCCCCAGCCGAGGGGCCCGAGGCCCACAGCCAGCAGTGGAGGTGTCTTGCCCCGCGCCTGCAGCCCGCGCCCTCTGTAGGTGGCAGGGCCTTCTGAAGGAAACTTGCAGGCGAGCCCAACGTGGGGGGGCCTCCCTCCCTTGGAGGCCACAGGGTGAGAGGGACACAGGCAGCCAAGGAGGCCCAGGCGTGCTCCCTCCTATAGAGCCCCTCCCGTGGAGCTCTCTTCCTGCCGCACTTTCTACCCCGGGCAGAGGCGCTTGCCCACGGGACGTTTGGGGATGGGCCGCGGGCCCCGCCCCTGCAGTCAGCGTCAGTGCTCATCTACGTTAATAAAGTGGTCCTATTTATGGCGGCATCATGGGGTCTCGGTTGCTTCTGGCTGGAGGAGTGGGTTGCCTGGGGGCTTGGTGGGTCCGGGCCTGGCTGTGTGGGGGTCTCTCCAGCTTGCTGAGGCCTGGAGTGCAAGGGTGGGCCGGCAGGGGCCACAGCACCTGCTCTGAGGAGAAAGACAGTCAGGTGCAGATAAAAGGCAACGAGAGGCGTGGGGAGCGTGCAGGGAGGGCGTTTGGGGACATTGGGACTCAGGCGCCAGAGGAGGAGTGGAGTTGACATCTTGAGTCTATCAGCAACTGGTACAGGACCTGTGGGGGCAGGGGGCAGGGACCTTGGCTAAGGTATAGGGCACCCACCTCCAAGCATGTGGGCAAGAACAGAGGAGATGAGGCAGGTACTGGGGGCGTGGGGCCGGGCCCACCTCAAGCTCTAGGAAGCAGCACCGTCACTGCCATTTCTCTGGAGCTCATGGAGGACTTCCTGACCTGAACACAGGGGCTTCTGGGGAGGGGCTGCTTCGTTGACCCAGCAGCAGGAGTGGCTTTTCCAGACGAGAGGGTGGGAGAGAACACTTGGGAGAGGAAAAGCGACACGGCTGGAGGATGCCGCATGGGAGGAAGGACGGGGCTGTACTGCCTGGAGAGAGCACTTGGGAGAGGAAAAGTGACACGGCTGGAGGATGCCGCATGGGAGGAAGGACGGGGCTGTACTGCCTGGAGAGGTCCCCAGGAGGTGTTTCTGTGCACACAGGCAGCCGAGAGGTGAGTGGCTGCCGGGCTGCTTCCTCAATGTGAGGCCAGGTTGTCCTCAGACTGGGAGCCAGAGCAGGGTCCATCGTAGCTTTAGGGTGGCTTCTGAAGGACTTGGGGTTCTGGGGAAACTGAGGCAGCACCCCCCCCAGTGGGTTCTCTGAGCGTGCCTGCACGTGTGTGCATTGAGGGGCTGCAATCAGGATGGTCCTTTCAATCCCTCAAGTCCGGGGGTTAGGGGCCCCTGGTGGGATGGACTTGCTCAAGGTCACCAGCTTGGGCCGGGCAGAGCCAAGTCGCTGAGACCTGGGGGTCTGAGGCCTCTCTGCCCACCTCACCCTGTGTCCCCCCTCACCTCGCTATTCTTCTCTCCTCCTCTCTCCTCCCATCCACATCTTCTTCCTGTCTTACTGTTTTCCTCCCAGCTTCTCCTTCCTGCCAACATTTACTGTACACTTACTGGATACTTACTGTATGCCAGGTTCTGCACCCAGCACCTCCTCGGCTCTGCCTGGGTTTATCTTCCAAAGGTCCCCACGATACAGGCATTGTGATTACCCCATTGTGTGGAGGCTAAAACTGAGGTCCAGAGATGCTCAGTCACTTGTCCCAGGGGACCCAGCCTGTGCCCCAACAGCCCTCTATCCAGGGGCTCAGAGTCCATCCTGGTAGTTCTCAGTGCTGGAAGATGGATAGCCACCCAAGAAACTCAAAATCAAACGTGGCCCACTGCTGCGCCCCCCAGCCAGAGAGCAGCTCTTGGCCCCACCGGGTAGAGCCCTGGCCCGGCTGGCTGCATCCCGAGGGAGAAGCTGACTCTGCCTCCCAGAAGGTGGAAGGGCGTGGGTGTGGACGGCCTGGACACCTGGGAGGACTGAAGACGCTGCATGGGAGGGTGGGAGATGTTTTATTGGCTTTCACTTTCCTCAGGGAGCCAGCGGCTCCCCCAGCAGGTCCCCACGGTGGAGAAGAGTGAGCTGGGAGGGATGGGTGTTTACTTCGTTTCAAAGAGATCTACGTATCTACAGAGAGAATGGAGACCAGAAAGGAAGTGGGAAATGGAATCAGAACAGCCACAGCACGGGCCAGCTCTGGGCCCTCACCCCCACCCCACCCAGCCCACCCCTCATGCTGACTCATCAGAAACAGACTTCACAGGATGCACAGAGGAAGCCAGAGGTGTGGGCGGGCCCGGGGGGCCGGGGCTGCGAGAGACCTCGAGGGTGAACGCCACTGGCCTATCCAAACCAGGCAGGGGAGAAAGTAAGAGGAGGAAAACAACTGAAAATATAACAATTCTGTCTTCGCCAGCCGTTCCGACGCCTCTGGAAACTGGTGATTTTCGTTTTTGAGTAAGGGCAAGAAGTGTCCTGCGCAGGCCACCCCTCAGCTCAGGGAAGGTCACTGCCCTGCAAAGCCCTTGTCTTTGAGGACGGTGCCTTCCCTGGGCAGAGAGGGGCTGCCCCGGCCCTGGGGCTCCATGGCAGGGCCCAGAAGGAGAGGGAGAGCCCCAGCGAGGGAAGGAGGCTCCTGGGGCCAGGTTGCTGAGAGGAAATAGTTGCCTCTTTCTGGGTGAGGAAGAGCTGCCTTCCTGACGGCTGGTGTCCCGGGGTTTGGGGCATTTCTCTGGGAGAGCCACTGACGTCATTTCCTTAGCAGCAGGAGAGCGGGTGAAAATTCCCAGGAGACCTCAGCCTGGGTGGGCGTGGTTGGGGGGAGAGTGGGCTCAGATGAGGTCTTCAGATGGCAGCAGTAGGCTCCAGCTGCTTGGGGTCCACCAGGAGCTGGGACAGGCCTCCTAGGTCCTGCTGAGAAGCAGGTAGGGGAGGTGACCTGCAGCTCTGTCTCCCTTGGAGATCTCAGTTCCTGTTGAGACCCAGAGCCTGAAGACCTCTGTCCTCAGGGCCTCTCTGTGACCAGCCCCTCATCACACAAGATGGGGAGACTGAGGCCCAGGGGTGGGAAGGGTCAGCCAAGTTTCATTGGGAACTCAGGGGTTTTCAAGCCCTGGGCCACGGCTCTGCCCAACCTAACGAGCCCCGGGCTGCCTCCGTACACTGCCACTTGCTGGCCCTGTTTCTGACTGAGCACTGGGTCTATACGTTTCGGCGTTGCCTCTCCCACGGCAGGTGGGCTGCGACATGGCCTCTCCCTCTCCCCGTGCCCCCCTCTTCCCCTAAAAAGCCGGTCAGGGCTGAGCATCCCAAAGGCCCTGCTGCCCCAAAAGTCTCCCTTCTAGGGGGCAACCTGTCCATCTGCAGGGGGCTCAGCATAATGTGTCTCAGCCTGGGTAGATATTTGGCACTTGAACCCTGGAGAGTGTGTATGTGAGAGGGAGAGACGGGTAGGGGAGAGAGAGAGAGGGAAAAATAGAGGAAGAGAGAGAGGCCAGAGTTCAGGGTGGAGGGGCAGAATCCTTGGTCTGCAATTGCCAGGGAGGGCCTTGCTGCAGGGCCCTGGGCCTCACTGAGGTCATCCCTTCCTTGAGCAGGTGAGAAGGCTGAGATCCAGGGAGGGGGTGACACATGGAGACCTCCTGGGATGGCCAAGTTGTTGGGTCTGAGACAGAAGCATCAGGAGTATCGGTGGCCTCCGTGCCTGAGAGGCCTGGTGCATGCCTGGCCGGCTGTATGGTCACCTGGTCCTTCCAGCCCCAGGCCCCAGCTGTGCCTCCCCCCAGGACACGTTTGTGTTCAGTGAGCCTTATCCCTGCCGCGAGCCTGGGGGCTCCCCAAGCCTGGGCCTCCCCTGAGGACAGGCATTCGAGGAGGGCTCAGACAAGCCCCACTTGAGGCCTGGGGCCAGGTGGGTATGCCACAGGAATCCCCCCTTGGTCTCAGGACCTTCCAGGCCAGGATCCCGGGGGCGGGCCCGGGTCACACGTCGGTGCTGATGCTGCGGCTCCGGGCGAAGGCCTCCCGCATGGCCGAGAGGCGGTTGGGGTTGAGCGCCTGCAGGCCCCCGAATCCCCCCGCGGGCAGCTCCATGTCCTCCTGGCTCACGCTTTTGTAGAGCACACGCTCCCCGCCGTTCAGCACGTCCTCTTCCTCCTCCGGCGGCTCCTGCAGGAAGAAGGCGGGGGGCTCGCAGTGGGAGCAGCTGCGGCACAGGGCACGGGCCTGCGGAGACTTCTGGCTGAAGGAGGTGGAGGCAGTGGGGTAGAGCGCCGGCCCGTTGGTCAGCACCAGGTTGCGGTTGGAGTGCAGTGGGGGCAGGTGTGAATGAACGGCGAAGTCCGGCTCCTCCTCGTCCTCCTCCGACTCGTCCTTCTTGCAGCAGTAGTACTGCGGGCAGAAGGACGGTGACCGTGTGGCCGCCCGCTCCCACCCCAGAACCCACACGTGAGAAAGGCTACCCCTGACTGGGGAGGGGAGACAGGCACAGCGGGAGTGGGGTGGCCCAAGCCCAGGCCTGACACCTCAGCTGTTTAACCAGTGCTATGGGTCTGGCTCAGGCCAGGCACAGTGCTGAGCACTTCACGACGATCCACTCATCTCTTCCGCCCAGCAATGCGCAGGTGTGACTGTTACCTCATTTTGCAGGTGGGGAGACTGAGGCATGGAGGGGTTCGCAGCCCCACATCAGCAGAGCTGGGGGTCATAGGCACTGGCAGCTGTGTTGCCTCGCCCTGCCCCGATGGCTCCCTATCATCTCTCAGGGAGACACGGGGACCCTGGATGGCCCTGGAGTGCAGGTGGGAAGGGAGTGCTTACTGCGGCACCCGCTCTGGGCAGCTGGTGCCCTTGGCTAAGTCCCTTCCCATCTCTGGACCTCATTAAAAGCTCTGGGCACGTCTTACTGAACCCCATGGTAGGGTCCTGGCTGCCTTCTGCTGTGCATCTTCTCTGCCACAGGGCTTTCTCACTTCCCGGGCCGTGACCCTTGTGGCCTTCACGTGGGGCTCCCTCCTGAGGTAGGGGCACCCTCCGGGCCTCCCCGCCCTGTCCCCTTCCCTGCCACCCGGGAGTACCTGGAGCCGGCAGTAGCACAGAACAGCGATGATGCAGAGCAGAATCACAGTTGCCAAGATGCCCCCGGTGATGACCACGGTCCCGGCTGTCATCCGCCCCCTTCTCCATCAACAGCCTGCAACACACGCCGCCAGCTTTAGAGCATCACGCTTCCTCACCACAAAAGTCACCCGTGCTATTCTAGAGAACTGAGAAGACAAGCCTGAGGGGAAAAAAAGCACTCCAGGATGTGCCCGTGAGAAGCAGGGGCTCTGCCTGGGACGGGCTGCAGGAGGAGCCCCAGGCCCTGATCTGCCTCAGCTGGCCTCTGTCCCTGCCCCTCTCCCAGAGTCAGCTTCCACATCTGTAGAAGGTGGACGCTAATAGCCCAGGGTTTTGTGACGCTTTTACAAGCGTGTCTCTCCATGCTCAGCGTAGCAGGCTCTCAATGGATGGCGCCCTTCCAGCCTGGCTCTACAAGCTTGCACATTTTAAAATTTACCCAAATGCAGTCAAGCCGAACATATGGTTTTGTAACCTGCTTCCCTGCATTTTCATCTCACACAGTCACCATTATTCTGTCATATCCTTAAACTTTCTTCTGCAACATAATCTCTAACCCGATTCCATTGTTTCATGTAACCGACCCCTTTTCTTTAAAATGCTTAATTGTGGTAAAGCACACATAAAATGTATCATCTTTGCCATTTGTAAATGTGCAATTCAGTAGCATGAAGTATATTTCACACTGTTGGGCAACTGATCTCCAGAATTTTTCATCTTGCGAAACTGAAAACCAGTTCCTGCCTGACGTTTGGGTTTCTTACATTAAAGAAATATTTCTAGCAATGTTTTAATAAGCATCTTTGTAGCTAAGTAATGAGAACTACTTGAACTGCTTCAGTGGCTTTCAGGATACATTCTTAGAAGTGCGATTTCCAGGCCTAGGGACATGCCCTTTGCAAACTCCTTCTTGCGGAAAACGTCCACCAAACACAATGCAGGGAGGCTGGAGTGATGCTGTCTGTGGCTGCTGCATTCAGCTCATCCCTGTCCTGGGGTGTGCTGATAAACCAGCTCTCAAAGCACCCGGCTGGGAGCATTTGCTGATTTTTGTGGTGTAGATTTTCTTACCATGGCCAGTTGCAGTTCAAGCAAGGTTTGACAAGCAGCTTACAACATTCCTGAATGCTTCACAATCACCTCTCACAAACCAGTGGGAGCTGGCGCCACTTCCCTTCCTCAATTTCCCAGGCCTCATTTTTTTTTTTTTTTCTTGCTGGGGGATGGGGTGGAGGAAGAGATTGGAGTATTTTAAAGGAAATCACAGAGCATATCACTTTACCCATAAATACTTCAGTGCAGAATCAGACGGAGGAGGATTTTTAAAAGATTACCCAGCCTACGTTTAGCTTTCTCCTGTCATCTTGGAAATGCCTTTTTTACAGTTGGTTAGTTCAAATCAGGATGTAGTTGCATTTGGCTCCTTTTGCTCTAGAACAACTCGAAACCCATTCACGCCCTGTACCCCCACGTTGTTTATTAGAGAAACTGGGTTGTTTATCTGACGGAATTTTCCATGCACTGGAACTGGCCGCAAATCCTTGCATGGCATTGAACATGTTCCTTTATCAGTGTTTCTCCTCTAAACTGGCTTCCTGTTGCATCATTTCCAAGGGCCTGATGTCTGCTGTCCCTCTCATCTTGACGTCACAATCAGCTAATGGGTACAGCTGCTCTCGGCCCGTTCTCCCGTCGCCAGGTTCCCGTGGGTCTCCCAGACCATTGCTGCAGCATCCTGTGCATGACCTGGATCTGTTACTTCACTGGGAGTTACAAAGTAGTGACTTTCCAAATGTTATCCTTCCTTCTGCGTTTATGAGCTCCAGTTCTTCTTGAAGAAGCTCGAAAGCACATTCCTTTATCATCTATGTGGCTACCCTAGCATGTGGCCTGCAGAGGGAAGTCTGAGAGGTTCCATTCCTCCCTTTATCAGGGATCAGAATGAGCTGATGCCCTGAGGTTTGTGGCTGTGTGTGTGCCGGAAGGATGAAGAACAGGCCAGCCCAGACCCGCACCTCTCAGTGAACCAAAGGCTGCCCCTGTCCCGTTTGCAGGCAAACGGGAGGTCCCTGTTGGTCCCAGCCTGTTGTCTGCCCCAGCTTGCCTTTCTATGTGGAAGCTCGCCCAGTGCAATCTCACTGATTTTTGAAAATATATTTGATGTGTTTCAATCCACTGCAGTCATGATTCTTTTTGATATTCAAATGATCCCACTAGGGAGCAAACTGAGGCCTGGAGAGAAGTGACCTGCCCAGGCCCCAGCACCAGTAAGATGAGGGATCTGGGTCAGGTCAGGGCTGGATCCGCTGCTACCATCCACCTTGGGGCCCCTGCCGCCCTACCCCGACTGCTGAACCCCGTATCTCCTCCACATGAATGTCCTGAATACCACAGCACCTTTGAGGGAGCACAGGCTGTGCTGATATCAGGTTTGGGGGTGCTGGCCTAGCCATGGCCCTCTTCTTTGTGCCCTGAGCCGAGAGGCTGGTGGCCACATCTGAGCCCTCTGCTGCTGCCTTTTGGGCCAGTTTACTGGGTTCAGGATGGACGTGCACCCCACACTGGGTCAGCTGGCCTCTCTCCTGGGAAATGGAATTAAAACCTGAGACACTGGCCGGTCCCTGCTGGTCGCTTGACCTTGGGTAGAGACCTGAGTGCTCAGGCTGCGGCCAGGCTGTAGCCACGGGTGGGGTTTTCAGCCACATGTTGGAGAGGCAGAAGGCGCTGGTCCCCGGAGGGAGCGAGGAAGGCCACAGCTGCGGGAGAGATTGCCATCGTGGTCCTGACTCAGGTGCCGATCCCTCCCTGACATCCGCAGAGTGACTCTTGCTGTGTGCATGTCACCTGGAGTGCATTTTTGCTATCTGCACCCAGGTAATTATGGCCCCACTTCATCAATGAGGGCACTCGCACAGCTTGGGAGGGGTTGAGGGAGGTTGAGGCTCATGCCAGAGTGTTGTCCGTGATCATGCAGGGATTAACATTCAGCACCACCCTCCACTAGGGGCCATGGCTGGGGGCCCACGGCTGGGGCTTACTGATAGCAGTGGGGGCCACGGCTTTCCCATAGGGAGTATGTCCCTGGGTGGAGGGGCTCCCACTGCTGTCAGGCTGAGACTGCAGGGACGATGGAGACTGCAGGTGGCCGTGGCTGGGCTGAGGCGCTCCCTCAGGGACAGGTACTGGGGAGCCATACAGGACACTCGGGCTGGACCCCCAAGTGCCAGCCTGGCTCTGCCTCCAGTTAGCTGCAAGAATGGGCCTTCAATGCCTCCATTCCTCTGCCTCAGTTCCCTCCTCTATAAAACGGGAGACCTGCTTGGCACCGTGCTCAGTGCTGTGCTGATGTGGTTAGGATCGCATCCCTCCCTGGGTCTGAGTCCTTCTTCGGGTCCCTGAGGGAGCTGGCCCTGCTCACTGCAAAGCTCTCTCTCAGGTCTGAGATGCAGCCGGTCCCTGGCTCCGCCCGGCTGTAGCTCCTCTGGGCCCAGGTCTCCTCCAGCAGCGAGCGGCCTGGCGGTGTGACGGGAAGGGTGCCGGCTCAGGCCAGGTGCCCAGGGCTGTCAGCAGCCACCCTCCAACACCCGGGCTGGTCCAGCTGGAGCCTCTCAGCCTCGCTCGGCAGATACACGCCCGCCGAGGAGCAGCAACGCCCGAGACGGCGCCAGGTCCCAGGGCCAGGCATGGCCGACAGACACACACTCCGCTGGCAGCTCCACCAGCGCCCGGCCTGACATCAGCCCACAGTTCATTCCGAGCAGCTCCCAGCAACACGGGCTCCCTGGGCCCCCACCCTCCTGCCCCCTCTCTGCTCTTGCTGTGCTGCACCCTCTGGGATGCCTATCCTCCCAGGCCTACCACACCATCAAAGCCCAGCACGTGCCCTCCTCCTCCAGGAAGCTTTCCTGAACTTTAACGCACACCACAGAACTTCAAAACTTCAAATGCCAGAGCTGAGAAGGACCACATCCCACCCCTTCATTTAATGGGGGAAGAATATGGACCGCCTGCTGCCCTCCCTGAGTGCTCACCTTCAGCCTCCTCCCTGGGGACTCCAGGACTCTTCTACTCAGTTGTGGCCCAGGTGACATGAGCCTGAGGGGCCTCCGTCCTGCTCTACTCTTGCTGGTGACCTTGGGTCAGAGGCCTCTCCCTGGGTTCAGTTTTCTTATCTGTAAGATGGGTGTGGCAGGGTTTAGACACTGATTCCTCCCAACTCTGGGGGACGTGGAGTTTTAATCGGCCCTGCCAGGAATCCAGATGATTTAGACACCCAACAAAGTCAGGATTATGAAAACGTAAACAAGCATCAAGTGATAAAGCAATAAAGCCAGATGACACCCTCCAAGGGTAGGCAGAGAAGAGGAAGGGCTACAGACACTTTGGCTCCCAAGGATACTTGTGCTCTGAGAAAGCTGAGTGCCTGAGAGAACAGGGGAGGACTTGGGTGCTCAGGGTGGTAATGGATAGGGGAGGAACCGAAGGAAACTTCCTGGAGGAGGAAGTTTCTGAGCTGGGCGGCGAAGGATGGGCTGGGAGAAGGAGAGGGCCTGTTGGTATTGGGAAGAGCCCAGGCCAAGCCTTGGAGGCAGAGCCATGCGGGTCAGGCCTAGTGACAGCCTGGTGGAGGCCACTCTGCCGCCTGGTTGTGACTCGGGCCACATCCCTCTTCCAGCTCCCTTGAAGCCTCCACACTGCCAGCCAAGGCAATTTGGCGAGAATAGCGCTGAATTGTTTATCTGCCCCCTGGGACCATAATTGGTTTTAAAGCTTTATAAATGGCTTTGCTTCTCTGTTCCCACCCCGGGGTTTTTACAGGGACAGGTTGTGAGACGGGGCTCCGCTGTGCGTCCCCCACCCCTGTCCACAGAGTCTGTGGCGAGGGGGCCTGGGCGGGCAACAGTCCCCTTCTGAGGGCCCTGTCTAGTCTCTGCAGCCGGCAGGGAGAGCCAGCTGCGTTTACAAGCTTCAGTTGTCTCCTGCGGCACCGGCACCGAGGAATGAATGGCGTGGAGCTGGGGGTGGGGCAGGAAACACCTGGCAGCAGAGCCAGACACCGGCCTTCACCTGCCTCCCCCGGGAGCCCCCTCCTCACACCCGCCTTTCCCTGGCAGGAGACCCCCTGCTCACAGCCATCTGGGCCACACATCCTGTGCTGAATTTCAGACTCTGCTAATTTTCTGTCCCTCTTGCCACGTCTCCCTCACTTGCCGTAAAGCCCACGGGAACGGACCCTCCAGAGCCTATTTATTTTGTGCCCCAGCCCCAGCCCCTGCCACTGCCTTGCATGGTGCAGGGCCCAGGCGACGTTTAATGAAGGCTTCTGTCCACCTCATTCACCTGAGATGCCCAGTGCTCGTGGTAGGAGCCAGGGAGAAGCCAAGGCCTGCATCCTCGGCACTGGCTGTGCCCTCTGGCTCATCCAGCCCCGCACCTTCCAAACCAACTGGGCCCCAGGACAGGAGAGCCTGGTAAACACACAGACGCTCCGACGGCAGTGCAGTTGCACGGGCCCTGCAATCTGACAGCTTCACAAGCGGCCCCTCTAACCAGGTGAGGGGGGTGCCCACCATTTCCAGATGGGGAAACCAAGGCCAGGGCAGAGAAGGCCAACCCTGGGGGCCCAGGGCAGAGCTGGACCTGGCACCCAGGCTCGTTGCCTCACGGTCAGGCTCCTCCCCATGCTGGCGTCTCGTCGAGGGCTCATGGAGACTCCGAGTGCCTTTCCCTCCACAAACACATCTGTCTGGTTACAAAGGCGCTCCCACTACCTGGAAGCCCAAGGGCCCCGGCGTCCTCGATCGAAGGAGAGCAGCCCGCAGAGTTCCTGTCTAGACCTCCTGCACATTTGTTCCTAATTTCATGCTCCGCGGGCTCCCAGATGCCGGCGTTCAGTAATAAACAGACGAGGAAGTGCTCGGCTGCCCTGCGCTGCCGCGGTTGGTCTCTGAGACGTTATCCAGAGCCCGGCTGAGAGTGGGCTGGCAGGAGGGAGTCTGGGGGCCTGGAGGGCAGTTCCCCACAGCACCTGGAATGTCTGTCTTCCCAGCTCTATCCCCAGCTCAGCTGCGGGGGGAATGGGGGCAGTGAATCAGATCCCTGCCCAGTACAGGTTCTGAGGGTCTTGCGGTCTGTCTAGGAGGCAGAAAATGCCATAGCAGGGGGACTGGTGCTGCCAGGCTTGGCACGGAGTGGGGAACTGGTGTTCGGAAAACTTGCCTGTGCCCAGGGTTTGCCCCCGTGGTTGCCTGGATTCCTTGAGGGACACTCAGAAAGAACACAGGGACCATGGCATTTTGCTGGCCATTTCTGAGGTTTCATGGATTTCCAGAAGCTCCCCACAGACCGCAGCTGGAGAGCCCCCTGGGGTCAGTACCATGGAGGGGCCCTTAGGGTCTGTGGTTCACTGCCTAACAGGAGTGTGTTTGGCACAAAAGTTCAAATGGTGATGCCTGGGGGTCTCTGTGCTCTTGAAGAATGGAAGCCGTTTCCACGTTGGGCCAGCTGGAGCTGGGCAGTTGGGTGGGAGTGAGGCAGGGGTGGGATGTCATGGGGAGCAACGGGTCCCTACCTTTCTCAGGACTGTCAATCAACCATGTCGGGGGTCGTAAGAACCAGCGTGACCTCAGCCAGGCTTCGTGGGACTCTGTACATTCATCTCATTTCACCCTGGGTCCACCCCAGCACAGGTGGCTTTCCCAGGTGGTGGCGTGAACTGAGGCAAGAGTGGTTCAGCCACTGTCCAGAGCCCACTCCCCAGGCCATCGGGGAAGCAGGGGGTCTGACACATCTCTGCAAGGAGATGACCTGACCCATATTTTCCAGGGAGTAAACTGAGGCCAGAAGAGTGAGAAGATCCACTGAGCAACGGAAAACCCAACCGGACAGACGCCTGACCTTACTCTTCAGGGAGTCTTGTTGAAGCTCAAAGCCCATCCCTGTCTGGAGTCCAAGCCACAGAGGCCAGTCTCAAGACCAGTTTCAGCTGACCCGTGACCAGGGCGACCCAGGGCTGGAGCCCTGCCTGGCCCCCATGGGTATGGTGTGGAGCTGAGAAGGGGAGTCGAGGGGTGCTGTAGACCAGGAGGAGAGAAGCTGGAGCCAACGCCAAAGCTGTGGATGGCTGGGAGGCCCTGGAGCCATAATCAGGAAGCAAAACTGAAAGGAGGAGGTGATTGCCCCCCTGACCTAGTCCCCAGGAAATCACTGTCTGCCAACCTCAGGAACCACAGGGCGGGACAGGGAGTGTCAGGATCAGGCCTCCTGGCCTCTGTCATGGGGCTGTGCCAAAGCCTCCTGGGGGCTCCCTGGTCCTCAGGGATCACTGCTTCCTCTGACCCAGTGGGCAGGGTCTAGCCTTCAGTGCAGTTAGAGACTGAGTCAGGTGGAGCTGAGAGAGCCCCTGCCAGGAAGGTGTGGGAGGAGAGGGAGCCCTGGCTGAGGGCTGCCTGGCTGCTCCCTGGGCCTCCTGGAGATGAGTGGCTGGGACTCCCGGGCTGGAGCTTTGGGTGGTCTAAGGGAGGTGGGGCACTCAGACCATCACCCCAAGAGTCAGGCCTGCCTCAAACTTCAGCTTCTGCCTACTCTAGCTGACCCTACTTTCTCAGGCTAGAGTCCCTGAGGCTCTTTCCTGGGATCTCCCTGGGAGCCCCTGGAGCAGAGAGAGGGAAAGGAGACAGAAAAAAGGAAATGGTGATGGGGGAATAGGAGATGAGCCTGGGAGGGGAGGGGAAGGTGGGAGCCCAGTGCTCGCCAGGACCTCACTGCTGCCATCTGCCCAGGAGGCCGGGAGTGGCCATGGAGGCAAAGGTGAGAAATGCCCACACCCTGAGCGTGAGGTCGGGCAATGGGGAAGCTGGTGGCACTCCCTGCTTTGGCACCAGGGAATCGCAGACTCTGCTCAAAACCCACTGACCAGTCCCAGCCCCTTTCTGCTGAGACTGAGTCAGAGATGGTGGGAGATGGGGGCACCACTGGCCCTGTCGGGCAGAGCAGCAGGCAGTGCCATGGAGGGCTCAGATAGATCATGCTGGCAGGAGGCCTGGCCTGTAGGGCCCTTCTGTCAGGCAGGCTACCACGCTACTTAAGGACCTTGAACAGAAAGGTTTGGGGAATAACTTGGAAAAATAAAGCTTGAGTTGCAGCCGCTGCTGTCAGGCCTGAAGTTGCCACCTCTGGCTCCAGGTTCTGCTTGCCCAGAGGAGGGAAACCTGGGCTGTATGGCCCAAGGAGGTGGGATCCCAACTCTGGGGTGGGGGTGGGCTCAGTGGTACAGAAGAATCTAGCATGCTGAGGGATCTAGCATGCTGGGGGATCCAGCATGTGGAGGGATTTAGCATGTTGAGAGATCTAGTGTGCTGAGGGATCTAGAATGCTGAAGGATCTAGCTTGTTAAGGGATCTAGCATGCTGAAGGACCTACCATGTCGAGGGATCTAGCATGCTGAGGGATCTAGCATGTTGACAAATCTAGCCTGTTGAGGGATCTAGCATGCTGAGGGATCTAGCATGCTGAAGGATCTAGCACGTTGAGGGATCTAGCATGTTGAGAGATCTAGCATGTTGAGAGATCTAGCATGCTGAAGGACCTAGCGTGTTGAAGTATCTAGCATGTTGAAGGATCTATCATGTTGAGGGTCTAGCAGGTTGAGAGATCTAGCATGTTGAGGGATCTAGCATGCTTAATGATCTAGCATGTTGAGAGATCTAGCATGCTGAAGGATCTAGCATGTTGAGGGATCTAGCATGTTGAGGGATCTAGCATGCTGAAGGATCTAGCATGTTGAGATATCTAGCATGTTGAGGGATCTAGCATGTTGAAGGATCTAGTATGCTGAAGGATTTAGCCTGTTAAAGGTCTAACATGTTGAGGGATCTAGCACACTGAAAGATCTAGCATGTTGAGAGATCTAGTGTGTTGAGGGATCTAGCATAATGAAAGATCTATCATGTTAAGGAATCTGGCATGTTAAGAGATCTAGCATGTTAAGGGGTCTAGCATGCTGAAGGATCTAGCATGTTCAGAGCTCTAACATATTGAGGGATCTAGCATGTTGAGAGATCTACTGTGCTGAGGGATCTAGCATGTTGAAGGATCTAGTGTGTTAAGGGTCTAGCATGTTGTGGGATCTATCATGCTGAGAGATCTAGCATGTTGAGGGATCTAGCATGTTGAGATATCTAGTATGTTGAGAGATCTAGCACGCTGAAGGATCTAGCATGTTGAGGGATCTAGCATGTTGAGATATCTAGTGTGTTGAGGGATTTAGCATGCTGAAGGATCTATCATGTTAAGGGATCTAGCATGTTGAGAGATCTAGCATGTTAAGGGATCTAGCATGCTGAAGGATCCAGTATGTTGAGTGATCTAACATGGTGAGGGATCTAGCATGCTGAGAGATCTAGCATGTTGAGAGATCTAGCATGCTGAAAGATCTAGCATGTTGAGGGATCTAGCATGTTGAGATATCTAGTGTGTTGAGGGATTTAGCATGCTGAAGGATCTATCATGTTAAGTGATCTAGCAAGTTGAGAAATCTAGCATGTTAAGGGATCTAGCAGGTTGAAGAATCTAGCATGTTGAGGGTCTAGCATATTGAGGGATCTAGCATGTTTAGGGATCTAGCATGTTGAAGGATCTAGCATTAGTATGTTAAAGGATCTAGCATGTTGAGGGATCTAACATGTTGAACAATCTAGCATGTTGAAGGATCCAGCACTAGTATGCTGAAAGATCTAGCATGTTGAGAGATCTAGCATGTTGAAGGATCTAGCACTAGTATGTTGAAGGATCTAGTATGTTGAGGGATCCAGCACTAGCATGCTGAAAGATCTAGCATGTTGAGGGATCTAGCATGTTGAAGAATCTAGCATGCTGAGGGATCTAGCATGTTGAGGGTCTAGCATGTTGAGAGATCTAGTGTGTTTAGGGATCTAGCATGCTGAAGCATCTAGCACTAGCATGTTGAAGGATCTAGCATGTTGAGGGATTTAGCAGGTTGAAGGATCTAGCATGCTGAGGGATCTAGTATGTTGTAGGATCTAGTGTATTGAGGGATCTAGCATGTTGAAGGATCTAGCATGTTGAGGGATCTAGCATGTTGAAGGATCTAGCATGCTGAGGGATCTAGTATGTTGTAGGATCTAGTGTATTGAGGGATCTAGCATGTTGAAGGATCTAGCATGTTGAGGGATCTAGCATGTTGAATGATCTAGTGTATTGAGGGATCTAGCAGGTTGAAAGATCTAGTGTGTTGAGGGATCTAGCAGGTTGAAAGATCTAGTGTGTTGAGGGATCTAGCAGGTTGAAAGATCTAGCATGTTGAGGGATCTAGCATGTTGAATGATCTAGTGTGTTGAGGGATCTAGCAGGTTGAAAGATCTAGTGTGTTGAGGGATCTAGCAGGTTGAAAGATCTAGTGTGTTGAGGGATCTAGCAGGTTGAAAGATCTAGCATGCTGAGGGATCTAGCATATTGAGGGATCTAGCATGCTGCTGACCCACTCACTGTGCAGTTGGGTGGCTGTGTTCACCAGAGAGGGGGTCTTGCCCCCCTCTCCTAGGGTCCCCTCCTAGGGTCACTGGGCACATCTGCTGCAGAGTGAGACACAGGCCAGTCACCCTGAATGGTCGTGGGCACCAAGTTGTTGGTAGAGGGGATGGGAGGAGGGCAAAGGACTCGATTTCTGGATGCTGAGCTCAGCAGCCTCTCCCAAAAACCCCTGCTCTCCTGCTCTGACCACCTCGTGGTCTGAAATATTTATGCACATCCCTGAAGAAGCTTGTGGTTCAGGCCCATCTCTCTGTCAGGCCCTACAACTGTTGACATTGTTGATTTCAACACAGCAGAGAAACCTGCTCTTCAACAAGCAGAATGCTCAGCAATACCCCCAGGACCTGGGAAATCCCATGAGCTGGGGCTCCTGCCCATGCCATCCTGCGCTGCCCATGCCATCCTGTCCTGCCCATGCCATCCTGTGCTGCCCCACTGGGGTTCCTGAACCATAAGTCTGAACAGGTCGCTGCCTCACTCAAACACCCTGCATGGCTCCCCATACCTCTCAGTAATAATAAGCACAGGATCCTGTGCCAAGCACCACTATCTCTGTGCCAGGAGGGCATGGCACCCTTCACCAACATCTCCTTTAATAAAGGCAAGGATTATTATTATGCTCATTTTGCAAGCAAGGAAACAAGAGAGCCAAGGAGCCTAGTGTGGGGAGAGAAAAGCACAACGTCACATGGTGAAGGGTGAGGGCTCCAGGGGTGAACATGGTGTGCCATATCAAATCTGATGTCTCTTCTTTTCCTTCCATCCCCACCCTCAGCTTGCCTGTAGGGACGGGGTAAACTCACCCACTTCCCTGCATCAAACCTAAGCCCCACGAAGGCAAGAACCTGGTTTTCCACTGCAGTCCTCCGGCCACCAGGGGGCGGCACAGTGCACGCACACAGTAGGGCGGCGTTGGCGCTGATTCCAATGCGTTGAGGGCCGCTGGACACACTTGCACTGCAGGCCCTGAGTGGGCTGGGCTCCTGCCCCCGTGACCCCCACCCTCACCTAGCTGATCCCCAGTGTTTCCCAGGGGGCGGTAACAGCAGCACAGAGCTGTAGGCCAGGCCAGGGCTCCAGGCCGCCAGGAGAAGGCAGATGAGATGCATCAAGAGCTTTCTGGGTTGCGGTTTCCTGATCTCCGGGCCGTGGGTCAGGAAATGAGGGGTGGGACGGTGGGGCTTGAAAACTCCGGGCAAGTCCCAGCTCAGCTGCCGATGGGGCAGGTTTTTTCTCTCCCTTAAAAATAACAACGTGCAGAAGTTGGGTTTGTAAAACCCTCTCTGCTGCTGGACTTAAGTTTCCTTCCTTCCTTCCTTC
>NW_012122931.1:912132-917234 GCF_000951035.1 Colobus angolensis palliatus | reverse complement strand
TCCTTTCTTCCTTCTTTCCTTCCTCCCTCTTTCTCTCTCTCTCCTTCCTTCCTTTCTTTTCTCTTTTCTTTCCCCTCCCCTCTCTTTTCTTTTCTTTTCTTTCTTTTCTTCTTCCTCGAACTGAGCCCGGCTCCCAGTCCCAGTTCAGGACCTGGAAGGTGGACGGGAGGGATGGCCAGGCCAGGACTTGCTGGAACTACCAGAGCTCTCATTTATTAAACAAATAACTTAGCCCTGGGGGCTCCCCGGTGCTTCAGTGAATCCCATAGGCACGGCCGGCATAGATACTTTGAGCATCCTCATGCAAAGACGAGGAAATGGAGGCACAAAGAAGGAGGAAGCGCAGGCTTTATACAATTCCAGGCCTTTACCCACCAAAATGGCCCAGCACGTTGAGATAATGTTCAATGAAACTCCTGCATGCTCAGTAAAGCCCTTTTTGACTCAGCCTTACGAATAGGAGCAGATGGAGTCTCTGCTCACCGGGGACATGCCTGGAGTCCCAGGAGAGCCCTGAGAGCCAGTAGACACATGGAAGGCACCCCAGACCCCAGCCAGCAGCGTGGGCTGGAAACTCTGCCCCCAGCTAGGAATTCCAGCCCTTACCAAGGTCTCCTCTGCCTGAGGGGCCACTGGGTGTCAAGGGGCCGACAGAACAGCATTCTCGACCAGGACATGGGACACATGAGGCCAGGTTGAGAAAGAACCCTGGATATTCCCATCGCCTTTTGTGAAGGAAGCTTCCGGGGATCCTGAGAGAGGCACCAGCTCTGAAGCTGCTGGCCCTGCCCCCTGCGTTGGCAGAAAGCTTCTCTCCTTGGGTCCCTCAGCAGGCAGGCAGGCTCTGGACAGGACAGGGCCCAGCTACTGGGGTATCCTGGTCTGTATTCCAAGGCCCAAGCCCAGCCCACACCACTCACGAGCAGCTGCCTCCTTTTTGGGTCTACCTTGCACTACCATGGCCACCCCCTGCCAAGCAGCCAGCCTTCCGGGGCTGGGGTAGCCTCTTCCACAGTGGCAGGCGCCTGCTATGCTCTGGCACTGGGCCCCTACTTCCCAACCCTCTCCATCCTGGGTCCACCACAGCGGGCTTTGTATTTACCTAGGCCAGGAACCAGGTACTGTTCCAGATGGGGGAGACATCAGGGCCCAGCCTCAGGGCACTGCTCACCTGGGTGTTTTGGGGGGGCGGTAACTGCGGCTGAAATGACACCCACATCACTCCTGTTGGGGCCCTGCACAGAAAAGCTCATCCTGCCCCTCCTCCTGGCTTGTCTCCCTGCAGGGGACCCTGCCTGGCCTTCTGCACAGCCAGTGTGAGCTCTCCATAGGAGAGGTTGTCCGGTTCTCCCTGGTGCCCCCATAGCGGCCTGTCCCTCACATTGGGATTGCACCAGCATCCCCCGAATGCACTGAAACCTGACTGCAGGCTCTACCCTGCAGCTTCGGGCTCTATCCTGCAGCTTCGGACCCAGGTGGGCCGGGAACATGCCTTTCTCCCAAGTGCCCAGGGGATGCTGATGCTGCGGGTGTGGGGAGCATGCTGGGAGAACCACTGTCCCGAAGGATGGCCCCCAAAGCAGGTCTGGCCCAGCAGGGGCTCCTCTGAGTGAATCCTCACTCCTTGGGACCAACCTGGCCCTCACCCTAGGCTTGTCCATGTGCCTCTGCCTCAGGACAGGGACCGCTCTGGGGATGCACCTGCTGGCCTCAGGGGCTGTCCCTTGGCCTGGGAGACCCCTGGCACCCCCACTGCCCTCTCCCTTTGAGGTGACTGACTCCTTCTGGCCCTTTAAGATGGTGCTGGGCCTCGCCTTCTCCAGGAAGCCTGTGTGGCCTCCCCCACTGCTCCCTGCCTGGCCCACCCTGTTCGTTTTCCTTGTTTTTCTGGAGCTACTCCCTTGGCCAGCCTCCCGAGGACACTATGACCTCGTGTCCAGCTCCACAAGGGTGGGCCCCCAGTCTCACCTTGATGCACAGGCCTGGTAAACAGTGGGTGCTCCATAGACTCCTGTGGACTGAATCACTGGCGGAGGCAGAGCCCCTGGGAGCCAAGCTCCCTGGGAGGGCTGAGGTGGTGCCACGCCCCTGTGGGGCTTCTTGTGTAAGAGAATCACGACTGCAACTCCAGGGAGCAGAGATGCACCCCCCTCTGCCATCGGGGAAGTTTTGGGAAAGTCAACCTGAGCTCACAATTGAGCTCACTCCTGGGCGGCCTGAGAGGGAGGCCGAGGGTGTGTCCAGCAGCCGCTAATGTCCACCCCACTGGTCAGGCGGACTGGCAGCCTGGAGCCATAAATGAGTGCCTTCCCTCTTCCGGGAAGATGCCCACGCTGGCTGTGCTGAGGGGCTCACACAAGAAGGGCAAAGGGGTGGGGAGGCTGAGCCAGCGAACATTTCCCTCTCCAGCCAAGGGCCTGCCGACTGCTGACTCGCAGCCACCCTCCTTGCCTTTCAGCCATCACCCTGGTCCTGCAGCTTTGCAGATAACTATCAGTCTGTGCCTCCCCCAGGCCTGTGACTTCTTTACTTAAAGCACCATCAGCATCAACTAGGAGCTTATTAAAATGCAGAGTTCCAAGTCCCACCCAGGCCCATGGGGTCAGAAACTCTGGGGGTGAGGCCCAGCAAGCCCCCGAGAGGATTCTGACCAATGCCGCTGGAGAGCAACAGGCTGATCCTGGGCTGCACATTCGAATCACCTCAGGCAGTTACATCTGCCCCAGACCTGGCAGCATTCCAGGCCACTGACAGGACAAGCTCCAGGGGTGGGCCCAGGAACCAACACGTGCATAGCTTTGCTGGTGGCGCCAACCAACGTGCAGCCCAGGCCGAGGCCCTCTGAGTTAGGAACATGGAACGTGTGTGAGTGCAGTGTGCGCCTGTGCGGTGCGGGTCAGCAGGAAGCAGAGCGCCCCCTCATCAGTCTTTACAGGGACCTGGGTCATGTTGATGAAGGTTTCCCCCCTGTATTGCCCATTCTGCAGATGAGCCAACAGCAGGGAAGTGATTTGCCAAGGAAATGCAGCCAGCAGGAGGCAGACTCCCCCGTCTCAGCATCTCTTCTTGCTCAGCCAACCAAGCAAAGTGACGCCTGGAGTCAGCTGTTTCCTCCTGTATCTCATCTCCAGCAAATCCTGCCCATCTAATTTCCTGAGTAGCTCCAGAGTCCAGCATCTGTCCACTGCCATCCATGCCCTCTGCCACCCCCAGCCCAGGCCACCTCTACTGCCTCCTCTGCCAGCCTAGGTCATGCACCTGCTCCCAGGCCCTCACCTCCATGCCCCCTGCTCCAGGCAGCCTGTGCTTATACCTGTTGATACCACCTCTCCCTCCCAGCCCTGGATGCCTCTGATGCTGTGTCCACATCTGCCCGGGAGTCAGAAAGAGTTGGGCAGGAATCCAGACTCTCCCCATTAGCATCGGGGCGACCATGGCCTCAGTCTTGTCTCTAAAACAGGAGAATTATGACAATCTCCAGCTTTCCTCCCTCCTCTCCATGGCATCTGCTGAGAGCCAGCTGTGTGCCAAGCACAGTCTAGTGCTGGGGCCAGGGTCCCTACCTCATCCTGGCCGAGGGAGATGGGCTGTCGGCAGGCTAGATTCGCACCCCAGCCCTGAACCTCAGACACTGCCCAGGGGCTGGCGGTGCCAGTGGCTTCGATGGCGCCTCACTGGCCTCTCCTTGGAATTTCCCTTGCTAAGTCTGGGCTGGAAGCTCCAGGGCAGGCCCGTCTCAGCCACATCTACTCCCCCTCTGCCACCCCCAGATCCACGGGGCAGGCTCTCAGTGAGAGGAGATGACGGGGTGGCCCGTGTGGAGCAGGCTCTGGGGCTGCGGGGACATTTCTGTGACTGTGCCAACTGGTAGGACTTCAATTATGTTTTAACAAGACAAGATCAGCTTGTGTAGACCACGCTGCGGTTTGGTTTCCTGTCCCAGTGGCTACGTCCAGAGCTGTGCTCTCGGAATAGTGCCAAGGTTTCCTTTACAGCGCATTTGTTTCCCGTAAGGCATCCCCATCAGTCCATCCAAGGAATCTCTCTGGAACACAGCTCCTGACCTAGGCCCCAAACATCTGATGTCCTGGGTCCTCCAAGGTTGTTCCTGATTTACATTTCTGGCCTCACCTGCACTGCCCCAATGCCCTTTAGACTTGTCTGGGTAAGAGGTTGTTCCTCTGGCCTCCCAGCCACCAACTTTGCATTTTCTTGCTTCTGGGCCTTTGCTAGTGCCATTCCCAGGACGTCAAACTCCACTCCAGCTCTGCATACTGAGATTCCTGGCCATCTGTCTCCATGCTCCTTGAGCAAGCCTTTCCTGATTCCCACCCCTGAAGATGGCTCCCTCTTCTGGGCTCTAGTAGCACCCACTGTCTGCACCACATGTTTGGCATTTATAGGTTATCAATAATTCAGCAGCAAATATTCCTTGAGCTCTTACTGCATCCTGGGCCTAGCTTTGGGTACCTGCTTTTGTGGAGTTTTCAGTCTTGTGGGGGGACATGAATGTGCACTGTGATTTTGGGAGTGCAGAGAGGGAGAATGGGGAGTGTTAACAGGGGTGGCAGCCAGAAGAGATGGCCCTGAGTGAGGGGCCCAGATGCTGAAACCTGAGGATGAGTAGCGAGAAGATGGGAAAGAGCATCCTGGGCAGGAAACGGCACGTGCAAAGGCCCAGTGGTGGGCAGGGCAAGGCAGGACCTGGAGAAGCTCATCCTGCTTGGAGCATAAGAGCAGGAGGGCGACAAGACAAGAGGGGCGAGGTCAGCAGAGACCTGGCAGGCAGCAGGGCGTTGGTGCCTAAGCCAGCCTTCTTGGAGCCCTGTCCCTGCCTTCCCTGTTACAGCTTGGTGCTCCTTCCTCTCCAGAACACTTTCCCGGTCAGTCTTCCTCACAATTTACCTGCATCGAGTTGCCTGGGGAGCAGGGCTGCAGGACTGTGCATTTGTTTTTGTTTGTTTTGTTTTTGAGATGGAATCTCCCTCTGTTGCCCAGGCTGGAGTGCAGTGGCATGATCTCGGCTCATTGCAACCTCTGCCTCCCGGGTTCAAGTGATTCTCCTGCCTCAGCCTCCCGAGTAGCTGGGACTACAGGTGTGT
>NW_012122931.1:898062-911562 GCF_000951035.1 Colobus angolensis palliatus | reverse complement strand
CCCCATGGTTACTCTCCACCCGCTTAACCTGCTTGGTTTGTACCTTCACCCCATACTTGGCATAGTATACCTTCATTTACTGTCTGCTTCTTCCCTCTGCAATTGGAGTTGCTGAGGACAGGAGCTCAGTCTCTTTATTCTGGTGCCTGGAACGGTGTCCGGGGCCCATGGTGGGCACCTGTTGACTCTCAGCTGAATGAAGAGTGAATGCATCCAGGGGGAAGGGGCAGAAGGGTGCTGGCCAGGAGAGTCACTGGACCGGTTCTGCTTTTGGGAGTGGCTCTGTGGCTGCAGGTGCAAGGCAGGCACGGTGGGGTGGGTGTGGAGGCAGAGTGGGAGGAAGTCGTTCAGAGGCTGTCATGGTCAACAGTAGGGAGGAGGTGGCGGGCTGGAGAGAAGGGGATGGGGGGATGAGTGGGAGGGAGCACTAACAGGGCTTGGTGGTGGTTTGATGGGGAACAGGGAGGAGTCCTGGGAAACCAGAGGCTTCTGGCCTGGGCGGCTGTGAGCGGGGAGCCCCCGAGTTTGCCATGCTCCCGTCTGGGAGCAGCAAGGTGGGTGCCACTTGAATCCGGGCTGTGCATCACCTTGGCTAAATTTCTTGGTTCCTCCATGTTTCAATTTGATAAAATGGAGATGACAGTAGAAGTCACCCCATAATCGGTGGGGGGAGGGGCCTCACCCTTGTTGTGCAAAGCAGCATTAGCCAGAGTTTCAGCCAAGATGGGGTAATGGGGACCACGCTTGCCCTCCCGCTTGAAGGTGACACCAGGTGACGAAGGGAAGCACTCCTTAAACCATGGGGGAGAGACAAGGAGGGTCCTGTGATGGCCCCAGCTCCCTCCAGCTGGAATCCCAGGCTATGGTGCAGGGAGCTCAGGTGCAGCCCGCTGGTCTCCCTGAGTTGCGGAGAGAGATGATAGCCCAAGCAGACCAAAGTCGCTGGAGGTCACAGGACACAGAGCTGGGGAGGAGCCTCCTGCTCCATGGGGGACTGTGGGGCCACAGGGCTCTGCAAAGGGTCCCCCATGAGTAGCTGGCTGAACAGTGACTCAAATGTGAGCAAAACTACCTGAGGCAAGAGAAAGAACCAGTTGATAGGATTCCAGGGAACAATATTTGAAGCTCTCACAGGTCCAGAAATAGCTCCTCTTCCCACCAATCAGGGAAGGTTTCTAATTCATGAAGCACTGGGTATAGCGCTCAGAAGGGTTTGGACTAACAGCTGCTCTAGTCTTGCCTAACAAAGCTTAAAAGCAAGGCCTGAAAGGATAAAACTGTTTCCCAGTAACTCAGCTGCATCCTAGGACAGACCTCACAAATATGTATTGCAATCTAACTATGAAATAGAATTCATAATGCCTGGCACCCAGTAAAAAATTTACCTAGCATGGAAAGAAGCAGAAAAATACAAATCGCAATGAGCAGAAAATCAATTCATTGGAACTAACCCAGAAGTGGCACAGATGATAGAATTAGGAGACAAGGGTATTAAAACAGTTATTAACTGTAGCTCATATATTCAAAACACCAGAGGAAAACTTGAGTGTATTAAGTAGAGACATAGAAGATATGAAAAAGAACCCACCAAACTTCTAGAGATGAAAACGTGACAATGCCTAAGATGAAAAATACAGTGGATGGAATTAACCTCAGACTAGATATGGCAGAAGAAAAGATTAGTGAACTTGCAGAGCGCAGTAGAAACGATCCAAAATAAAATAGAGAGAAAAACATCAATAAATGAAAAAACAAACAGAACTTCAGTGAGGTGTGGAGAAGTTCAAGGAGTCTGATGTATGTATAACTGGAATCTCCAAAGAAGTTGGGGCTGGTGCAAAAAACAATTAGAATAAATATTGGCTGAAAAATTTCCAAACTGGATAATATTATAAACCCACAGATCCAAAAAGCTCCACAAACCACAAACACAAGAAACAGGAAGAAAACAACACCAGGGAACATTATAATCAAATTGCTTAAAACCAGCAATGAAGAGAAAAATCCAAACACAGAGAAAAGGGCTGAATGACCTACAGGAGCCTGAAGGTAAGAATGACGGCAGACCCCTTGCTGGAGACAATGAGAGCCAGGAGACAGTGCAGTGGTGTCTTGTGAGTACTAATAAAAGAAAGGCCATCAACGTGGAATGTCCAATCCAGAAAAAGAAAAAAAAAAGCCTTCCAAAATGGAGGGGAGATGAAGAGCAGCATTTACACTGTCTCCTTTTCTAGACTTGTCCAGGGGACAGGGCCCAAAACTCAGCTCCTTCTCAGACACACAGGTCTGGACCTACCACTGTGGATTCTGATTTTCTCACTGGGTTTGGGTCCTAACCTGAGCCATGGTGACAACAGCTAAGTGGCCAGTCTGGGGGGCTCCCCGCTCAGTCTTCAATCTCACAAAACCCGGCTTCAAGGCCTCCCTGGGAGCCAGACAGCGGGAGGTACTTTGCTCGTGGGGGACTGGGTTGAGTCAGGCTTGTCTTGTGAGAGGCAGGGTTGAGGAGGCAGCAGCTCCTCAGGGGCTCTCCCCCAGGGACCCCAGCCCCTTGGACCCAGGTCCTTCAGAGCAAGCATGGGGTGGAACAAGTCACAGGGTGGGGTGCAAGGCACGTTCTGCACACCAACCCTGAACCTTATGCATCCTTACCCATCATCACAAGAGTGTGAAAACAAAAGAGATGTGCATTTTTTCAGAAAAAACAACAAGCCAAAAAATATATAATGTCTATTTTAGCTGTTCACAAGGTTACAGGCAGTTTCCATGGCTACAGTGTGCGCTGCATGTGCTAGGGTGAGGAGGTGGGGCTCTCCTTAACCCAACAGTTGGGACACTTGGACAATTTCGGCCCGGGAGCCAGGCACCTGCTGCTGGCAGGAGAGAATGGGGGAGGAAGGGAGGGAGAGAGAGAGGGACTGCTCTCCCAGGACTGTGATGTCGGTGGTGAACTGGAATAACACGCTCGTGCTCCTCGGTCCACTGTAGTTTTGGTTGAGTTCTTGGGTCTATATCTCCCCGGAGAGAGCAGCCTGAGAGTTAGAGACAAGAGTCCTCATCTTATTTCACAGGTGGGGCACTGGGGACAGGGACCTGAGACACCAGCAAACAGGTGGTAAATGAACACCTGGGCTGCTGGTTCATGTGCCTGTCACTCAGGGCTCCTTTCAGTGCCCCCTCTCAGGCTGCTCAGAGGTGCCCTGAGATCTCTACCCCTATCAGGGAGAGCCCAGGGCAGATGGAGGGGAAGGGTGCCAGACTGCCCCTGCTGGATGCAGGCAGCGCCCCCTCCCCCAGGGACCTTCCTCCCTTCCCTGTGAGTGGCCCTCGCACCTGTGCCCTGGGGGCAGCTTCCACCTGCTCTGAGCCCCGCACTTTCAGCTTTGTCTCCCACCCTCCTCCTGTCCTGCCTCTGGGCTGTAGCCATTCTGGCCTTTAAATGCCTCACCTGCACAGAGTTCGCCTCTGCCTCCTGGCCTTTGCACACACTGCTCCATCGACCCAGAACTGCCATCTACTCCTCGCATGGTCACGTCAGGCTCCTGCTCAGCTCTCAGCTCAGACATGACTTCAGGGAAGCTTTGCTGCCCGCCCAGGCCTCCTCTGGGTTCCCCTTCCCAGTACACGGTGCTGCATTGTGCCACAAAGGGAACCTGGGTCCCAGCTGCAATCCTGACAGCAGCTGAAGCCTGTGTCTGTGTGTTTGCCTCTGTGTGTGTCTGTGAATGTGTGTCTGTGTATCTGTGTCTGTGGGTGTCTGTGTCTATGTG
This sequence comes from Colobus angolensis palliatus, assembly GCF_000951035.1. NCBI lineage: Eukaryota > Metazoa > Chordata > Mammalia > Primates > Cercopithecidae > Colobus > Colobus angolensis. Next base: position 907,792 of record NW_012122931.1, on the reverse strand, counting down.
TGTCAGTGTGCAAAGGGTGTGTATGTGTGCATGCTTATGTATGTGTCTGTGTGCATGTGTTGAGTGTGTGCATGTGTGTTTCTCTGTATGCATGTATGTGTCTGTGTGCATGTGTGAATGTGTGTGCATGTATCTGCGTGCATGTATGAGTGCGTGCCTTGTGTGAGCTGTCTGTGTATATGTGTGTATGTGTGCATGTGTGTCAGTGTGCATGTGTATCTGTGCATGTGTTCATGTGTGTGAACGTGTGTGCATGTGTGAGCATGTGTGTGTGTGCATGTGTGGTCTGTATGCGTGTACAAGTGTGTTTCTGTGCATGTGTGTATATGTGCATGAATGTATGTCTGTGTACAAGTGTGTGTGCATGTGTGTGCTAGTGTGTCTGTGTGCATGTGTATGCATGTGCAAGTGTGGGTGTGGTCTGTGTGCGTGTGTGTCTGTGAATGTGTATGTGAGTGTGGTCTGTGTGCATATGTGTGTACGTGTATGCATGTGTGTGTGTCTGTGTGCATATGTGAGTGTGTGTGGCCTGTGTGCGTATGTGTGCATGTGTGTGTGTGTCTGTGTGCATGTGTGTGTGTCTCTGTGTACGTGTGTGTGTGGTCTGTGTGCATGTGCAAGTGTGAGTTTGTGTGTGCATGTGTGTGTGGGTCTGTGTGCATGTGAACTGTGTGCATGTGTGCGTGTGCATGTGTGGTCTATGTGTATGTGTGCATGTGTGTGAATGTGTGTGCATGAGTGTGAGTCTGTGTGCATGTGTGTGTGGGAATGTGGTCTGTGTGCATATGTGTGTGTGTGCATGTGTGAGTGTGGTCTGTGTGCATATGTGTCTGTGTGCATGTGAGTGTGGTCTGTGTGTGTGTGTGTTTGTGTGTGTGTGTAGTGCTGAGGGTGGATGAAGAGCAGCATGCAGGGGCAAAGGTAGAGTCCAGCAGCCTGGCCCATCCCAAAGAGACTGGCTGGCCCACATGGCAGCCAGGGCAGGGCCGTGTGCCACGGTACCCCTGTTTTCCTGTGGTGTCACCCACTCTCAGTTCAGTGGAGCCCAGGGAACCTGGTACTTATGAGGGAAGCCCCAGATGGCCCCTGCAGCTGGGCCTCTAGAGTCCTGCAGTTCATTTGAAGCTGGGCCCAGCTTGTTCCCTGGAGTTTTAGTTGGGGTCTGCAGTGGGACGGGGTGGGAGCAGGAGTGAAACCAGAGGGTAAAAGGATGGGTGGAAGCCCAAGGACTGATGGGGCTTGAGAAGAGGTTGGTCTAAGCTCCTGGAGTCACAGGCTCCCAGAATCTTAAAGCCACATTTTAGAGTCTTAGAAAATCAGAACATGCAACCAATGGCGGCTCAGAATCTGAGACTCCTTTCCTCTTAGGTTCGGAAGGGACTTCAGAAGATAACTGGTGTAATCACACGCTCAGTGAACAATCGCAGACACCCCTTAACTCCCTCTTCCCCTCGGAAATAACAATTCATCCAAGGCCATTAACTCAACTCTCCCTTGGTAGGGGGTAGAAGGGTGTTTCATTGCCTCGAGTTCCTGGCTAAACTCCAGACATTTTGTTTCTCCCTGAGGTCACCCCAAGTTCTCTCCCAAGTACCAGCCATGAGGACCCCTGGGAGGGCCCTACCCACCTGCAAGCTGTCTGAGAGCAGGGCCTCAGAGGGCAGCAGGGCCTGCGAGCTGACAACCCTTCATCCATTCCTCACTCTCATTCACTCCTCCTGGAGCCCTGACCACCCACTGCCCCGTACTAGATACAGGGGTTACAAAGATCCACGGGGCCGCCTTCCTGAGCCTCTGAGCAATCTGGGCAGGGCGCGCCTTTGGAGCCAACTCAGCCAATTCTACTATAACCTGTGCGGGTAACTCCGCTGCCCTGAGCAGTCTTTGACCAAGGCTTTAGCAAAGACCCTGCCTGGAGCAATTTTTTTTAACATTAATTTTCCTTTTTAAAGAAATTGGGCTCAGCCATTTTTAAACGAGTGGAGGCGTGCTATTGAAAGGGTCTGTCTTGCAGATGAGAGGATTTTTTAGAAACTGGTCGTGCTGTCGATACAAGTAGCAGCATTAACCCCAGGGGCCTGGCCAGGCGAGACCCACCCCCTCTGGAGTTCCCTTCCGATTACTGAAACCCCCGTAACTGGAGAATGACGGGTGCCACACGGGTCAGACGCAGCTGCCCCCCGGATTGCTCCTGCACGCTGGCTCGCCCCCCATTTCTGGAACACTGCAAGTCCCTTCTTCCCTAAGGACATTTTGCTGGTTTTGAACATTTGAGGGAAGACCCTGATGGGCAACCAGACGCCATCTCTGCCCCTAACCGTGGGGTGTCTTGGTCCGGGGGAGCCACAGCTACACAAAACACCCAGCCATCTGACCACCACGGCGTCAGGGCATGTCTCGGAAGGGCTGACTAAAGCTGGGACCTGGCACTGGCCAGGAGGTCCTTCAGGCAGAGAGGGGAGTAGGTGGGAGGAGCCTCAGGGAGGAAGGGACTCTGAGGGTTCCAGAAACAGGCAGTAGCCAGCACACGGAGTACCACAGGGAGGACCAGCAGGGAAGCTGGGGGCTGGCAGGGTCTGTCCTGGGTGGGGCTCCACGGGCTGCACGGGGGCTGGGTTCTATTCTCAGCTGGGAATGATTTTAAGCAGGGTTTGAACCCTGCCCCCTCCCACACACACAGGGAGTTTTAGCACTGCCACAGGGCCACTTGGCAGGCCTTGCCTCCAGCCATGCCCAAGACCCCGCAATATAACAAGTTCCATCTGCCACACTTCTACCTGGGCCTGGGATCTCCCGTGGGTGACGATGGATGAGTCCTCATCACTCTGCAAGCGGGAAAGAGCCAGGCCCATTTTCATAGACCAGGAAACTAGGGTACAGAGAGGTTCAGTAACATGCCTACGCTCACCAGCTGGAAGAGTTCGAATCCAGCTGGTGGGGTTGAGCTATGGGGTCCCACGCTTGCGACTGTTCAGAGCATCTGACTGGTTCTGTGGACATGCCCTCCCTGCTCCTCCCTCCCCCTGCTTCCGTCCACCAGTGCTACCCCCTTCCCTTCTGGCGCCTGGGCAATGACAGGCGTTTTCCCAGGAAGAGAAGGGCCAGCAGTGAATAGGACAGCACAGCCCAGGGGTGACAAAAAAGACCACGCGAGGGATTGTTCAAGACTCTGCGTTGGAAAACAATTTGTTTTTGAAATAGAGATCTGTTCAGTAATTAGAGGGAACTCTCATGTGGGAAGTTCCATGAAGGTAAAATTAAAGTTGACTACATTTTTAATTTTGTAAATGGGTTCACACGGAGGCAGGAGGCTTCTGCATAATGAGTGTTTAACCAAACAAACTCTAAACACAGGTAAATACCAGAAGCTCACAGTCGACAATGTTGCAGAGAAGCTGATATTTTTCTAGTAAAATATTGGATGCTTTTTTCTGCCTTCCTTTGAATCAGAATCGAATCATTATATCCCAGAATCAGCCCTCTTAAAGCAGTGGCTGGTTTTGAACTGTTTAGAGGGGAGACCTGAGATGGGATTCTGGCCCTAAATACGGGCTCTCCTTTCAGCTGAGTCTGCTGGGCTCCAGGGCAGAGGAGGGGCCGGTGCAAGAGGTTGGCCCAGGGAGAAAGGGCACCTGGGGTGGGTGGGTGCTCGCCTTCGGATTGGGAAAATGAACATCTTTATTTTGCCTTAGTAAAGTTCGCTAATGAATCAAGTGAGACTGCATTTGCCAACACCAACTGGAGGACTCGAAAACAGGATGTAAACATGACATTTCAAACACAAAGGTGAGGCCCTTGACAAATGCTACAGAGAAACCACTCCCAGACGCCTCCCCTCCTACTGCTGTGGGTCCAATGCATCCCCAGCGTGTCCCACCGCAGCGGGCCTTTTCCTCCAGAGCCTCAGATCACTCTTGGCAAAATAATCAGAGCTAACGCTAGGGGGATGCGTTGACAGGAACAGCAGAGGGTCTGCATAGCTGGTGAGCGCAGTGGAGACCAGGGGATGAGAGTCGGGGAACAGCACACGGGAAAAGCAACCCCAGCCACAATGCAGCTTGGAAAGCTAAAAGCCAATGAGATGACAGGGAAGTGGCCCAGCCTGTTCTCTCCCACCCTCAAAGGGAGTAGAGGAAATTCAGGGGCATCTTTAGCGGGGCCACCGCTCATCAGCCAAAGTCGACAGACTAGTCCTCCTGCCTCCTGGTGATGACAGGAGCCCCCATGTCTATGCCACACCGACTCCTTCCCGCTCCATACTCATCCTTCAGGGTTTCGCTTAAGCCCCATCTCCAGGAAGCCTTCCCTGCCTGCTCCAGCCCAGGGCGTACGTTCCTTCGAATCTGGGTACCTGCTACCTTGTACCCATCTTCTAATCCATGGACAGCTGCTTTTGCATTGCTATTTCTTTTCTTTTCTTTGTTTTTTTTTGGGGGGCGGGGGGACACAGAGTCTCACTCTGTCACCCAGACTGGAGTGCAGTGGTGTGATCTTGGCTCACTGTAACCTCCGCCTCCCAGGTTCAAGCAATTGTCATGCCTCAGCCTCCTGAGTAGCTGGGATTACAGGCGCCCGCCACCACACCTGGCTCTTTTTTTGTGTTTTGATCGGAGACGGGGTTTCACCATGTTGGCCAGGCTGGTCTCAAACTCCTGACTTCAAGTGATCCGCCTGCCTTGGCCTCCCAAAGTGCTGGGATTACAGGCATGAGCCACCGTGCCCGGCCTATTTATTTCTATTCACACTGCACATCCCTCGTCCAACTACGAAATCCTCCCCTGGAGTGATTACTTGAGTGGACCAGTATATAAAATGAACACACACACAACGTAAAACCTGTGGATGGCCTACATGACTGTTTACTGATAGGGGTCCAGATAAATCAATGACAGACAAGGGTGTCGACACGCAGACACAACCAAGACCTGTTAAGTCAAAGGACAGGGAAGAACACACACAGACTGGTCCCTCGGGGATGCCCGGTGTGGCTGACACACACGTCACTGACACAGCCGAGCACTGGGGGGCAGGCCACATCCAGGAAACCGTGGGCTTCTACTTTGTGTAAAAACAACCAACCAACCAACTAACCAACGAACAAAAGCTGAATAGCTTGGCTTTTCTCTTACCGCAAGCATGTATTTCTTTTATCCAAACACCCTTTAATATATGAAGTTAAATATATAAGGAGCATGAAGGAGACAGTCACCCTTGCTTTACGCAAAGAGAACCTCTTTTCTGCTGTGGTGGGCGGTGAGTCTCAAACTCCACGGAACACAGGAATCACCTGGGGGCTGGTGACGACAGGTCTGGGGGCCTGGGGACCTGCATTTCTCATGGGTTCCTAGGGCTGCTGCTGCTGCTGCTGGTCCTCAAACCCCATCTGGAGTAGCACAATTTCAGATTGATGTCTATAAGGTAGTGCAGCCAAATACAGCAAATGCAAATGAGGATGATTACAAAAGAGAGAGGACGATTCTCCGGGGACCCGGGACCTGCCAGCAGGCCCAGCTCCCAGACAGGGCCAGCCTGTTGCATGCAGAAACTGTGGACCTGCTCACGAGGAACAGAGATGGAGGTGGTGACGGTTACGCCTGTGTGTGAACACTGAGGTCAGGAGCCAAGGCCGCCCCACGGTGTGGGGTTTGCCTGTTTGCCAGGTGCAGTCCGCGGCCTGTGGGCCCTGAGGCCACCTCACAGCAGAGCCAGGAAGTGAGCACGGGTCGGGGTTGCGTGGGGTGCACCTGGCACCTGGCTTGGCCGGGCCTGGGCTCTTCTCCCGGTCTGCTGGCTGGGAGGTAAGCTGGCACATCTGAGGCGGATGTAGTGATTGCCATTTTATGAATGAAGAACCTGGGGCCCAGAGAGTTGAGTAACCTCAGGAGGGACACACAGCTTGGATGGAAACACGGCTCTGCTCAGCTACAGAAGCTGTGCTCTTGTCCACTCAGCCACACTGCCACCCTCAGTAGCCAGGGAATGTGGTGGACGAGGTGGTAGCCCCGGGAGCCTGGCTTGTTTTGGGGCCTCTGTCCCAGTCCCTGCCCAGTCTCCACTGGAGCCTCCCAGCTGGTGCAGCCTTCTTCCACCTCTGCCACCTGGGAAAACTGAGCACAAAGGCAGAGGTGACTAGCTCGGACCGGCAGGGACCCACTCCCACAGGCACGGTTCCCCGAGGGCTGGGAGCGCCCAGAGCACAGGCGGTAACGTCCAGCCCAGTGGAATGACGGCTCTGACACTGAGCTGCTGCTGAAATAACAGTCCTCCCCCAGGCCCCTGGGGCCGCATCCTCACTGCCTACACGTGGCCCATCCTGCGCATCTGGCACTGCCTGAGCCTGACTTAAGGGAGTAGTATAGGAGTGACATTTGAGCAGTCTTAGGCCATCTCCCATCACCCCAACACAAACATCCAGCCCCTCACATGCTTGTCACTTGCCCTCTTCTTACCACCCTGGTCCAGGCCCCCATTGTTTCCCTTCCTCCCCAGCTTCCTGCCTGCAGGGCTCCCTCTCCAAGTCATTCCCCATGGTGCAGCCAGAGAGGGTCCCTACAGGCCAGAGGTGACCGTGTCCCTCCAGGCTCACAGGCCCTGGTTCCTGTGGACTTCTGCGGAAAGTCCAACCACTGAGCAGGGCTTACAAGCCTGGCGGAATTGGACCCCAACTGCCTCTCCGGCCTCCTCCTTCACTGATGAGGCCCCAGGGAAGGAGGAGGCACAGTCTCCATTTTTCAGCCCAAGACCTTCAGACCCAGGGTTCCACAGCCAGAAAGCAGTAAAGCTGGGCTTTGAACTCTACCTCCACCAGCCCACATCACCCCAGGGGCAACAGGATTCCTTCCTCTCTCGAGCAACCCCCAGCAAGCGGGGATTGGGCCAAGGCCTGCGGGAGGATTCGGCAGTGGAGGGAGGGAGCTGGCAAACACTGAGGCCTCAGAACTCATCAAATCCCCTCTGGAGCAAATCCAAAAGGACTGAGACACTGCAAGAAGGACCAGCGCCAAGTGTGGCAGCAGCTGGTAGAGAAGCCCCCCAGCCCCACCCTGGCCTCTGTAGGGTGGGCCCCGGGACCACATGCTCTCGGTGTCCAAAAGCCTTTCGGCCGGGCTCACAGTTGCTCTGGCGTCCCATGTGCCAGCAGGGAAGGCAGGGGCACCCTCATTTTTGCAGATGGGGATGTGGAGCGATGTGCCTGTGGTCTGGCCTGGAAGCCACTCTCTCTGCCACACAAATTGCCGTTTTACTGACACATAGATCAGGACTTGCTACTCTGAAGAGGGAAGTGGCAGTGGGGCCAGGAGCTGAGTAGAGGACAGAACGAGCCCGGCTGCTACTCTGCCTCCCCTCCTGCCCCGAGAGTTTAGAGTCAGAGGTAATTGACTGAGATGAAATAAATCTCTCCCCTCCCGAGTGCTGTAATTATTCTTCGCTGGAACCGGCTGCCATGAGGCTGCAGAGGCAGGCCCACGTGGCAGGAGCCAGAGGTCTCACTGCAGGAGTGGGTCCCCGTGCTGTGACGCCTCACCCAGAACCAGCACCAGAAAAGTCAGGAATATAGAGCCAGCCCCTAAATATACAAAACGGGGGTGATCACATGAGTAGGGAGTAGGGTTGGCAGGGACTGGGGGCTTGGGCTCGGGTCAGTCCGAAGACTTCAAAACCGCTCTGCACTCCCTCAATACCATGGCAAAAAGGGAGGAACCGCACTCCTCTCAGCTTCCGTACTCCATCCGGGGCTTAGATGAACACAGCTGCAATGGCTCAGAGGGGACGTTAAATGATCCACCCCATAATTTTGTAGATGGGAGACTGAGGTCTAGAGAGGAAAGTGACTTGCCCAAGGTCACCCAGAAAGGTGGACAGAACTCAGCAGAGGAGTCCCGACTTCTCCATCTGTGCCTACCTTTCCCCAGGTGCCCTTGTTCATGTTTGCTGATGGTACCTGCATGACAGACGTGTGTTGGGGACTCTAGCCTCAAGGGTAGGAAGAGCTCCGTGGGGCTCCTTCACCTACTTGCTGGAGAGGGGAGGTTGGAGAAGCTGCAACACCTCTGTGTGCCAGGTTCTGAGGGGTGTTGGCAGGTCCTGAGAGTCTAGCAATGCACCCTGGGGCTCCCACTCCCTCCCCATGCAACTGAGGCACTGAGGCTGGGAGCCTGTGGATCCTTCCCAGACCCCCAAATCCTTCAGCAGCCATTTCCAAGCTTTCCGAGTAAGTCCAGACAAGCCAGCCCCGTTGGAAACTCAGCTGATAGGGAACCCAAAACCCAGCTGGATCCAGGGTACAAAGACTGCCCTGTGGGTCTTTTTCATAGCGTCGTGCAGATGCTCAACAAACTGCCAGCAAGTGCAAGACCAAATGAACAAAACCCGACATTTCCTGGGCCCCCAAGCCTTAGGGTTAGATTTCTTCACAAGCCACCAGCACCTAAGCTGTTTAGGAAGCTTGCAGTCAGTGCACCAAGAGTTAAAACCAGCCCTTGCCCAGGCCAGGAAGTGCTGGTTCTCACCTGCTCAGGTGGGTAGAGCCCTGGTCACCTCCACTCCACTCTTTATTCTATAAAAGGGAGAAGGTGGGAAGACGGGCAAAGGTGCTTTTCAAGCAACCCTGAACTTTTTTGGGGTTGGCAATTACTGCTCTCCCCAGAAGCCCTGAAGTGCCTGGGCTGGCAGGGGCCGAGAGGGAAATGCAGGGGAGAAGGCTGGCAAGGTGGCTCACTGGCTCTCCTGAGTTCCTACTTCCTGGGGAAGGTGCCAGGATGAATGCTGAGGCTCAGGCCTCAAGGATACTCCCCTTACCCTGCAGGAGGTTCCATGAACTTGACCCTTGAGTTTCTTGTCTCAGAGCCACTGGGGCTGCTACAGGACACACACATTGGCAGGACCACTTGTGCCCAGGCAGTCCCTGGCCGTGGGAGGACAGGACATGAGTGGGGTAAGACAGTGGAGTCCGGAGGACCCATGTCGAATATCTCTTGGGTTTTTGATGTGTACAGTCTTTTCCTTTCTGGCCGAGGAAACCCAGTGTCAATCAGGCAGCCCCCCACCTGTCACTGAAGCAGAGATTCCTAACAGACAAAGGTGTGAGGTGATAGTGAGAGAGGCTGGCATGCTTGAGGCCAGCTCCACCACTTCCTCACTCTGTGACCTTGGGCAAGAGACCAAACTTCTCTAAGAATCAATTTCTGCATCTGTGAACTGGGACCAAGGCCCCTTTCTCGTGGGTGTTGGGTGAATGGGATGGGATGAAAATGCAGCACCAGCTCTGGCGGAAGGCAAAGCTTAACAAATAAAAGTCTTTGCTCTCGGCAGGAAAAGAAGGGGGCCAGGTTTCCAGTGGGCTCTTCTGGGAAACTTTCCCTCCCCACTGCCCCCCGGCCCCCAGGCCACTGTTCCGAGGGAAATGAAGCCCCCCTTCCTAAAGTGGGTCCCCCGCCTCTCCCTAGGCCCTCGTGCCCACCTGGGTCTCAGTCTCCTCCTCAGGGAGGAGGGTGGAAACCAGGGGATGGGTGACGCCAGCTGGGTCAGGGGACCTGGTGCGAGGCAGCCGGGGCAGGCTGCAGTTGGCACTCTGGACGAGTGGGCACCCAGCTGGAGCTTTCCAGCCTGCATCTTCTGCCCCACACCCCGTGACCCGCGGCCCGCTCGGCCCTTACCTTGAAGCAAGGGAACGGCGCTGCCCCGGCCGCGAGGACTTGGGCGCACGTGACGGGGCGGGCGGGCGTCCGTC